>NC_036248.1:21832721-21910660 GCF_002742605.1 Olea europaea var. sylvestris | reverse complement strand
ATGGTGACGGGACTTCCTAACATCCAACACATAGACAAAATGTGCGAAGGATGCATCTATGGGAAATTGCACAAGTTGTCGTTTCCAAAAACTTCATGGAGAACGAAAGCACCACTTGAGCTTGTGCACTCGGATATTTGTGGGCCAATGCAAACTCCCACTTTTGGAAACAAGAGATATTTTATTCTCTTTGTTGATGACTTCACAAGAATGATATGGGTTTTCTTCCTCAGTCAAAAATCTGAGGCATATTCCACATTTCTTCAATTCAAAGCTCAAGCAGAAAGGCAAAGTGGTTTTTTGATAAAAACTTTAAGGACCGATCGTGGAGGTGAATATCTCTATAATCCTTTCATGGAATATTGCAGAAAAAATGGCATCAAAAGACAATTAACTGTGAGTCGAACTCCGCAACAAAACGGCGTGGCCGAAAGAAAAAATCGCACAATTGTTGAAATGGCAAGAAGCATGCTAAAGGGCAAAGGACTTCCAAATCTGTATTGGGCAGAAGTTGTAAATACGGCAGTATACATTCTCAATCGATCTCCAACAAAGGCTGTACGGAATAAAACTCCATACGAAGCTTGGAACAAAAAGAAGCCAATGGTTGATCACTTCAAAATATTTGGCAGCATTGCTTATGCTCTTATCCCTTCTCAAAATCGGGAGAAATTTGACGAGAAAGGATAAAAACTTGTCTTTGTTGGATATAGTGATGAATCTAAAGGATATCGGTTATTAGATCCAACTACAAACAAAATTACAGTTTTCACGAGACGTTGTTTTTGACGAAGCTGCATCTTGGGATTGGAAAGGGAAAGAAGTTGTGGACCAGGCACCATACCATTTTGTTGATCCATTAACATTTCAAGCAGGTCCGTCACAAGTTGGAAATTTAGAGCATAATCCAAACCCTACTCCAAGAAGTGAGGAAGAATCTGATCCAGAAAGCCCTCCAAGAAAGACACGTTCACTACAAGACATATATGAGTCATGTGAACTTGGGTTGTTCTCTAGTGAACCACAATCATTTGAAGAAGCCTCAAAAGAAGTATGTTGGACAAAAGCCATGAATGAAGAAATGTCCACAATCGAGAAAAACAAAACTTGGAAGCTTGTTGCCTTGCCAGAAGGGAAGAAAATCATTAGACTCAAGTGGGTCTATAAAATAAAATACAATGAAGATGGGTTGATCCAAAAGCACAAAGCAAGTCTTGTTGCAAAAGGGTATTCTCAACAGCCCGAAATTGATTACACTGAAACATATGCTCCGGTTGCAAGAATGGAGACAATTCGTACTGTTTTGGCACTGGCAGCTCAATTGGAGGTATGTGTTTATCAACTTGATGTAAAATCGACGTTCTTAAATGGTGAAATTCAAGAAGAAGTTTATGTCGAGCAACCCGAAGGATTTGAAATCAAAGGACAAGAAGGAAAAGTCTATCGTTTATACAAGGCACTTTATGGTTTAAAGCAAGTGCCGCGAGCATGGAATAGCAAAATCAATAGCTATTTCATCCAAAATGGATTCAATCGAAGCACAAGTGAATCATCTCTATATGTCAATAATCTTGGAAGAGACTTTCTTGTAGTATGTCTTTATGTGGATGATCTTCTATACTTTGGTACAAGTAAAAGCATGGTGGAAGAATTCAAGAAAAAGATGATGAGAGACTTTGAGATGAGTGACTTGGGTCAAATGAAATACTTTCTTGGCATCCAAGTCAAACAAAGCCCGGGACGAATTTTTTTATCTCAAGAGAAGTATATTGATGATCTTCTAGAAAAATTCAGCATGAACCAGTGCAAGCCAGTCTCTACTCCAATGGGGCCGAATGAAAAATTCCAAGTCAATGATGATGCTGAAAAAGTAGATGCTACACTCTACCGAAAGTTAATTGGTTCACTCATCTACCTCAACACAAGGCCGGATATCACTCAATCAGTGAGTTTACTTTCCAGGTTCATGAATGAACCAAGCAAGAATCAAGGCATTGAGTTCAAAAAGGAAAATAACTTCAACCTTGTTGGCTACACTGATAGTGATTGGGCAGGCTCACTTGTTGACCGCAAAAGTACATCGGGCTACATCTTTTGTCTTGGAACAAATATTATTTCATGGAGTTCGAGGAAGCAAAGGTCTATAGCACTATCTTCTGCAGAAGCGGAATACATTGCAGCTGCGGATGCCGCTTGTGAAGCAGTTTGGCTTAGAAGAATTCTAAAAGACTTGATGTTTGAACAACAAGAGCCAACAACAAGACATTGCGACAATATGTCAGCAATTGCTATGACAAAAAATCCAATTTTTCATGCCAGATCGAAGCATATTGAACTACGTCATCACTTCATTCGAGATTTGGTAAGTCGAGAAGAAATTTGCATGGAATTTATCAACACAAATGATCAGCCAGCAGACATTTTAACAAAGGCAGTCACATTTGACAAGTTCGACAAGATCAAGGAAAAACTCAAGATTACAAATTAAGAGGGGGTGTTAAATGTGGCATTAATTTGTAATCTTAGGAAATAAATAAGGTTACATGCACTTGAAGAAAATGTATCAGGAAAATACATGATGCACTTGAAGAAAATGTATAAGGAAAATACATGATGCAAATTCATGAATTATTAGGTGTCCATTTATATTCCCATGTCTCTAGAGTTATCCATGTGGTCCTATAAATAGAGATCATTCTTGTAGTCTCATTGTAAAAAAAAAAAAAAAAAAGAGAACATTATTGAGTGTGCTGTAGCAACTCAAAAACTATCAATAAAAATTCAAGTTTTTCTTCAACACTTCGTTTTCGCACTAACAATAACAAGCTCAATGGTACTATTCCAATTGCGAGCAACACTACATTGGGTTTGGACATGCTACTTAATGCTAGACACTGCTATGAATACTCTCAAAGTTGTTAAAGCATTTAGAATTACGTTTCTGCTTCATTATTGCTTTCACCATTCACAAGAAGTGATTTTCATTGTTTACAGCCATTTGTGAAATAATCAACTTACGCGGTCTATCCCCGATCAACTGTTCTGTTCAAACATGAAGCTGATACACAGGTTGCCTATACTTCATTTCACCATCTTATTAGTCCTTTTCTTTTTCACTACAATTGCAATTTACTCAATTTTTTCTTCTATGCTTTCATTTTTCCCAATTTGTTACAAATTTTCATTTTTTGGTTAAATCAGATTAGCAATGGTTGCACCTATAATAAGAGAGATTTAATTTTGCCAAATGTGATACTCTATAAAATTATATGTTTGGCCTTTCTTTAAGGTAATTGAAAAAATTTGCAGTTGAAGGTATGTGGTATGTAGACATCGTGTTGATTACTAAAACTTTGATCCATTTGATTAACAATTATGGGGTTTTCTTTCTTTTTTTTTTTCCCCTTGACTTTTAGTGTTGAGATGTGCTATGGGTACAGCATGGTTCACATCACACTCACATACAAGGTGTGGGTCCATAATTAAAGTAATTGAGTACCCCACTGATGAGAGAGAGCTGTAAATGTACAGTCCTACATGGACTGTACAAACAGCAATTTCCTTTAGTGTTTAGCCTTTCTATATGATTTTGAAAATAATATTTTAGGACAAAAAAGGATTCCCTGATGGACTATTTTTCCGTGAAGATGTATGCATTAAAACCTGAATTGTCAAAGAGAGTGAGCAAGTCCCAATCTAAGAGGCAAGTTAATAGACTTGACGAATCAGATGAGGACATTGTCTTTTACCAAATGCACTTTATAGAGAGTTTTTCTCTAGTTTGCACTTCTTGAAAGATTTGTGTTTTTTTATTCATTAATGTGATTGAATTATATATATATACAGTCAATTTGGGCTATGTAACATTGCTTCCATAAGGGGTAATTAGTACAAAATATCCATACCTTCTAATGTTATTGTATAAAATGTCCTTACTTTTCGTTTTTTGGTATTTTTCATCCATATTTTCACCTTTCATTGTAGAAAAGGTCATTTTCTCAATAAAAAAAATGTAAAATGACAAATATACCTTCCTATTTAAATAAAAGAAAAGAAAAATTAAAGAACAAATTGTAATTATACTCCTAAACTTTTAAAAAAATTGTAAATGAGTCCAAATAAATTATTAAAAGAATAATTAGTACAAAACATCCATACTTTTCATTATTATTATGCAAAACTTCCCTACCTTTTATTTTTATTTTTGGCATTTTCACCATTATTTTCACATTTCATTGATGAAATCACTATTTTCTTCTATTTTCTTAATTAAAAGATGTAAAATGATGAATATGTCTTTATATTTAAATAAAATAAAAATAAATTAGAGCAAATTAATCAAATTCCATTTGCAATTTCTCTTCTACAATATGAGGTGTGCAGGCATGTAAACAGCTACACAATTTGGTGAGTCGATGATAGATTTATATTTATTATTATACTTCATTCTCTTCTTGTTAATATGTGAAAATTCTCTCTTTTTAGGCTATGAAAAGTTCAAACTTTGTTTTGAGTTTCATTTAATTGCACAAAAATTGAAACAAACAAAAAATGTAAATACTTCATACTTGTATAGTCACTGGTGGATCCAGCTAGTAGCGAGTCCACACGGCCGCCCGTGCTGGATTTGTCGGGAGCTTCAGTGGCCGCCAGGTTGGTGGCATGCGCAGCCGATGCGCGACAGAGGAAGCCGAAGCTGCCATTGTGGAATAGGAGCTACGAAGCGCGGAGAAGAAAGAAGACAAAACAATTTTTTTTCGGGAAAAAAAATCATAAATACATGCTTAATATATATTATTTCATTTTATACAACTCAATTGTTTTATTAACCGATTTTACTGCATAATCCCTTTAAAATCTCTATATTACTGCATATGAAATTTTCCTTATTGGAACTGTAACTAAAAATTTCAAGAGGCAAGTAAATTGGTGATATTAACTCCATATGCTAAAAATATGGAGATTCTAATTAGAATAGCAAGTTATTATTAAATAACAATTAACATTACAATTGGGATTATAATAATCGTAGATTGTTCAAGAGAGATTGCAGTGAAGTCTTCATTGTTGTGCAATTCGAAATTTTATACATCAGAATTATATTACACATTTTTCTTTTATAGAGATTATATGTAATTGTATCAATTTCTAACATATCCTAAGCAAACGCAACACAAAATAATTCACTTTATTTCTATTTTTACAAATCAATTTATTGGGGAGTTTGATATTGAATATGGATTTTGTAAAATATCATAGGCTTCATTTTGTCCAAAATCCATTTGCTAAATTTTTTAATTATACGAACTTATATCACAAGTTGAAATCGAATTGACATGAGCATATAAATTATGTAATGCTATATAACTTTTTCATTCAGTTGCACAAGAACTATAAGTTGAATTTGTATAATCATTCCACTTATCCATCTCTGAATAATTTATGCTATTCATCAATTGTAGCACTAACACTACATATGTGTGTGTGTGTGTGTGTGTACTCATGTCTTGTTGCGGTAATAGGCTAGTGCATATCTTCATAACGTGCAAATCAAGAACTTTTGGATTGTTATACCGGTTGGATGCAAGTGTCTTTATCTATATTAGGAATTATGCAAACGAAATAAAAATTCGAAACCCGCTAGATTGAAGTGTGGATGTCGATTTCTTAGCACGATTTCATACAGAAAATAAGATTGTGATTTGAATAAAGCTACAGATAGTATGATTCCTTCTAGTGATTCAAGATAATGGGCAATTTTAAGATTTTATATTTTTTGTAAATAAAAAGACTGTGATTGGATTTTTCTTTTGGCAACTTAAGTGGATGATTTGGGGCATGTTTGATGGAGTGATTGAGGTCAATGATTACATTAATTGATGAGAGAGGTGCTTTTTCAGTTAGCATTTTTACTATAAAAATTGTAGTATTTTCGGTATAAATAATGTCTAGAACTAAAATATGAATTTAAATAAATAACACCGTACGTGGTGAGATTTCCACATTTTTTTTCTTTGGCAGTTTGGGCTGATCTGGAAATTGGGCCATTTAAAAAAAAAACTTTGGGCCCAAATAAGATTTCTCATTTCCAAACCCAAACTCCATAATCCATTTCTCTCGATGGAAATCGGGAGGTGGGTGCAAAGGCAACAACAAATCCTTAGGGCCTGCTTGGGAGTTTCGTCGTATAGCATTTATGAGCAGATCGGTTTTGAGAGATTTTAGTAGTATTTTTTAAAATTGCTAACCTACAATTGAGAATTTAATATCCACCGGTTTTGAAAGTTTTTTAAAATAATAAAATTACGTATATAATAGTAATGTTTTCTTTTATATTAATATGTTTTACTCATAAGTTATATTTTACTTACACTTTTTTATTTTTTATTTTTTTAACATATACGTTAAAATTTAATTTAAAAAATTAAATAAAAATTTAAATATTAATTTAAAATTTTAAGTTAATATTTTTACTTATAAGTAACTTTTACAATTATATAAGTTAATTTTTTTCTTTTAAATGACTTTTTGTGAATTTTTTTATTTATAAGTAATTTTTTTACATTTTATAAATATTTTTTGTCTTATTGGTGGAATTTTTATTTTTTAGTAATTTTTTACATATTTTTTTTACTTATAATTAATTTTTAATTATAATATAATTTTTCTTATCTTACAAGTAATATTTTACTTATAAGTTTTTTATGGAATGCGTTTGAATGGTCTTTACATGATTATCTAGCTTTGAATGCGTTTGCCCTGAAATTCTTCATTCTCGAATTTCTTATCTTTTCTGTTATCAATTAGCGAAAAAAGAAGAATGTCAAAGAAAATGGAATTTGATGCAAATGAAGGGAAGTTCAAGACCCTGCGCATATCATCTCTCGATGAAGAAGAAGATGACGAAGCTCAAGTGGACGAAATTGATGACCCAGATTTATACAATGATGAAGATGAAGATGATGAAGAACGAGTTCTTGTAACATTCGGATTTGTTGAGAAGCCAAAAAATAAGTGGTCACTACTCCGCCATTATTTCCCAAGCAAAGCTGGTGGCACTTCGGTAATTCTTCTGATTCTTTCTCACATGAGTTCTACACAAGATATCATATACCCTGAAATTTTCTAATTTACAGCATGTTTGGCTGTGCTTAAACTTTATGTAGAGTCATTCTGTCAAGAAAATCAAGTAAAATTCACTTTTAAGCACTGCCAAATTTCCCACCCGCTCATACTGCTCGCAGTGCAGAATTTCATATTACTTTATAAATTTAAAATACTGATTTTATTTAGACTACCTGTGCGCTTAAAATGTTGCCCTTTTCTGTTCACTCCAGAAAAAAAAAATGTTGCCAATATTGAACGCTGCCGAAAATGCAGCTAAAGTTTATGATTTAGAAGCGGTAGAATTGAATAAAGAAAGTATAGAGTTTTAATTTTGTTTTTCTGCAATGGGGATTACTTGTTTTATTGGTAATGTAGGCTTGGTTGGACCCGATTAATTTGCCTTCCGAGAAGGCTAATCTTTGTGATTTTTGCAGTGAGCCATTGCAGTTTTTGCTACAGGTGTATAAAAGCTATAAATACAGATCTAGTGCACTCTGTTATCTTCTTCCAGCATTCCATTCTCTTTGATTTATTCTTTAACGTTCATTGATTTCCCATGTTTATGCACCACTATCTGAGGAATCAACATTTCACCGCACCCTGTTTGTTTTCATGTGCCCATCAATGACTTGTCTTCTTCGCGATCAGCACGAGCAATGTAAGCGGCATCCTGAGAAGCCATGCAGAAGGTATATCTTTGCGTATGGAGGTTGTGTAAATAACTAACTATTTTCTGATCTTATCTTCTCATGTCAACTGGGTTTTCAAGTGTCAAGGTTTTCCGTTGTCAATTACCATGCACAAATTTGTTTTATTCAAGCGATGCCCCTCATGAAGATGGGATAGAGCAACCTTTGACAGCTGGAGGTATCATATCAATACAATTAATTTCTTAACAGTAGTGAAGTATGTCAAGTTTGTATTGTTCATTTTAATCTGTTGTTAAGAAATATATATTGTTTGTTAAGAAATATCTGGTACATATAGAAGACATAAGCTAAAGTTCTGTAGTGCAATTATTTGATTGATTGATTCTACCTTACCCATCTCAGCAAAACTTTGTAATTGGTGTGGTACATGGAAAGGGGATAAAGTGTGTAGTAGCTGCAGAGAAGCACGATATTGTTCTGGGAAACACCAGGTATTTTGATGAATTTTGCCTCTGTACACGTATAACATAGCAACTTGAAGTGTTCCATATTGACAAGAGGGGAAAATGGATATTTGCAGGCTGCACATTGGCGTTCTGGCCATAGAATAGTTGCACACTTCTTTTGAAATGTCTGAATCAGGTAGCCACCTATACAGGGATAAGCGAGAACTTTATTCCTAGATTGTAACATGACACGACTCATCAGATGTTCCATAAATTTACTAATCTCATTAATTGAAAACTAGAGTACATATTTCATATTTCATGCTGACTGAAAATTTTATTTGCAAATAGTTGCGAGCAATTCTCTGTGGCCACAGTATATGATCACAAATGAGGATGAATGTGAATTTGAGCAGGAGATGTCTGATAGTGAATATTCTAATGCATTAGTTTCTGGAAATCGGGTGGATGAGTCAGTCAAGTCACTGATGGATGATTTTGCGGTGAGTGTACTTGTCTGTGGATTGTGAAGTTTTGGCTGAATGAATGATCATTTTCATTCTCGGTTTAATTGTCATTGAATAGGGAGATGATGACAAGAGGAGTTGGTCATCTTTCCAGGAAATAATATCCCGTGCCCCTGAGCAAGTGTTGAGGTGATCACTTGATTTATCCGTAGGACATATATTTTTACTAATATTTTCCTTTTTGTTGTCCACCAAGATCTTTTAAATTCTGTTCCTCAGTCTTCAGGTTGTAATTTCATTTTTTGAACAGGTACTGTAGATCTGCTAAAGCAAGAGCATTGTGGCCGGTGTACAGTGGTCAGCCATCAAGATCTGATATTCCTGCATGCAACTACTGTGGTGGCACTCGAGGTTTCGAGTTTCAGGTGCGAACTTGTTTATGCCTCTGAACTTCTATTGCTAGTAATTGGTTGGTGGTTTTACCATCTGTGAAGTTCTGGAGTTAAATGTTTATCCTAGACAAAGTGAGATGCTCTTTATTTTAAGGAGTCAAATCTTAAAATTAAGTTCTAAAAGACTCTTCATTTAACTTTTCAAAATATAAACTCTCACTCTATTTATATCTATATCAAAATTGCGCTTTACAATATCGCAAGTTTCAATGTTCCACTACTTAAATTATCTGTATTATATTGAATATTTTAGCTATTGACGTCCAAACAAAAATATATATCAATTGAAAACGATGAAAAAAAAAAGGCCCTGTTTGGTGGGAATTAAACTAAGATTTTTAATAGATTTGATAAAAATTAATGAAATGTTTGGTTGAAAAGTTTTGGATCTCATGAAATGTGCAATTAAAATTAATTGTCGAATTTGACTTAGATTAAAATTTGGATTTTAATTTCGAAGCTCCAATTGCTTTGGAACTTTTTATCATGATTTCACTAAATGTTTAGTTGTACCACTTTTAGTTTTAATTACCTGGGTTTCATAGCAGTACGTAAATTGTTAGCGCGGCTTGATTATTCAAATTCTCATAATCAGTCTGGATGGAAAGGGAGTCTAATGGTTATTGTTTGGATTTTATCTACATCCTTGTTATCCCTTCAAATCCATAGGTTCATGCTTTGGTTGGTTCTATGATTTCAGGTTTTGCCCCAACTACTTTATTACTTTGGGGTGCAGAATGATGTGGATTCTCTTGATTGGGCAACGATTGTTGTTTACACGTGCGAGACTTCGTGTAAAGGAGAGGGTTACAAAGAAGAATTCGTCTGGGTTCAACTTGCGTCCCAATCAGCACCTTAAAGATAAAAACTCCTGTAAAAAGTATAGAATATAAAATCAGGTTGCAAAGACGAAGTTCTCTGGGTCAACTTGTGTAAAAATGGGAATGGATCCTCTTCCTTCGTTATGCATGGAAAAAAAGCAAATTCAACGTCCTTTGAGTTGATGACAGTTTTTACTATAGTTACTTCTGTATAATGATTCCACGTGAGATTGTTACACTTCTTGTTAAATTCCCAGAAATTTCACGATGTCTATTTGTTGAAATACTGCTGCTTGATGCTTGTAAGAATTCTAATAGCTTGATATATCAGTTTGGTCTGGTAACATTTACACATAACTGCTCACTGAAGTATGTTGTCAGTAGTGAAAATAATTTGTATCTGATGTTCTGCAAAGGATTACTGAGTGGACGAATACTAGATTGAATTGTTATGACAGTGCGGGGAAAATGTAATTTTCGAAAAATCAATTTAATATAATTTTTTACCCCATACACTAGTAAATTTAGACAAAAGAAATTGAAAAATGACTTGTATTAAAGAATTCATCTCCTATCTTCACACCATTTCATCCTGAGCTTTCCGTCAATCGATCACCCAGCAAAAATGTGTCCAAGAATTTACAATGCCAAAGAAATGACTATTAATTTGAAATAATGCTGAAATCACTCTGACTATTTGCCTTGAGTCTTTGATGTACATTTTCCATTAACGCATTTGATATATAGATAGATGTCTTTGATATACCAACCCTGTCCTTGTCCCCTCTTCACATTTACGCCAGTTGGGGGGTCACAAATGTCAACGTGCTCGACTAGAATATTGGAGATGCCACCTGACATCTCACTAGCAAATGCTATACCTGAGCCCGAAGAAGATTCCACACAAATGCTATACCTGAGCCCGAAGAAGATTCCACCTGAACTCTTCGGATATCGACTTTTGTAGTTGGTTTGTTATATGCAATTTCATACTCATCCCAACCGCTTTAAGTGCATTAGCATCATAACCAGTGCTAACGTTGCTATTCTCGATTCAAACATGCTCCAAAGAATCTGAAATTAACATACATAATTTAACACTTGCAAAATGTTTAGATGAAGTATGATGCCCAATAAGATTAAAGTGGAAATTACACTATATGTCAAATTTTGGATTTGCATTTACAAAAATGTCATTTTTTAAAAGAGATTACGAAATTGTCATTTTTGGAGATTTTTGGACATTTCTGGCCCTCTTAATAATTTCAATACCTTGTATATCCTTCATTAATGAGACATGACTAGATGAGAAATTTGAAAACCGAATCAGCCTTTCTCTCTTCCATTATTGTTCCTCCCATCATCTCACGTTCTCTCTCTCTCCCCATTTGGTTTTCCCAAATCGAATTAGTATTCAGAGGAAGTCCGGCAGCTGCTGAGCACGGCAGTCTCAACACCTCCGGCGTGATTAAACGTCACTCTCGGCGACTACTGTCACTCTAAACCCCCCTCTCTCTCTCTCTCTCTCTTTTTACTTCCTGTTTTTTTGCCATTACATTAGGGTAATTTATGATTTTGTTTTACAGAGTGATTTATTGAATTTTGAAATATTTAACTCCGGCAGCTGCTGAACACGGCAATCTCAGCACCTCCGACGTGATTAAACGTCGAGCTTTCTCTAGGCTTGTGAGTTGAACCTGCTGCCACCAAGTCGTCGACGTTGAGCCTCCACCCTCGGCTACTATTGTCACTATAAACCCGTCTCTCTCTCTCTGTCTTTGTATTTTTTTTTTAGTTCCTTATTTTTTGCCATTACGTTAGGGTAATTTATGATTTTGTTTTACATTAGGGTAATTTATGATTTTGTTTTACAGAGTGATTTAATGAATTTTGAAATATTTTGTCTTAAAATGATACTTTATTAGTTTGCGTAATTGTCAGTTTACTGTATTTGAGTTTCCTGCACCTATGATGACTGATCGAACCCAACTTGTCTTTTTCAAGTAGTAATTATGTTGTTTTAGATAATAGGTTTCAGTTATATTACCAAGAGAGTGATTGCTAAAACCACTTTGGTTATGGATGGGTGAAGTTTGCTGCTTCATATGAGAATGCAACGAGAGACCAGCTTTCTTTGCATATGCATTTCAAAGAACTGCCCTTCCTAAAGAAAGTCTCTTATCGGTCACACCTCCTGTTGAAGGTCAAGAATTTTTCTTCCCACTGTGTGATGGACTCGTTTTGATCCAAAAAGTGCTTCCTTCTCTGCTATAAATGGTCCTTGAAGCTTCTTCTGGTCCTAATACGCACATTCATGATTATAACATTTAGTTGCAGTAACTGAAAACTAAATCCAACATCAATATTTGTTCAAATAGTAAGGATACCCTCTGCCTTTGATGTTCTTGCTCTTTCTGCTGCTTTAAGACATGGTACTTTTCGAGTATAGAGACAAGACCAACTTGGATGGTAAGAAACCAAGAATTAGCCATAATAGATAAGATGGTTCATCAAAGTATCAGAGCAAGGTTCCAAATTCAAGTCTTGTCTTTACCCACTTATACTACACCTTTTGATGAAAAATTCATCTACCTTGCATATGAGAGGCGTCTTGAATACTAAAATTAAATTAATAAACACATTCCTCTTTAACAACTGAAACTTTTAGAAAAAGTGATTCAATATACATAGGTTGCCTAAAGAAAAGACAAATATGAGATCTGTTGAGGGATATATTTCCCACGTTTAATAAAATTTAATGTAAACCTACATAAGGGTTTGGATTATTTATCTTAACAATGCTAATATTTTAAGATTGAACCTCAAATCTTAACACCTTTTTCGTACAAATAAAAATTTGATTTTAATCTCAAGTCAAAATTAACAATTAATTTTAACTATACATTTCATTGAGCCTACAACTTTTCAACCACATATTTCATCAACTTTTATCGACATTACTAAAAATCTGATTTAAATCTATACCGAAAGGGATTCATATCGTATCAGAGCCAATTAAGTTCCAACAAACAATTCAATTTGATTAAGATCCATTTGATTAAGATCCAAACAAGTACATGAATTTCAAGATTAGGTTCCTCAAAAGAGCTATCATCTTACAAGACATGGCGAGGAATAAAATTTCATATCGAACAAACATACAAATATAAACCAACATATAAGGGCTTATACTATTTCTCTTAATAAGTTTGCTCTTTTAAGATGAAATCTTCCTAATGAGATCAGTTTGTCAAGTAAGGTACTTCTAGCAAGAGAAATGCTTACACCATTATACAAGAACTGAAAACCTCTTTCTTTTTCCCAAGCTTTCAATTTAGATTTCAATATTTCCACCATCCCTATGAAACCAACCAAACCAAAGTCACTAAGTTCATCAATTCAAACACATACAGAAATGAAAGAAAAGTGATGTTGCTCCATAAGAATACCAAATAAACTATCAAAGGTTATCTTTCCCTGAATCTCAAAATAAAAAAGAAATTATTTTCTCGCGTTCATCATACACGTTAACCTGTGATCTTACCTCCATGATATTCTGATGAGAGAGAAACTTAATGACATCAACAAATATTTATTCTAAAAGCAGATGCTCTACTATTCATTGACCCTCTGTTTCAAAGAAATCAAATTAACTCCTCGCGCCATATTACTAAATTTAACATCCGGAGTCTAAGTAAAGGAGATTGCCAATCTCTAGAACCTGGCATTGTTTTATTGGTTATTTGGGTGTCTCAGAATTAGAAATTTAATAAACCTGAGGCAATTGGCAAAGCTACTCATATACCATTAAATACCATATAGAACATATGGCTCCCCCAACACATTAAACATATTTCCCACCTCACCACAATTATATTAAAAAGTGAGATATGTACCTGAAATTTTGCTAATAAGAGCTCAAGCTTTCTCAGCACGCTTTAGCATAAGATGGGTACCTCTCCCAACATTATAACGATTGCCATCTTAAATTAGGATCATTTTAGATAGTGAGTAAGAGAGATGAAAACAGATAAAAACAGTAGTACAAGTCATTTCACTTGAGCAACATATAACCCACGCTATTGTACTCCTCCAGTCAGCACTCCTCTTCACAAGCAGCCAACCATTTTTCAAGTTTTTCAAGTATATCTTTTCTACTAAAAACTTCTTCTTTAACCTTGGAAATATGAATCTCCAATTGTTCCAGTAGGGAACAATTATGTTTTGGGTTAGTAACAAGTACTTTATTGACCAGCAACCTTTCTTACTAATTTTGTACAATAAAATAATTTGCTTGTTAGATTTAATGTGGAATAAGCTTGTGGTTTAGAAATATGCATTACAAATTGTATGGGTTTTTAAGGAAACATATGCAACTTCAGCAAGTTTGAGGGAGGTTATAGTGTGTAAATAGGACAAGCACAGGGTTTTAAATTTCTACATATTAACCGTAAACAACTAATTCCATTGGTTCAAACATTGGTCTTTTCTTTGCAGTTGCAGTTATTTTTTGTTTTGTATGATCAAAATATGTTAATAACAAGGAACATATTCAAAACTAAATTTCCCGACAGTTCATCTATCCATAGTTGTTTCTCAACTATCGTTCCCGACAGTTATCCTCTGTAATTCTCGACAGATGAACCATCGATGGATAAAATGTCGGGACCGACAGTTCAGTTCCTGCCTGCCTAGCCCTGCCTACAGTAGAAAATGATATTTCTATGTAATATGCGTTCAAATATCAGTATTCCTTTTCTTTTTTGCATGCAACAATTTCTGAAGTTCAGTGGGCTGAATTGGGGCTATTTTATTGAAGTACTATGGTTGGTACTCATATGCATTTGGTGGAAATCATGTTTGATGTGTGCATATCTTCTGTTTCAATATTTCTGTTACTTGTGTCATAACCTTAGTTTCACTTGCACACATTGACCTTGTGGGTAGCACTCGTTGCATACGGGAGGAACTGTTGAAAGACACTTCACAACATACTTGTGGTTTTTGGTTCTATGTTGGTAGGAAGTTTATATTCTAGTCCGACGCATTTATTTCTTATTTTGTCTTTGTAGACATGGATTTCGAGCCTCTTGTTCCAGAGAATGCACGCTTGCGGGGCCATGTATCGCAGAGAAACAATCTGCGGTATATAAAAACGGTCGTGGAACATTTTAACGAGTGACAGCGGGCAGAGTTTCGCAACTCATGCCTGGGTTCTTGTCCGAGGTTTCAGATCTCCAGTTCTCTGCCCAATTAATCCAACAACTCGTATTCTGCTGCATACAAATAAATAAGCGGCACGAACTATGGTTTAATTTGCAAGGCCACCTCGCTAGGTTCGAAATTCAAGAGTATGCCCTTGTGATTGGATTAAGGTGTGGTCTTCTCCCAGATGACAATGTCATGGACCGAGTTCTTGACAAGAGGAGACTAAAGGACATACTTTAAACATGTGGACAAGATTTCGTGCGCCCAACTCGAGCAAACATTTCTTCGATCGTGAACGTCTCGAGCCAATCGGTACAAGCTTGGCCTCGCTTTGATCATCGAATGAGTCTTCAATGCTCCGGATAACAACGTTGGTATTGATATGGAGACGTTGTCGATCGTCGATGATCGTCGACTTGTTCTTTTCGTATCCTTGGGGTAGAATCTCGTATGGACAGCTGATAAAGGGCTTTCGGGGCCGTTGGGCAAGAAAATTTTTGGATGCGACGAAGAAGAATGAGAAGGCGGTTAGCTACACGGTCCACGGCTTTCCCATTGCCATACAGGTATTTTTATTTTACCTACTCATTATTTCAATGCAAATGTATTTCGTGGTTAATGATGGCAATTTACCCCGCCCCGCCCCGAATGGGGCAAAAAAACCCTCCCCGTGGCGGGGCGTGGGGTGGGGCGGGGCGTAAATGGTCGCCCCGTGACGGGGCATGAGGCGGGGTGGGGCGAGGATGCCCCGCCCAAAACCCGCCCCGTGAAGAAAAAGTAAAAAAAAAAAATTAAAAATAATTTTATTTCAAAACAATTCATCCGTTAAAAATTCATTTTAAATTTGTATTTTATTATCTAATAATAACATAATTCGAAACTTTCAAAATGTAAATAATAAAAATAAAAATAATAAAAAAATCAAACGGGGCAAAAAGTTGCCCCGTCCCGCCCCGTCTAAGGCGGGGTGGGGCACGGGACGGGGCGGGATTTTTGCCAAATGGGGCGGGGCGAGGCGGAGTGGGGGTGCCTGCCTTGAACCCGCCCCGTTGCCATTACTATTCGTGGTTGGTTTCGTTCTGAACTCACATTCCTTTTTTATTGTAACAGATATGGGCGTTCGAGGCGGTGCCTGAAATTGGTGATCGCTTCAGTCAGCGTCTTGGGGAACGTTCCCCACGGCTTCTCGGCTGGACATCAACAAAACAGCCGCAGCAGCGTACGTACGATGCTTTCTTCAAGAATGTACAAGTAAAAAATTATGTTACTTTTACGTTCTCATACCTTCCATTCGTCATTGTAGCATGTGGTTATTTCGTAACGAATATGTTCATGTTGTAGCTACATGTGTACGCGACACTAAGCGTGGGCAACCTCATATCGCAACTCTTGTGCTGCTTAATGATCATCCTGTCCCTGCGTTGGATGACCTTGCCAGGGACAGTGTTGTTCCGCAGTTCCAAGCAGAGCGTATAGGCACTCCCGAGGATGAGACTTCTGAAGAGGCCCATGACGGTGGGGAGACCAGTGGCAAGGAGGAGGAGTCAGGAGCCGATGAGAATGGAGAGGACGAAGATGAGGACTCGGAGGAGCATGACGGTGGGGATAGTGACGGTGATCAAGTTCGACGAAGTGGACAGACGGGGACTTTTTCTACCCCCCACCTGCAAGGAGCTACTTCTCCCATGCAGGCACCGTCCACCTCTCATGTCCGACCAACTGTAACGGCTGGATCAAGCCTCACAGCAGACGATGTTCAGGGCATGTTGCTAGATCAAAGAATTCTGTTCGAAATGTAGCTTCGCACTGTGAAGCTCGAAATCATGTAGCACCTGTCCGATGAATTTAAAAAATTGAAGGACTTCATATCCACCATTGTCCCGCATCCGGCTCTACAACCACTGCATGTGCGACTGATGTGGACCCCGAGCCCAGACAATCAGGTACTTCACCACATGCGTACTACAGTTCTTTATGACAATGTTCACTTTATCCCTGCTCACTGACATGTTCTGTATGACAATTGTTCATTCATTGTAGACTACGGAGGCTTTGCAGGCCACCACCCATCGCCTGACGGTATTAACGAAGACATGGGAATTGACAGGCAAGAGGAGGATGGTATGTGCATTAATGAAGAACACATGGAGCCATGCCTGGACGAGCAGGATATGCCACTAGCCACTAGAACCGAAAGTCTGCAAGGTACGTCAGTTACTTTTGAGCAAATTGATTAATTATCATTTCATATGTTTCGGAAGTTTTGAAAATTGTTAAAATTCACTTTCCATTCGCTGTTTCGTTGTTGTTCTGAATAGACATAGCACACATTTAGCCATGCCCGGAGGATCACCCCGTGCCAGAGCCCTCTACAATCGAAGAAGTGCAAGGTATTGCATTATTTTTCACGATTTGAACAAATATTATTTCAGGCATTCAATTAGTTTACAATTGTTCATTTGTTGTAGTCGAAGGGGCCCACCACCCATCGCCTGGCGACCGTGACAAAGAACAGGACATGCTGCCTACTGGAACCATAAATCTGCAAGGTATGTGGGTCATTTTTGAGGAAAACTTGTAGATTGTTGTTTCATGTACTTGGCATAATTTGAAAATTCGTAGATGTAAGTTATACACTGAAAATATTTCATTGTTCTTTTCGACAGACACAGTACACATTGAGCCATGCCCCGACAATGACCCCGTGCTAGTGCTCGCTGCAGTGGATGAAGTGCAAGGTATTGCCTTAATTTTTGACAATTGAATTTATTTTTCGTTTCATTTGCTTACATTGCAACTTTCCCAGTTCCCGCCAATGTAACCCGACCAGGACGGGAAGTTACGACAAAGAGACGGCGATCGGCACGAATGCGACGTCCGGCACCTGCTACCAAGACTCCGTACACGAGGGGGAGCGCAAAGCAAAAGCATAAGTAACTGTAGATAAATTGCCAAACATAGCACGATGATGGGGTTCAGCATGCTTTTGTCTTTTTTTGATGTAATTTACGTGGTGAAGGATGTTTGTTAATTCACTTTATATTGGTGCCTTTTTCATTCATTTTTGTGATTTACATATCAGTCAGGGTAGTTGGCAAGCCTGGTGACACTTAGACGCATTCGTCACATTTTGCAAATTCCCGTGGTGAATGCCTTGTCACCGTTTACCATTGCTGAAATTATTATGGTGTTACAACTTGTATTAGTTATCCGGCTTTATTATGTTATGTCAATCGTACTTACGGCACTAAGTGCTTCATTCAATTTTTGTCAATGCTCGTACATTGTATTACACAAAAAATTATGTATGTGTATGTTATACGAATATCTATTTACGAGTAAATAGCGGGCTTAAATGTCGTAGTGCCTTAGTAAACTATAGATTGGATTAAGATGAGGACCCATTAAAAGTGCCAAAGTCATGACTTCTATGGTACAACTAATTGACAAATGAGTTTATGTATATTCTCTAGTCCTTCGTATGTTATTATGTGGGTTAACATGATGAGTGTGTTTCGTGAGAAACTGTACCATTACAACCATGGTGCAACTAAGAAGCTGGCAAATGAGAAGTAATTTGTTGTAAGAAACTAGATAACATGAATTTTACACATCATTGAAGTATTCTAGTCTTTGCCAATGTCATAGTAATGATGGTACAATGGGGGATAAAGGTATACTTATTATATCAACCATCACACCAATTGCTTTTCAAATTTATTTAGAGATTGAATTTGGTGGTTGGGTAGATAAATGAAGTAATTACTTCCTCCTTTCAGGATGATTATAAATGTCAGGAGACCATTGTTGCTTACAAGCAATTTTGTAGCCAAGGTATTGTGCCACTTTGAACTTACCTACGAATCATTGTGACACTTTCAACGTAGTTGAACAGCATTGTGGTAAGAAAGAGCTACTTCTATTTATTCTTCTTCATTTATTTTGCAGTTTACAAAATTCGAAATTATATGATCTTTACTGCAATGCACGTTTTTGTCAACTGTTGAGAAGGAATAAAACATCTATCGGGCCCGACAGTTCAACTAGGCGGGCCATTAAATTTTATAAGTTCCTTGCTTTTCAAAAATTGAAAATGGTGGGATTGTCCAATACAAGTGTCTTAGTGTAACATGCTATTATAGATATTATACGTTTCTGATTTTTTGCAAGTAACAAGTATTTCCAATACATTTATACTTACATAATGAATGCATTACAAGCATTGTCTATCAAATTACATTTCAGATGTCATTAAAGCTGTTGCGAGACTTCTATTTTGAAACAGGTAGTTGATACGAGATAATGGGTTCATCCACCTCTAGCAATGAAACATTCAACTCCAATATGCATCAGCCAATATTGGGTTCATCCGCTAAATTTCCCATCATTTTGTTGTCAGACGATGAGGATGTAAGAGTTGAACAGCATGGTGCCAAGTTCGATGAAGTGTCAATTGCAGATTCTAAGTCACCGAACAGCGTTCTAGATCAAGTCTTCGAGGTCAGGGGTCCGGTCGAGTCACCGTCCGACTCGAATGAGTGGGTGGCTCATGTTCCACCTCCAGAAGTAATTGTCATTAGCTCAGACGAGTCTGATGGAGAAAGTGGGGAAGCTTCTTAAATTGTCAAAAGCAGTGCAACTGTGCAATAAATGGCCCTTTTGTAGGAAAATATGTTTATTATTTTGTGGTATGGATGATTTTGGTCACGTTCTCTGGATACGTGCAGAAACTGCATCTCCATAATAGGCAACCGCAGTAGTGTAGGTTTTCAAGCCGCTGTTGTTCCCAACTGTCGAGAATTACAGAGATTATCTGTCAGGAACGACATATGAACTGTCAAGACGTAATGTTGGTGTTTTGTTTGTTCAGTATGGTCTCATGAAAATCAATTTTCATTTCGACAAACTGTCAGTCGAAGGTAATGAAACTTCTATGATCGGCTAAGTTTATAGTAAGAAAAAGGTATTCATCTCATTTGTGATAATGGAACGGTAATAATCGGTACTTTGCTTGCGGAACATAACGACCAAATTTGCATTGGCATACGATAATAATAATAGATTTATAAAATAAGTTGGGAATGTACAATGCTTATTTAAATTAAGTTTTTTGGGGATTACATTTGACAACCACTTTTATACATCACGCTTCTTCAAGTGGCTTGTGATACAATAGGGTTCGAACATGTGGTCCGGTTATGACCAAATCTCCCACATCGAGTGCATTTCCTTAGTTGGGTAGTGGACTCGTATCTAGCTCGCTTATGTCGCGTCGGTGGTCTACCTGGAGGACGACGTACAGTCGGTGGCAAAATATGAGTGCCTAGGATTTCATTTGGAACAATCCAATCCACTTCCTGTGTAACGGGATATATGACTTCCATATAGGCACTAGTCCAGTATTCCGATGTATAGTACGAAGAGCATAGATCGTATAATGACTCACCACTCAGGGTAGCACCACGAGTTGTATGAGCACATGGCATACGATTTAGTTGAAACTCATGACATGTGCACGTGTTATCGGAGAAGTCCACTATCTCCGTATCGTTGGATATTCTAACCTGGGTCAAGCTATTTGTCAACTCATGGGCTCGAAGCCTAGTACCAGCTTCAAAAGTTGTTTGTAACTAGTTCTCCATCGTCGACGATAATATAGTACTGCATGCGGTTGCATTGCTTCGACGTTCGTAAAACCACCTCTGCATTGTTTTACGAATGTGCTCGACCAAACACGTGATTGGCAACGAACGAGCATGTCTCAGCATTGAGTTCAATGATTCCGCGTTGTTGTTTGTCATAATGTTGTATCGGTCGCCCACGAATAGTGCTCGTGACCAGAATGAAAAATCAGCTTTCTCCAAATACCTGTAACATCTTTCACTGACCCTGCGAGTCTGTCCCATTAGTCGTTCGAACTCTTCGACCTGATAAGTTGTAGCAGCTCGTTTGAACAGGAATATTGAACTTGCATTAAAGTGCCGCTGAATTAGGTTCTTCTCCACATGCCACATACAACAACAATGACGAGACAAAGGAAATAAGTGAGTAATAGTTCTTTCGATACTTCTTTTCCTGTCCGAAACAAATACAAGTTCATCTGAGTCTCCTATAAGATCTTTCAAGTTAGACATAAACCACATCTAAGATTGGTTAGTTTCGGAATCCACAATCCCCCACGCTAAGGGATAAATCTGTTTGTTGGCATCTTGGGCAGTTGCCAGTAAAAGTGTACCCTTGTATGGACCTTTCAAATGACTACCGTCAACGTAAACAACGGGCCTCAAGTACTGCATGTAACCACGAATGCTTGCACCAAAAGCTAGGAAGAAGTAATGAAATATATCGCGCGAATCATGTTCGATGTGGGTTACCGTCCTCAAGTTATTCTCACCTAGTACGTGACAGTATGAAGATAGTTTCTGAAAACTGTCCTCCAGTGTCCCATGCAGCATATGTAAAACGGCCACCTTCCCCCTACGTGCCTTGCTGTAACTTATTTGGACACCGAGCTCACGTTCCATGTCATGTGCAATAGTGTTCAGATCATACGATCGGTTCGAATTATCCAATTTTTTCAAAATATGCTCGGCAATTACAACACTCGTCACATGTCGATACGCATTACTGCGAAAATCGATGGAACATGTGTGCACATTATTGAATTTACAAATCACAAAGATTGCAGACTGCTTCACAGTAGAAGCACGTAACATCCACTTGCAACTGCTGCCAGTGCATACAACGGTTAACATCTTCATACTTGACCTGCTCACCCGAAATTGGAACTTGTTTTTCAAAGCAAGTGCACGAATTTTCAAGTACAACTCTTTCTTGCTGAAGAATATTTCCTTTTCGGCAAGATCGGATGTAGTCACAGTTCTCATAAATTCATATCCATCCGAATCGTTGGAATGTGACAAAGAGTACTCGTCCTCGACGTCAACAAAATTAGCAGCCTCTAAACTAGGTGATGGGTTATCCAAGTTCTCATCTAATGGTGCAGTCCCGTTATCATACTCATGTGTTTCAAGTGCATTATTGTTTGAGACAGTATACATTCGATTCACCAAATCATGTTCCACGTTTT
This sequence comes from Olea europaea var. sylvestris, assembly GCF_002742605.1. Classification (NCBI taxonomy): domain Eukaryota; kingdom Viridiplantae; phylum Streptophyta; class Magnoliopsida; order Lamiales; family Oleaceae; genus Olea; species Olea europaea. Next base: position 21,888,419 of record NC_036248.1, on the reverse strand, counting down.
GCAGAACATCTACCGCGGCAAACGAAGGATCTTGAAAATTTGCATCCCTTCCCATGTCAACACTTGGGAGATCAGATTCCAAAACAGTAACGCATATAGCACTTTCCTTATGCACTGATACGTACCAATTTAAGTCTTCATTGTCGCATATTTCAGCCGGAGGTATATTCAAGTTAGGGACTTTGAACTTCAATTCAATTTTAGCGCGGAGATCAAGAATACCAAGTTTCTCCTTCAACCTTAACATAAGTTCGGCTACGATAATACTTGTTGGCACCAGAATGGAATTAGTTTTGTCCCCTCTCCACTTCCATTCGTCATCCGCATGAACAAAATTTCCCCCATGCGACATGACGAATCTCAAATGATTATTCATACCTGAAATGTTGGGATTGCAATGGTAACAATTCGGAATCAATATGTTGGCATTTAATAGCATTAAACTCACACTTTATAATACGTAAATCAGTACAATAACAAAAGTTCAAATCAAGGGTTCGTATCGTTTTGAAGTATCCAAATTGAAAGTAAAATTGTATAACTAGGCAGTTTCGAAATGTCAGGTTCGACATCTCAAACATCTAACCCGACGATTTGTAAATGTCGAACTCGACAGTTTAACTGTCGAGAATGTCGGGAAGCAGACGGCAGTGAATTTCTGAGGTTTCTTCAACACATCATATTAAGTGTGGCTATTATTATTCACCTACCAAATGACAAAATGAAAATGGCATATTGGCCTTGTCATTAAAAAGACCTTAATGGTGGTAATGGAAGAAATTACTCAATGGTGATAATGGCATTTTATTAAGGATTCAAAAAAATCAAACAAATGAATGCATAATACTTTCAAATTAATTTCAAATAAATATGCCCATGTTGTATTTAATATGTACAAATACAAAACTATAAAAGTAAAATAAAATAATTTGTAATTGCTAACATCTCAAAGTGGATGTAGAATGCAACACAAATGTCTTCTTGATCAATGAAAATGAAGAAGATGGAAAAGAGGTAGGGTTTCTTGTTTATGTTTCGTTTTCTAATTTATTTGGTAATTTTTTATTAACAAAAATTCATATTAATCAATAAAATATACATTTACCCATGTTTTCTATATATAAATTAAATGATTACATCAAGTCAATGCTTTTCCTTTACATCAAGCATTTAATGCTATTAGAAATGTGTGATTAAGGGTAATTTGGACTTTGCACCCCAAAAATGTGATATTTTTGCTCACAAAAAATGAAAATGACAATTTTTTTTTAACTTTCATTTTTGGTGACAATTTTGTAAATTCCCCTAAGATAAAATATAATGGCATAGGGGCAATAAACAACAAACAAAGCATCGTTCTACAAAATATTGGGCTACATTGTATCATTTGTTTCCATTTTCAGTCCCTGATATTCATTATTTCCATTTGAATACCCATTTGCAGCAAACTACCATTTTATCCTTCGGTAATTTCACCAAGTCCCAAGTACAATTTTTTTTTAATGACTCCAGCTCCTCATGTATAGCAATTAATCATCTGCTAGAATCACTGCAACTGACTGCCTACGTATATGTAGCAAGCTCCTCAATGGAATCAATTTTTTCAGCCACTGTCTGTGACGTTAATCGTTAGCAATAGAATACTGTGATGTTGCTGGTGGTGTAGGCAAAGTAGGTGAAGTATTACTGTCTATCAATTTTGAGCTTCACTGTTCTGAAGCCTTTCATTGTTCACCTGGACCAATTTTCAATTCCACCTGAGTTGAATGATTCCGTTCCTCTATTTTATCAGAATCCACACAAGGTGAACCATGAATCATAACAAGTTCATCAAATACTATATTTCTACTAATCATCACTTTTCTTATCTCAGGGCACCACAATTTATATTCATTCACACTTGATTTGTTCCTAAAAAAGACACTTTCTAGTCCTAGGCTCTAACTTCTCATTATCTGCATGAACATAAACAGGACACCTAAAAATCTTCAAATTAGTATAATAAGAAGGTTTACTAGACCATACCTCTTCTGGCGTCTTTTTCCCAATGACAGTTGAGAGTGAGCGGTTGATCAGAAAACAAGCTGTGGTAACAGCTTCAACCCAAAAAAGTTTTAGGCAACCCAAAGTTTGAAAGCATGCACTAAACAAGCTGTGGTCGTTGCAAATTTGAAAGTGGTGACTTTTCATTTGATTTTTTAGTACTATTTTGTACTTCTGGTTGATGGCTATATATATGAGAGCCATGTTTGAGGGAATGATGTTAGAAAAACATCTCACAATCCATACTTTGTTCTAAAAACAATAAAATCCCGGTTTACATTCATATTTTCGTGTTTTTCAAGTTTTGAAGAATTTCACATTTTACTTTATGTTTTGGTGAAATTCTTTACAATCCTTTAAAATATTTGCTGAAATACTTTTAAACATCTCGAAAATACAGGAGAAAGGGCAAATAACTTTTGAGGACAGCATCCTGCGTTCGAGCCTTCACATTTGTTATTACAATTTTTCTAGTTTTGTTCATCTTGTTGCAATATTTTCTTGTGATTTTCTTTTTGTTTCTTCTCCATCACTTCTATATTTCCATCACAAAGCAATAGTGTATTGTATGTGATTATATTGTATAATTGTACTCTTCTATTAAAACATTCTTTTAGAAGTCTTATGTGGATGAAAATGAGTGTCTTGAGCTTTTTCTATTCCTTCGGATGTGTATGATCGACCTTATTCTATTGCAGTTTACTATAGCCTAGAAAATCAGAGGAAAAAAGAAGAGCATAGAAAGGAAATTACTGCTAAGGGAAATCACCTTGTAGGTGAAAATGGAATGGTCGTTTCAAAACAGAGAAAAAAACCGTAAAAGTATAATAATTACAATTTTATTTTTGATAATGTTGAGGAGGCAGGAATTTTTAATCATTATCCTTTAATAAAAAAAAAAATCGTTAACAAAATTTGGAACTCTAACTACTAGCAATGTAATTTCAATTGCGGCATTTAAGTAGCGTAGTTGGTTATCATGTGCTATATCTTCTAGGAGTCAAAATTTGTAAGGATAAAACAGGAATTTTAGGAGTTCAAATTTTGAATTATTTCTTATCAGTTTTTCTTTTATATACTTTCAATTTTAGACATGTATATACTTTCAATTAAAACTTCTATAAACTGTTGAAAACTTTCATTAAAATAGAATTTACATAGACTTAATGCGACAATGTTAAGTTCTCACATACGAAGTGGTACTTCCCATATCCTCTTTACCCTCTTCACGTAAGTAAAAATATTTAAAAAAAAAAATTAATTCATCTTAATTAAATGAATTATAATCAAAATAACATGCATAACTAGGGAAAAAAAAAAAAAAAAAAAAAAAAAAAGAAGAAGAAGAAGAAGATGATTGAAGAAGGCCATTAGATTTCTAATTTGGGCAAAAACTAAGCCCCTGTTTGGCCCCCATTCTCCTTCTCATTCTTTTTCTCTCTCTTATTTTCAACCATACAATCTTCCATAAAATAATATTACACGCAAAACAGAAACTTTTCATTCTTTTTGAACCATACATTTATCAAAAAAACAATATTCCAATCTATAAAATTTGGATAGAATGGAGATCAAACGGGGGTTAAATCTGTTTATTAAAAGCCTAGCAACCCAAGGGGCAAATTAGGGCCTCTCCATTTCAATTCATTTTTAGAGGCTTCCAGTACCAAATTGAATCAAGATCTAAGGCCTGGATTGTGAGGATGTGCGAGGCGAGATTCCGTAATTAGAGCAAATTAATTGATTTCCATTTTCGATTTTTCTTCTACAATACAAGGTGTGCAGGCAACTACATTATTCAGTGAGTTGACGATATTTATTTTTTTATTGTTATATTTCATTCTCTTCTTGTTAATATGTCAGACTTCTCTCTCTTTTCAACTTATGAAAAGTTCAAACTTTGTTTCGATTTTTATTTAATTGCACAAAAAGCGAAACAAACTGAAATATAAATACTTCATACTTGAACAATGTACTTGTAGTCAATAGAATTGAGGCGTCATTTGTTTAAATTGTATGGGATATTACTATGTGTACACCTTATAGTGTATACAATGATCTACACTCCTCTCACATGGAGGAGCGTCTACAAATATTTTATTATATGTGGGTCTCCCTCCATATGAAGGGGTGTAATGCTATGTGTACACCATTGTATACATCCATTGCTCAAATTGTATACCCCTTATGCACTAGCAGAACCAGCTAGGGTGGCCGCCGCTCCGCAGGTAAATTATTTTTTTTGCCTTTTTATTTTATTTTTTCCTTTACAAAACGTGCTCAATAAATAAGCCTAGCAACTTAGTAAGGCAGAAAAGTGTGTACAATTTAATAGGCCCATTCACTGATTTACCATTAGCCCATACTCTGATACTCGATGACAAAACGTTGGCCCTAATCCCATTTCCAATTCTATCATTCCCTAAACCCTTTTTCTGAATTATACTTCTTCTCGCCCCTTTTTACCCAGTTCGAAACGTACGTTAAATGTGAAGAGCCCGCCACGGCGTCGCCTGCCAGTACGTGAATCATCTGCCCATTGCCTGCTGGCTCCGCCAGCCTCAAGTGGTCCAGCCAAGTTCGTACCTATTTTTATTTATTATTATTATTTTTTTTTTAATTTTTGAGTTTGATTGATGATTTACAGATTGTTGTATTGTGATTTACATATATTGAGTTGGTGATTTACAATTTTTACAGATAAAATTTATTTATATTTGCTATGTGCCAAAGTAGCTAAATCACTTTTTCACACTTTGAATGGCTTCTTCGAGGGAGCCTGACCTCCAAATGTAAAAGACAGAATATTTTGGTGTCAACAGATATAAGCTCGGACACGTTCATACACGAACTCCTAATGCTCCACTAAGAGCTGACAACAAAAAGAATTAAATAACTACTCTTTAGACCACTACTCCACGACTTGGACTAAGTCGTATACAAAGAAAACAGAAATTAAATAGATACACCTGCAACTGGGTTTTGGCTTATAAGCCCAGCCCTTAACCAACTTCAGCAATAGCCCACACAAACTGTTCTGGCCCAACTTGTACGTTCGACACATAGCAATATTGAATTGAATTTGGTGATTTAGGAAGTTCTGTGAATTTTATATGTTGATTTGTGGTTTATAAACAGACAAGATTTTAATAGCAGACAATAGACGGATGAAATGTTTGTTTTGAAGAGCAACAGGGATTTTGATTTAATTTAATTCACTATTTTTTGTGGTATATTATTATTTTGTTTTTCGGGACTTTACACCTTGATACCCCTATATATCAAAAATATGATAGTTGATTGGAAAACGTGTTGTCGACATAAATATACCAAGATCTGTCAAACTCATATGGGTGTAAATCACCGTGTCAACCTTTATGTACATATAGCATGGTACTTTGTATTTATTAACTTTGACTTAGGGCTTGTTTGATCCACTTTATTTCCAAAATATAATTCTCTCTCTCTCTCTCTCTTTTTAATCGCTTATTTTTCAATAAAATAATATTATATACAAATGCGAAAATTTTCTAATTTTTTTAATCACATATTCTTCATTAATCTACCATTACAATATACAATTTTAACTGATAAATGGGCCTCAAACATGCTCTTAAAAATTTTACAATTCCCTTCATCCTACAAAGATAGACTCGTTATATTTTTATACAGATTAAGAGGAACTATAACTAATATAATTAAAAATATAAATTTTCTTACATTTTTAATATACCCCTATATTAAATAATGATTTAAATAGGAGTTATTCATATTTGTTGATAACAAGACACATAAAATTTGTCTACAATATTTAAATGACCGAATTAATCCTCAATATTTTACAATAAAATCACAATCAGTCTACAGTTACAAAAAATGTCACGATTGATTGAAGAATTTTTAATATTTTTTAATTACATTGTAATAAACGATCTCGCTATTGCAACTGTTGAAGGTCAACGGTCAATGGTCGCTCTAGCTGACAGCAATTCTTGGATCCACCACTACCCTTAAGATAACCCTTGTTTGTTTTCTACACTACAAGAATTTTATACTTTCCTCACAATTTTTCGGGAGATAAATTAATATTTGTAGGTGGAATTCACTTTTCCCGACAAATATGAAGTTTTCATAGGGATATAATTTGCATTAAAATTTTCAATAATAGGAAGATTTGTGCCCACAAAAATTTATATTTTTTTCGATAAAAAAATTTGATGAGTAAGATATGTCTTTTACTGACAAAAAATATTGACCTATTTGTAGGCCCATATGTGGAAGAAAAATTTTCATTCTTATTTGTATTTTTAGTCCCTATAAAATGTAAATTCGAATTGAAAAGCTAACTGAAAGAAAAGTCGAAATTAAAGAAAATTATTTCCACATTTATTTGGCTTTCTTTTTCTTTCTTTTTCTTTCTGTTTTCTCTTTCTTTTTCTTTCTTTTTATTTTTAGTCACTCATTCTTCTAACAAATACTATTTCACCTATTATAATTCGAAATAATAGGTGCAAACGGGGCGTATTTACCTAATTTTTAACTTGACCCCTAAATGTTGGGTGATTGTGTAATTTCCTTAGACTGTATATCTAGCATAAAAATTGCTAGGCCAGGCCCGATTGAATGTCTAGCAAAAAAATCGTTGGGCCAGGCCCATTAGCCTAGACATGAAACAAACTGAATGAGGGCAAGTCTAGAATATAACGACGTCGTTATGTTTTTCTCTTCTATTTTTCATTTGTGAGCCAAAGCCATTTCCCTTCACAGCTCACATACTTGGTGCGACGCAATGGGTTTCCGAGCTTTGAGATCCATAATCCGACCGGTATGCGGATCCCTTCTGTCAACCCCAACTGCATCTCATTTCTTCCCTGCAACAACCTCTCCGTCTCCACTACGGCAGCACCGCTACCTCTTTGGCTCCTTCGGCTGCAATCTTCCTTGGATTCCACCGTCCTCTGCCTTCCATAGCCTAACTGACAGTCGCTATCCAAAACGCCGCCCAAGTGACAAGCCTCGACGGAAAAGAGCCAGCTTAAGACCCCCAGGTCACCATCTCATTTTACAATATTCATATTTAGGATTTATAAGGTTAAAAAAATAAGCGACATATATTACTCAGATGCCTTTTCTTTAACATAAACAAATTAGAATTGTTTGGCTAGAGGAATTAAAGTAAAATGCAACTAATATTGTTGCTGTGGAAAAATTTTAGGGCCATATGCGTGGGTGAAATATTTGCCGGGTCAACCGATACTTCCTAATCAGCCCAATGAAGGAAGTGTCAAGCGAAGGAATGAGAAGAAGCGAATCAAACAGCATCGTGCTTTTATATTGGTATGTGCATTTCTAGTTTTCTCTTCGCTTCACTTTTGTTGTTATATCTAAGAATTGGTTCTTTTTTCCCTATTGTTTTCACGTCGATGTTAAAAATGCGATAGTTACCAAGTTTTTTAGCAAATAGTTCAATAACTATTACTTATATTGCGAGTTGCGGTTGATGAAATGCAAATGTTTGAAGTTGGATTTGTGTCTCAATAGTTGGTATGTACTTAGTAGTGGTGGTAGTTAACTTTCTGCTTTACCAATGACATCCTTTGGTTCTGGGAAATCATATTGCAGTTTTGCAGATTAGAACAAGATACTGGAATGAACTTTCCAGCCTTTAAAATCTTAGATATCTTTAAGATGATGATGGGTCCCAGTCAGAGCCAAAAGTATTGAAAATATAGTTCTTTCTTTGGGTGAAAGAAAAACCCCAGTTAATTGAATAAATTTTTCCCTGCTTTTCATTCATGCGTTACATATATATAGGCAAGAGCTATAACAACTAACCAAGCAGTTCCTAAACTAAAGGAAGCAGGGTAGCAAATTAGAATGTTGATTGAATTCCTTCTAGAATCTGAAGCAGAGTGACTTACGAACTAAGAAATTTTCAAATGTAGTCTCATTAATCAATGTTTCCCATCATTTTCCCCCTTTTATTTAGTGTTAAGAAAGCAGTGTTAGGGATGGCTATTGTAGTTTAGGGTCAGTTTGGTTTGGTTTCAGTTTTCAATTTGACTTTATTTTTATCTTTTGAGAATTTGTTTTAAGATTGCTAAAAATGCGTTTAATTTATCATTTTGTAAAATAAAACAATTTTATGCTAATAGTTAACATATAAATTTTTAAGTTGATGAATTTTATCTATTCTCCCTATAAAAGTAAAATTGAATCACATGATTACAAAGCATAGGAAATAAAAAAATAAAAATAATTATGTAGATTAATCTTTTTTTTTTCTCTCTTTTCATTTAAATGATGTTTTGAGTTTAATGTTATAAGTTTAACCTTGTTTTCTAAATTGTATTCTCAAAAATAACAGATTGAACAAGTTTTGTGTGTTTTACAAAATTAAAATTAGAAACAACTTGGAAATAGTAAAACAAAATACAACCTTAATATCTTGGAACGGTCCATTGGCTGTGGGTTTAAGGTTTTGGAGATGGTGGCAGCGGTGAATGGTTTGTGTTTCTACTTGCTTATGGGTTTGAAGGTGGCAGTCCCATTTGTGGTAATGGTTGAAGTAGATGGATTAGGGAAATGTTATTGCAGATGGGTCTCTGCTGCTGCTATCAGATGGGTTTTTTCTTGGGGAGGGATGATTATATGATATGTAATAGTTGTGTATAAAAAACTTAGTCTTTGGAAATACTAAAAAATATTCATTTAAGAAAGATTTAATTATTTGTTAATGTGCCTATAAAGGTAATAAGCTATTTGAGAGTTATCCAACTTGAATTAGGTCTCTCAACTATGGAAAGAGGTAGTTTTATTTTAGCCTTTGTTGGCTTGAAATCTGACAAGTAGCCAGTCAAGGTTTCTGGTGCAGATTGGTTCTCAACAGCACTTTTAGTAGAGAACTGACAGTAAAGAAATGTTATTAAATCCTGTCTGCGACTCTGCTCTTGTTAAACAATGGCTTGAAATCTGACAAGTAGCCAGTCAAGGTTTCTGGTGCAGATTGGTTCTCAACAGCACTTTTAGTAGAGAACTGACAGTAAAGAAATGTTATTAAATCCTGTCTGCGACTCTGCTCTTGTTAAATGTTTCATGCTTACCCAGATGAAGGATTTCTCATTATTCTGTTTTATCCTTTACTTGTAATGGTAACTTCAGGCAGCTACTTAACATTCCCAATTTCCCATCTTTGAGTTTTTATTTTATTTTATTTTATTTTTTTCCTGGTTTGGGGTGGCATTAAACGATTCTAGAACTTCTTTGTACTCATTTCCTTAGGGTGATTAATTTTGTTATCTCTTAACAATATATACTTTGCTATTAATGATGACTTGTTTTGCTCTTGTGCAGTCTGAAAAAAAGAAGCGTAAAGCTCAATTTCAAGAGGCCAAACGGAAGAAAAACATGCAGAGGGTGGAGCGAAAGATGGCTGCAGTTGCAAGGGAAAGAGCGTGGGCTCAACGATTAGTTGAACTGCAGCAGCTTGAAGAAAAAAAAAAGGAAGCTATGGTTTGATATATTACTCAATAGCAATTTCATTCTAGTTTTCTTTTAGTCAACTTCTGGATCCACTATTTTGTTTCAGCCTTTCTTGGAATCATGGATCATGTTACATGTTCTGCTGAAGCCAAAATATAGGTCATGTTGAAAGCAACCATTTTTCTATCGCATTGATATAAGCCTCCTGCAATAAGCATTATCTTTAGATTTAAGTGTGTAATCGAACATCCCTAATTCCATCCATATACATTCAGTCAGTCGACGTTGATGCTTAAATAGACGTCGTTTCACGGGGTACCTTTCTTCTTGGCACAGAAAGGGACACCGTGCGGCAGTAGTCTGCTCCGCTAGACTACCTTCCGCCTTTTCTCGGTCGCGTCGGGACGAAAGAAAATTTGATTGCAATTTTGTAGAAAGCTTACAATTGAGAATTTGAATACATTGAAAGTAAATTGAACATTGATTGCTGAAAACTGAACATTACAATTGATGAAAGCAGAAAATTACAAATGCTGGTGCAGGGGGCGGACACCAGTGAGCTTGAAAGATTTTTGAATGACTAATACCCCCTATAATAGCATTCTGAACAAAAACTCAAGTGACGGGAGTAGACGTTTAAAAGACGAGGAATCATACTAATCTTTTACCAATATCAGAGCTATTTTACAATTAAAATAACTATTACAATGAAACGAAAATTACAACTCAAACTTGAAGTAATATTTACAATGTGCGGCCGAAGTTGGGCAAACTGCGGCTGCGATATTGTCAAGGGGCTAAGTAAAGCTGCGGTCCTTGACATTCTCCCCCATTTGTTTTGGCGACGTCCTCGGTGCCATCAATGCATGATACTCTTCAATTAATGATTTGAAGGCCCCGAGATCTTTTTCTCTTTCCCAAGTATTCTCCTCGCTGCTGCATCCCATCCATTTGACCAAGTACTCCTGATGATCTTTTCTAGAAGCCCGAGTGATTCGATGGTCAAGAATAGCTTCAGCAACCTTACTACATTGATAAACGTATTTTGACTATGAAAATCAAGAAAATAGTTACTAATAACTCAAAAATTAAATACCATTAAAAGTTGATTTCAATCTTGTTAAAAGCAAAACCCAAGCCTTGTATGTTCCAAAGCGCATTAATTTGCTCCTCTTTTTCTGAATTTTCAACAATATGCTGCTCTAACTTGGACTTATTTAATAATTTTTTTGAAGTTAGACACGATTGGCTTATTTGGTAAGTTGTATCTTCAAAGGGATTCATTCCAATCAGACTTTTAATTAGCTACTATTTTCTAAAATCTGCTAACGGATGGTATGAATTCTTCCACTTCCACAATCTTTTCTTAATTTTTTTTTTTTAAAGTTTACCAAATATCTAAAATATTTTCGACAAACAAAACTGGGGCTTGAAAAGCAATCCCAAACAAGACTATTTTTCTTTGTTTTCGTGGAGATGCTTATATGAAAAAAAAAAAATTGTATTCTAAGTCAGATTCAATGGTTAAAAGTATAATAAGAGTACATGTCGAACATGTAGAGAAATATATGAAGAAAATGAAAAGCTTCATTACGCATAAGTGAACAATATCCAAACTTTTGCCGTCTGTAGAGTACACGAATGTCGACTCAATACCATAAGTTGAACCAGGAATTTAGGTATAAAAATGGACAAATACACATTAAAACTTCAAGAACATATGCATGGAGGAACTTCACAAACAAGCCATCATATCACAACTCTCATCATGTACTCACAATCTCAAACAGAAAAAATGCCAGCTACGGCTATCAAATGGTGCACACTAAGAGCAATTTTCACATCAAACTCAAGAAAGATCACTTCTGAGGGTAACCAACAGGGAGGTAGCCAGCAGAAGGGTACCCTGAAGCTTGGGGAGGACAACCTTGAGCCTGTGGAGGTGGCCGATAATAAGATTGCCCCTATGAAGGTGGAGGATATCCAGCGGTGGGGGCATATGGCTGATCAAGGCGTGACATTTGCTGGGCAGGAGGCACTGTCATTGGCTGTGGGCCAAATATACCATCCCGTTTGTCCATTTCGATCTTGTGTTGTGTCTGAAGTACAGACAAAAAGAGAAATCATACAAAAACGATGAATTGGAGAATAGATAATAAAACAAGAGATCGGTATATAATCTTGAATGATAACATTAGCGCCATTTTATCCGAACTTTAGAAAATTTGCTTTTCGAAGTTCAAATTGATAAATTCTAGCTTACCTGCATACAAGTACAAACCCTGCAAAACCAAAATAGCAGAATGATACGAGGAGGAAATTTTTAGATACATCAATAGGTATTTGCGGAATGACGAGGGAAAGTAAAGTTTCTTACATGCAATAGACCATGTCAGCTAAGGAAGACAGTATATGAGAAGCCTCTGAAATTTCTTCACTTCCAACAATCATTGCGACAATGGAAAAAATGCAAGCAACTTGTTGGAGACAGAACATGAAACCCTTGATATTTGAAACAAACAAAATCAATTGAATTAGATACAGGCACTTCAAAAAATACTTACATGCAATTGTCGCATTGTGTTGTCTGTATGTTGAATTCATCTCGCAATAAAAATCGGGTTGAGGCAACTGAATTCCCAAAGCACAAGAAGACCTGAGATTTCAATTTTTCACGTGGGAAGGCGAAATTAGCAAGCAAAGGAATGGAAAAATCAAAAACAAAAGGAGAATAGAAAGATGTTAGTCTAATCTACATACAATTTATAGAAACGTCTGAAGAAACATAGGAAGTCCTTATTTGATTTTTATTTTTTTGAAGTGATTTTGATAAAAATGATTTATTTATTTATTATTATTAATTTTTTTTGGGATGGGGGTGGGGGGTGGGGGGGTGGAATATGTAGTTAAAAAGTAGGATAAAACTATGGTCCACATGCAAAATTATTTCATTGGAAGATTGTGAGCATGTCCACTTAAACCAGACTCATTCCTCACTAGTTTACTTTGAAAGTCACGGTGTTTTCTTTAGATGGCTCATATTTGTATACAAATTAGTAACGCCAGAATGGGCTTTTCAGTAAACTTTGCTTCTTCTCTCATGTTTGTTGCAAGGAAAAAATAATCCAGCATCATTCCAGAAAGGCTAGAACGGAACACCATTTGCAATTTGAACCTGATTGTGAAAAAAAAAAACTAATTCCTCTGATTTTCGAGGGAGGATTTATCAAACCATGGTCCTCTGTTCAGTCATTATACATTATGTTGGGTTGTGTGACCCAAATCTGATTAGGACACGCGTGGTTTGTTGCGTTGGGCCTTGAAGACTTCTAAATAAGATCCAAGGAGGAAAAAGGGACTGACAGCACCAGAGAGCCACTATGTAGACATTTGAGCGTCGGGACAAAGTTTTCAGCAGAGAGCCAGAGACCTGCCACCCACCTACTGCCCACCTGGCGCTAGAGCTCCGACAGTCCAGGTTTTTCCTTGTTTGTTTATTCCACGCGTTTTTTGACCTAACTTCCATTTTTAAAGCTATCATTAAAGTTTGACATGTACCCTTATAATAAGTAGACTCTTCTTTACAAGTTATTTCATCATTGCAAGTTAGAATTGTGTAGGAACACTATATTATTATAATTTCTCTCTCTGTTATAGTTAAATAAAATCTCCAATTCTTCTACCAAATTAAATTCTTGCGTTCTTGATATTGTGATCAATACTTCATATCATGCCATATAACCTCGTTCCACCCTCAAAGCATTATGTACTTTTTGACTCAAAGAATACTGTGTGGAGTTCAAAATTATGTTAAAAAAAAAATAAATTGCATGAACCAGCAACTGCAACACATTATGCTGCTATAGCAAAAAGACTAGTCAACACTCTGAAAGGAACAAACAATTATAGCCTACATTTGATTTATGAAGTGACAATCATTAGAATTTACTTCCAATTACAGAAAACTTCCTGCTGACATTAATGAAACAATACATTTTAATAAGTTACTTCTACACAAGGTCGAAAGATAATAAATTTCTAACTGCATATATCTTCACACTTTCCCTAAATCATATGATATAAATATTCTACAGAGAAAAAAAAAAGAAAAAGAAAGGACCACAAACAGAGGCCAAATTAATATGAACTGTCCAACGCAAGTTTTTTTGACAATTTATTCCATGCTTTAATGAATTCAACATTTACCATTTCACAAAAAAGCTTCTCTTGAAATCAAGCAGCATTAGTTTAAAAAATAATAATATCAATATAACTCAGTAGTAGTACAAGAAAAACAATGACTCCAAAAAGAACGGTCACCATCAAAATCAACATCTTATTTACCTCTGTGGCAAGGCAAAATTTGGGGCACCGGCTTTCTCCACACCGTCCACTGCAGGACATATAACCAGCACAGCAGACATACCTGTGGCGAGCACCAGAAATGTTTATAAAACCTAGAGATGTGTATTGAAAGCTTAACGAGAAGAGAAAACTTCAATTACCTGGACATGTCGTTGTGAATAGCTCGTTTGCGCAGCCTATATGATACACAGGGTCCACTGTAAGTTGAAATCATTACACGCTAAGATACAGAACATAAGTAGCTTATCCACAGACAAATAAGTGGAACTTCTGATTAAAAATTGAAGTTGCATTCGCAGAGTGAATGGTACGATAAAAAACCTTTCCTTTCTTAGCATTAATCTCACAGGAAAAGACAGTTTTGTATCTCCATCCATGCAATCATTTCAATTTCCTTTTCCTTTTATACTTTGAGATCAGTACAAGAATGAAAATATTTGTAACTGAAAGTTCAACATCATCTCCTAGAGGATCGTACTAAGCAGCAAACCTAAGGTTTTCAAAACCTTAAATTTACTACAAGTATCTCTATGACTTACCTAAAGGGCAAATAAAATAAGTCTCCTCCAAACATGTTAAATAAATTGAACGCAACACCTTCTGACATATGCTACACATACTTTGCTCAGGGATACTGTGAGGACATTGACCGAGAAAACGGCAAAGGCACATGTGCGGCAGTAGTCTGCTCCGCTAGACTACCTTCCGCCTTTTCTCGGTCGCGTCGGGACGAAAGAAAATTTGATTGCAATTTTGTAGAAAGCTTACAATTGAGAATTTGAATACATTGAAAGTAAATTGAACATTGATTGCTGAAAACTGAACATTACAATTGATGAAAGCAGAAAATTACAAATGCTGGTGCAGGGGGCGGACACCAGTGAGCTTGAAAGATTTTTGAATGACTAATACCCCCTATAATAGCATTCTGAACAAAAACCCAAGTGACGGGAGTAGACGTTTAAAAGACGAGGAATCATACTAATCTTTTACCAATATCAGAGCTATTTTACAATTAAAATAACTATTACAATGAAACGAAAATTACAACTCAAACTTGAAGTAATATTTACAATGTGCGGCCGAAGTTGGGCAAACTGCGGCTGCGATAGTGTCAAGGGGCTAAGTAAAGCTGCGGTCCTTGACACGTCGGGTTGCTGCCTCAATAGTTAGGCAGTCAAGGAAAAAATGATGATAAATTCCGGGACACTAATGATTACTAAAAAGAACTTGTGACTGAGTTTGATAAAATTAGCCAGATATGTGTTTTAGTTTCTAAAAAATGTGATACAAGTTGAATGAATTTAGTCTTTATATTTCAGGAATGTAGCAAGTATATATAGATATATTCAGGTGTTGAAAAGAAATGTGTTTCAGTATTAACCGTTTAGATCATTGCAAGTTGACACAGTGCATGAATTTGGGTCTTGGAATTCAATCTTAAGAAGTCTAGTGGCTGCAGAAGACAAAATATTTATACATTTAGATATGGTGATGGATGACTAATTTTATTTTCCAGTTTTCACAATGTTGACCAGTTTTCCTGTACATATTTACAGCAGGACGCTCACAGGACGTTGGTCCTGCAATTAAAATGCTCCACCCTTAATGTTAGAGGACTGTCATTGTTGTTGTCAAAGTAACTCTACGTGTAGCAAGTCTCCTAATTTTATTTTCTAAATCAAATAACTGTCTTATACTAAAGCATTGAGATAAAGAAAACTGATTAGTTAGTTAAGAAAGTTTTACTTATAATGCATTCTTAAATTTCTGAATCAATAATCCCTTTCTTCAAACAGAAAATCATGCAATTCAAACAGTCCCTCTCAAATAGTCATTTTCCCCCTTGCTCCTATTTGAGCTTCAAAATCAGAGAATTTAGAAGGTGAAAATCATAATTAGGTGAGAGGATTTGTTGATCCAGTTTTTACTATCAACAAATTGGTACCGTTTATGAGAAATCCTAAACAAAGTATACCATGAAACTCTATTACAACTAGGAGATTTGTTAGGTCCACAAAAAAAAAAAAAAAAAATAATAATAATAATAATAATAATAATAAAATAAAAAAATGAATGAAGTAGTAGGAAAGCTATCACTAGAAGTTGAAGTTGAAGGGTATATAGCAGTGAAAATCCTATAGATAGCGATGCTAATCCTAAATAGTAGCGAGAAGAAACACCGACAAAATCACGTCTCGACATTTCCCTCGCTCAGCAACATTGCGTAAGAAAGTAGATATCCAATGCGAAGATAATTCAAGAAATGGCAGGAAGCTTGAAAATGTTAACGAAGGAGAATGTGTTGTTACGTGTACAAATTGAGATTTCGAAAGAAAATTGATAGAAAGAATCCATTGAGAATCAAGAAAAGCATGCCTCAAGCTCCTTCAGCTGAAAGAGTAGCAGCCAAGATACGTCAAGAGCTGATGATTTTGTCCGAATGACAATTAGCGTGACTACTAGAAACTTGAATAATTATTACTTAAAACTTTAGTTACTATTAATATAACAATCAAGCTACACTACTAGAAAAAACTGACCAAAGCCCTGACCGACCATCACAATAAGAGGTGGAGCCACTTTTTTCTTCCAATTGTTTGTTCATGTGGGGCCCGATGCTTGTGAGAGACGGTCAAAGCCTCTGTCATCCTTTTTCTGGCGCGAAGGCTTTTTTCTTAACATAATTAACCCATATATTTGAATATTTGATAATAGTGGTAGAAGAAGTTCGAGACCAGATGATGATGAATATCCAAAGGGGGTAATTATATTCTAAGTGCACCACAATTTTTTTATTTACTAAAATATCCTTAAATAAAATTACATAATTAAAATTTTAATGTACTTTTTAATTAAATAAACTATTGTTACACCATAAATATAAAGCCTAATTTCTTTCTTTCTCTTTCAACATCTCATTGTTCATAGTTTTTCCAACAGCTTTTGCCTTTTTCCACGACGACAAAATAATATTTTCCCTCGCGGTAAATTAATTTATATTTTCAATTTATTTTTCAAGTTTGAAAATTAAGAATCTGATTTTTTTTGTTGAGTTAAACAAATTTGTTATGATTTTAAAACAAATATGTAAGATTATGATTTTTAATTATTAAATGAATTTATGAATTTGCGCGTATATATACTCACCATAATTTCATGAATTGCATGCATTCATCATATGTGCTATACACAGGCTGCACCACTAATTACCACGAATTGCATGTATATAGATAGACCGTAAATGAATTTGTGTATATGTAGGTGCGTCAATTTTTGTGAATTTTTGTCCATGAAGTATATGAATTTTTGAAAGTTGTTCTTAATCAACAAAGAAGTTTTTATTGTTATATTGCATTTTTTACAGGATTTTAATAAATTTATTTTTTTCATAAGGTTGTTGTAGATAAACTCTCTTAATTTCCACTTAAAAGTTTTCTAAAATAGACTTCCAAGATTAAAAAATGAAATTGTGAATACATTAAAAATTCATATTTTGAATTAAAATGGTAACACAAACAAATTACTGACAGCTTTAAATGATCATTTCAGACATATTAATTATTTGTAACAAACATTCAATTTATTATGGGATGGTGTTCTTCACCAATCTTCTAGTTTTAATTACTGTGAAATAAATGAAGGGAAAGGTTGAGAAAATGAGGATTAATATTGGTGATAAGTACACCACAATATTATATTATGTTCTTTTTCAATTTTTTTAATTTTATTGAATTATTAATATAATTGTAAATTTATTGTGGTGTATTTATTAAAAATATACTTTAATTGTGATTTAATTATAATGTGGTGTAATAATTAAAATTTGTAGTGGTAATATAATTAGTCTATCCAAAGACATGGGTAGCCATGACAAAGAGACATGGGAGGCTACTAAGCTCTTGTTTAGTAGGGGGTAAAATTTAAAATTTTAATTTTAAGTCAAAGTTAACAATTAATTTTAATTATATTTAATGGGATCAACAAATTTCCAATCACACATTTTATCAACTTTTATCAAATATCCTAAGAAAATCTCATTTTAATAGCCACACGGGCTAAATTCTATCACATCCTAAGGCTTGTTTTCTAATTTAGAATATTTTGTTTTATTCCTTTACTAATATACCCTTATACAATTTTCCCCACTTAATATGCAATTTCATGAAATCATCCAAATACACGAATTTCCACTTCTTGGAAACATGGAACAACTCTAATTTCTTCTTCTTCAAATTAAATCATTGAAATTCTTTACTAATTTCGACAATAATTTACTACTACATACTGAAAATTAAATAGGGGTAAATTAGGACAGATCTTAAAAAAAATTAATTTTTCAATGACATTAAAGAAAATTTCTTAATCTGTGTGAAAAATGAAACAAACTTATAAAATTGGGACGGAAGGAGTATATTTGTTGTCTAATGACAGTTATACTTTTGGGAGTGGAAAATATCGAGTATATTATCTATTTTGTGTTCTTGTTCACAAGCACCAAAAAAATAAAAATAAAATAAAATAAATCATAAAAATAATTTATTTTTAGTGTTGTTTTGCTTTTGTGTGCTTGTGTGGGTTAAATAAAGTTTTATACTATAATACATATATTTGGAACCATGTACTAGACTATAAATTGTGAGAAAGTTGTATGTTAGGTTAATTTATACTTATTCATGTGAAAATTGATATTTTGCACACAAGATTTATATTTTGCATCGTAAATGACTAATTTGATTTAAAATTTGAATATGTTGAAAATAGTGCACCTTGGATGCTGAAACCAAAGAACTACTAAATTATAGAACCTTAAACCAATTCTATGATGATTTAGGGGTGATTGAGTTGTTTTAGGGAGATATTGGGATAAACGTTATTCCATATGTGCTAAATATTATGGGGATTGTCTAAGGTTAATAAGATGAAAATTAGAAGAAAATATTAAGTTATGAGTCAATTTTTTAGAATGAGTGTTTAATGAGGAATATTGTACTAATAATAATAATAATAATAAAAAGAATGCCTCATTGTGAAACATCTCTTTTAGCCTTTATGACTCAAATAATTAACCTTACAAGGGTATCTAAAACTTAATTCCCTATAGTCATCTGACTTCGAAGTCATTAACCTTGCTATAAGGTTCATTTAGAAAGTTAAATGGAAAGAAGTTCGTACATAAGATGGTGGAAAAAAATAATTTTAACGTACTACATGCCTAGGTTAAGTCTAAAACACTTATTTTAGAGAATTGGACATTCGACGAAGGATTGGAAGCTTAGTTGATTCTTGTAGGTTGAAGTAGCAAAAAATAAAGATAATCCTCATTCGTTGATGTATCGAGTTGTAATTAGTAAAATCTAATCAAACTAGAGAGGGAAAGAATTAAAAGAATAAATTTGGATACGTGCATCTATGAGAGAAGAAAGGATCAAATTGAGCATTATGGGTTGGGATTTGAATCATTTTATCAAATTATGATGCTTTATATGAATCTTCACACATGCGCACATCAATTTTGTATTAGATAACTAGATATTAATTTTAGCAATGTGATTTTAAAGCAGTTCATAGTTTTGATACAAAAATCCCGATCATGAGACCAAATGCAGATTACCTAGCCATGTTTATTTTGAAAATTTGTTTAAGTTTATAG
Source organism: Olea europaea var. sylvestris (assembly GCF_002742605.1). NCBI lineage: Eukaryota > Viridiplantae > Streptophyta > Magnoliopsida > Lamiales > Oleaceae > Olea > Olea europaea. Next base: position 21,868,876 of record NC_036248.1, on the reverse strand, counting down.
TTTTGTTTGAGAACAAATAAATGTTCAAGTTTGAAGGTGTTTTAAGTGTATTTTGTACACTTATCTAGATTATTAAATTAAGGTATTGTGGTTAATTTGGCTGAACTATAGCTTAAGATTTTTTGCATTTGAATTGATCAGAATTTTTGCCTCATTTTTGTGACAATGCTCGTTGCCTTCTTTTGTCTAAGGCTTGTGAGAAGACTTCTCGCCTTGCTTTCATTAAGGTCCATTACTTCTTGTCGATCTTTAGGGTCTACCTGCTCGATTGAGCAATTTCTGCCCCCTCACCGAACTGTTGATTAAGGCTCCTCGCTTCTTTGTTGATATTTAGGGTCTACCTACTCAATTGAACGATTTATGCCCCCAATTGAACAATTGATTAAAGCTCTTGCCTTTGTAATTCTTTTAAATATTTTCGTACTTTACTTGCATGTTATAAAAGTAAAACAACCATATTGGGGCATAAAAGTTGCTGGTTTTCGATCTCAGTAGGTGCAATGGACGTCACAGCCAGACTGAACCTTCCTTCGCACACTTATCATTTGTGCAATGGACATCACAGCTAGACTGAACCTTCCTTAGCACGATATCAAACAAGGAAAGATTGGAAAGAAAGAAAATGTATAATAATAAAACTAGGGGTTGTAGTGACAATCTAGGCGTGTCTTTTTCACTTGTTATACCGCTTCAAATGTTCTTTATTCCAGGGTCGAGCCAGTGGCTTCCTATGATCCTTTTCCCAACTCTTTTGGCAACTTCAAAAGGTCCTCGGTTTGGCTCGAGTTCTACCTGTGGCAACATACGTGGCTGGGAAATTCTGGGCTTCACCGTGTTGATATTCATATCTTGTCTGATATGAACAATGGAGGGCCTAAGCTGGGTAACCATAGTCATAGAATATTTCAAGATTATCACACATCTGAACTACTGGAATTTTTTTACCGCAGCAAGTTCAAATAGTCATTAATAGAAACACAAAGCACCCATTGCCTTTTTATTGATAGAACTATATAACCAGCTTTCTTAGGTAAAATAAAAAACGAGCAATTTTCTGGGCATGTAATGCATTTCCTCTTTGCCCAGCCTTTGTTCTATCATATTCTGATAATCTGGCATTTTTCTCTCCCTCAACCCGCACACAGATAAGACTCTCATAACAACACTGATCTTCTATATCTGCTCATTTTTGCTTTCGTATTATGGGTATAAAGTTTTCGTGCATGAAATTCCTTCAAGTTATGCGGCTAGGATTGAAAACTATCGCCACTATGACACCATCAGTAAGGAAATAATTCAGTGGTGGACTTACCCTTTGGTGTTGATGTCCTGTTTTTGGAAACCATGTAACCAAGCTTGAAAGACGGGGAACTTATGGGGCATCAGGTGAAGAAAATCTAAGCTGTGTTAAAACATTAGTGAACTTGCAGTAGCTTTTTAAGGAATTACTGTGACCAGGTTTATTGAGCGACAATAGATTTATGGGTTGTGTAGTAATTGCATCGTATCCTGGAACCTTAAGTAGTGTTTATGTTTAAGGGAAGACGCCAAGCATTTAAATGAAGAAACTAATCCTTGTAATGACTCGTGGTTGGAGCACTTATCTTTTGAACCTGTTCAACTCACTATTGGGCTGCTGTTCTTTCTCTGGGTTTTTCAGAGGTTGGATTGTCACGTTCTGCACAAATCAGTCCTAATACTTTCAATTGAATTGATACTGAAGTATCAAATTCAGTTACTGGCGAAGGTTGTGTTATAGGATCAAATGTCTCAATAGAGGATTGTTATACTTGTAACATTGTAAGCATCGAAGATGGTTGTAAACTGAATATGTAACATTGTAGCATGATTGCTCAAAATTTAGGCAAAGTAAATAGTGATATAACAGGGGATTCTTTTGCTTTCAGTCATGATCAAACAGGGAATGCAAAAAGAAATATTTTATTTTTATTTGAATTCACATAGCACAGAGATCATCTCCAAAAGAGCTTTAACTTGATAAAAAGTCGATGTTGCTTTCATGTTAAGCACACACAGAAGGAAAAAAAGATTAATGTAGATGATATCAGAAAAAGGAATATTAAAGAACACCTTCCCCACACACCCAACCCATCAACAGATATTGTTTTCTTTAATTACCATCAATTACTTGAGCTTTGATGGTGCAGAGATGCTTCCAAGTTGCATAGCTCATTCCTCTAAAGAAAACCCTCAATCCCTCGTCCCACCTGTATCTCCCTGTATAACTCGAGTGCCTCTTCCATGACTTTGGCCTGAGCCAACAATTGAGCTCTCTTCTTTCCAGAAGGATGAGTGGAAAGATAATCCCTCAATGCTGAATCACCCGAGATTCTTCCCAACTTCTCGTAGACTTGGGGCGCTGATCGAGGATCATACCCAGCAGAAGCCATGAGCATAAGTCCAATGTGATCTGCTTCCATCTCCATCCTGGTAGGGAATGGGTTATTTTCTTAAGTGAAACCAAATGCAACGCAATTCATGAAAAGGTAAAACATTAAACCATCAAGGAATTATTTGCTCATCAAAACCAAAGTTACTGTACAGTATTTACGCTCCAAATTTGACGCGAAAAGCAGGGAAAACAAAGTTTTATAGAATCTGAAGGCACAAATAAGCGTTGCATGTGTTCTTGAATGCTAAATTTCTGGTTCCAATGCGTTATAATATGTGATGTTCTGGTGGTTAGTTTCTTACTACTAAAAAAATTTACGGATGAACCCTTTGGCACCATTTGTGATGGATTCTTACTAAATTTGAATTTGAAATTGAAAAATAATTTAAACCTCGTATTCTTTGTGATAATCAGCTAAAAACTAACACTCCTGGAACCATAACAAAGTCATGCATCAATACTAAATGGACCTCAACTTAAAGGTGGAAATGGTCAGAGCAACCTAGCAAGATTGGCAATTGCAAGAAAGCGAGCCAGCTAAACTTCATTTTAGTATTTCGAAAGGCACAATTTCCAAGTTCGAACTCTTCATACATAAGGTGTGGAGTAATATGCACATTTCAACGAAATTCCATGCAATAAACAATCTGAATTCGACACAATACATAAATTTAAAAAATAATAATTTTCCGTTGCTAACAAAGAACATGTGATATGGATTAATCACTAATCCTGTGCTATCAAGGGCAATAAAACAACAGAGAAAAAATTGAAAGCAAGTAAAGAACTCAAAAATTATAGTGGTTCACCGCCAATTCAAGAGCTATGTTCACTTGCAGCTGCATAGTTTCACAAAGTTGAAGCAAAAGGATTACAATATGTTATGTGAACTCAGACCTCTCTGCTATGTTCTCTCAACTCAGCATATATAGGAAGAAACATTAGGACAACCTATTTTATGTGTGAACTTCTCAAAGTACCCATATAATACTTGAAAATATTCCCTTGGTCAGAGAATAGTGTAACATACAATTAGACTCCACTAATCCAACGACCAGACACAGTTAATCCACAACTTTCTGGTGATATGGGATTAGCTTTTTTTCTGATCAACAAGGACCTTAAGTCAGACGAGTAAATCTAAGGTTCATGGAAAATATGTATATTTTGAAGGAAACAGAAGAACAAAGAAATCTGCAAACATCTATATAAGCTGTAATCATTATGAATTCTATACCTCTCAAATGCATGAATCATTTTCTTGAATATTTTGTATCCTAGAGTGGAAATGTAAGGAGAACAGGCAGACAGCTAAAAATAATGTTTTTGCTGCATAACGAACAGGATGACACTTATTCTGGTAAATAATAGAGAATTCTGAACTGAATAGAGATCATACATCCTGTCCTGTAAACTAAAAGACTGTTAAATTATGGAGCAATAATACCCAAAGTAAAGCATATACGTCAAATTTGAAAATACGGGTCACTTACATATTCCTACTAGAATGTGAAACAATCGTACTTCTCGTATCAATGTCTATTACGCATACATACTCCCCTTAAATAACCATCATTTGCCAAATGCAGTCGTTGCTGACACCAAATGTTTGACATGGTAAATTGTATAACTCGAGACAGTATAAAATAAATTAAAATCTTGCACATTATAGTGTCTAGTTCCGTCAAATACGGGCATACCAAACATACACTTGATGGATAAGCCGAACATAGAACATGAAACAAAACATAGGAGTAAGGCATTGAGAAGAACATAAATAAATTCTATTTCGCCCTTCTTCTTTTTTTTTATAAGTAATCAAGTAATTTTATTAATAGATAATACATGGGGGTGTATTATTAATTTAAACAGGAAAGAAATGACATAAAGTTTGGTAGCCCTTCTACATAATTTGTGGCTGCAGCCTTAAACCAAATATACGAAGTCATATATAACAATTCTCTAATTTGCTCTATTGCTCTTGCTTGGTATTCGAAACAAAGGCTGTTCCTTTCTCTCCATACATACCATACAATGCATCCCGAAATAAGGTTCCACACAAGCCTACCATCTTTATCTCGAAATTTTCTCCTCCATGCGTGCAACACATCCTCCATACGCCTAGGCATCACGCAATCCATATGTTGGGAAGCTAGAATAATGTTCCACAACCACTGGACACCTTCACAATGGAGGAACAAATGGTCATTCATTTCTCCGTCTCTCTTGCACATATAACACCATTCGGTAATGTAAAAACCTTTTCTACAAAGATCATCCACCGTTAATATCTGCCCCCTCACAACCGTCCATAACAAGAAAGCCACCCGTGGAGGCAGTTTACATTGCCACACCATCTTCCAAGGAAATGAACTCTTCGTCGATCCCAATATGGATCTAAAATAAGTGCAAACTAAGAAAATACCATCCCATGCTAGCTTTCATCTGCTCCTATCATCCTCTCCCACTTGAATATGCACCTCGTGCAAGGAGGTCAAAAACAGTGCATAATCATCCAGTTCCCAATCCTACAAACCCCTCTCGAAGGCAATATCTCATCTATAATTTCCAATATGTATGGCTAGGACATTATTCACCATAGCGGTAGGCTCCAAGGCAATGCGATGTAAAGAAGGAAACGGTGCCTTTAGTGGATGATCTCCACACCAACAATCATCCCAAAATTTGATACTATTATCATTCCCCGTCACATAAGTCAATTTCTCTCGAAAGTCATTCCATTCTCGTCGGATATACTTCCACAAACTCACCCCATAAGATTCACGACCCTCGATCAAGCACCAACCCCCTCCATCACACCAAACTTCGCTCCTATAATTTGTCTCCAAAGACTTTCCCTCTCCACTCCAAATTGCCACAACCACTTGCCCAATAAAGCTTTATTAAATAGAATAAGGCTCCTCACTCCAAAGCCCCTCATCCTAACAGGAGAACAAACCACACCCCAATTAACCAAATGAAATTTCCTCTCTTCCCCTAGCCCTGCCCAAAGAAACTCCCTTTGAATCCTCTCTAATCTATTTGCCACTGTACCAGGGATAGGAAACAGTGACAAGAAATAAGTCGGGAGATTGGGTAGAGTAGATTTAATGAGAGTAAGGCAACCTCCCTTCGAAAGGTACAGCGCTTCCACCTCCACCCTTTCAACAACTCCATTTCAGATATGTTTACTTTTAAACCTTGCCCCTAAAGGAAGCCCAAGGTATGACATAGGAAACCGCGCAACCCTACAACCCAATATATCAGCTAACTCATCCATAGCAACCTCTCCCACTGGAATGACCTCGGATTTCCTTCAATTAATCTTCAATCCCGACACCGCTTTAAAACATAGAAGTAGCCGACGTAAGTTCCTGAACTGCTCATTATCTGCATCGCAGAGAATCAATGTATCATCTGCAAATAGCAAATGAGAAACCTATAAGTGTCCAACCGTAAAGCCCCTTAGCAGTCCTTCTTCCATAGCTCTATCAATCATCTTACTAATTGCCTTCATAATAATCACAAACAGCAACGGAGACAGAGGATCCCCTTGCTTCAAACTTCTACTACTTCGAAAATGACCCTCCGGGTTGCCATTGACCAAAACGGAGAATGAAACGGTGGAGATACAACATTGAATCCACTTGCACTACTTTTCCCCAAAACCACATCGCTCGAGCATGTACAGAAGGAACCCCCATTTCACGTGATCATAAGCCTTCTGAATATCAAGTTTACATGACATTCCTGGCACCCCCAGACACAATCGGGAGTCAACGCATTCATTCGCTATAAACACAGAATCCAAAATCTATCTTCCTTTCACAAAAGCATTCTGACTCTTAGTCACCACTTTTCCCAGCACCTCCTTCAATCTATTCGCCAAGATTTTCACGATAATCTTGTACAACCCACTAACTAAGCTAATAGGGCAAAAATCCTTAATTCAACTGCTCCCAGTTTCTTTGGAATCAGCGCAATAAATGTGGCATTAGAACTTCTCAGGAACCTGTCGTACTCAAAAAAATAAATGATAACATCTATAATGTCCGGTCCCACCACCTCTCAACAAGCCTTATAAAATGCAAACGAGAAGCCATCCAGTCCTGGTGCCTTATCTGCATTCATACTGAAAACCACATCCTCGATTTCATCTTCTGCCAATGGTCACTCTAACCAACTGGCATCCTCCTCCGTGATAGATGAAAAGTACAATCCATCCACCTTTGGTCTCCAGTTGAACTCTTCCCGATAGATATTTTGATAGAATCTCACCATCTGATTCCCAATATCCGGCGCATCCTCATAAGTAATCCCATCAACCTCCAATAGGGTGATAGAGTTGTTGCGCCTGTTAGAATTAGCGACTTTATGGAAGAATTTGGTGCATTTGTCCCCCTCTTTCAACCATGTAACCCTAGATTTCTAGCGCCAGGCAATCTCCTCCATCTCCACCAATCTCTCCAACTCTCCCCTTAGTACTCCACGTCTTTCCCTATCCTCCCCATCCAATCCTAGACCCTCCTCGCACCTATCCAATTCTTCAATTTCTAGGGTACTTTGATTTTTACACCAATTAACATCACCCACCACCTCCTCATTCCACCTCTTGAGATACCTCTTCAATGCTTTTAATTTTTAATCCAACACATAACTGGGAGACCCAACGAATTTATAAGATGTCCACCAATCCCTAACTCAATCCCTAAAGCCATCTACTTTAAGCCACATCTTCTCAAATCTAAAATGCCTCCTTCCACTGCACCTCACATCCCCCAATAACAAAATAGGGAAATGATCAGAATACATCCTCCCCAATCTCCTCTGAGTGACCTTTGGATATTTGACCTCCCACTCCCCACTAATCAAGAAGCGATCTATTCGAGATAACACAGGTTGATCCCGATTAGATGACCATGTGAAGTCTCCTCCAATCAAAGGCATGTCAATCAACATATTTTCCCTTATAAAATCTGAGAAATCCTCCATTGTCCCTGTTAATCTCCCGCAGCTAGACCTCTCTGTAGGAAATCGAACCACATTAAAATCACCCCCAATGCACGTTAGAATGTTCCACCAAGCCATCATCCCGGCCAACTCATCCCACAATCCACTTCTACTCTCATCAATATTAGGACCGTAAACTCCTGTAAACATCAAACGGAATCAATCCCCTGTATTTCTAAACGAAAGCGATAAAGAGAATAGTCCTTCACTGACCTCCTCCATTTCAAGAACTAGAGTGTCTCATATGACTAACACACCTTCAGAAGCCCCTGATGACCCCATATATTGATACCCGACATGTTGTCCCTCCCATAAACTCCTAACAACCGCCCTCGAGATGAACTCCAACTTCCTTTCTTGTAAGCAAACAAGGTCTGCCCTCCATCCCCTTAACAAATTTCGGATACCTAACATTTTTCCCGCTTCATTAAACCCCCTCACGTTCCAACTGATTATTTTTGGGATCATCTAGACGCTCTGTCATCCCTCTCAAGCAATCCTTTCTTTGACTCAACACCCTTGGCATCGTAATTTACTGACCACTCGAGCCGCTTAAGCTCACGATCTCCCTTTCTTCTTCATTTAGCCCTTTGTATATTCATCCCCTGTCCCCTACTGCCTTCCAATTCTTCAAATAATTGCAGAAGTCTACTTTCATATCCATCGCATGACACACAAACCATCTTACTAAAATCCTGAATTTTTTGAAGGACCCAATTCGAAGGTGGGGGTTCATCGTCGATTGCATTCGCTTTCGTTGTTTCCTGTGCTAGATGAAACTCCAAGGGATCACATGAATATCCCTCTACTTCCTCCACTAGCTCAATATCCGTATCTGTGCCTCCTTGCTTAGCATCATCCACCCACAGCACCAGAGCTTTGTCGGTCTCTATTTCCTTTTCTTTTAAGGGCTTAAAATGCCTTCTGTTATATGTGCTCCCTGCCATGGATCTCGAACCTATAGCCTTGTGCTCTTTCAGTACTGTAAAGACTAATCCCTCTACCAAAACATGTCCCGTCTCTTGCTCAACTGGTAATGGTCCATCAGCCAGCAATGTTGTGTCCATCATTCCAAGTGTCCCCGACTCCAAATTCACCATCTTCAGCTTCCCTCCATTAGACCAAGGTCTCGCCTCCTCATTTGCTTCAGTTCTCAAGTTCTTATCCTCCATATCTTTAGTAAGGCCTGCTTTTGCTGATGGCTTTTTAGGTGTCAAGAGTTCTTTATCCACGGCCATCCCACACTTGTGACAAAGCATCTTGGGACCCACTACAAATCCACATCCTACGAGAGCCGAAGTAGTTCATCCAACTCCCCTTTCAATGACACGAGCCCTTATTTCGGCGGTATTCACCTAACCATCAATTGAACCTTCTGCGTATGCTGCCTCCCTGACCGGAATCGCCTGCACAGCCCAACAATCAAGCGCGTTTGCCTGGGAAGTGGCTGGAATCGGCCGAATCTGAGTTAGGGCTACAGTCCGATTCACTTCACTGTCCTCAATAGTGTTTCTTCCACCAGTTTCGCCGTCTCCCATAGCCCCCATACCATCCCAGATAGTCTTGCCGCTGGTCCGAATAACTGTTTGAGCAGCGGTGCTAGGGTAGCCGCCGCCTAATTGTGCGGCTGTATTATTGGCATGAGGCCGGTCTCCAGGGGTTTGCTGGGCAGAGCGATATTTTCGTCGCCGGCATCGTCCAGGGTCGGTGGTGAATGGGTGGTGGTTTGATGGGTATGGGGTTGGGGTTGGGGTTGGGGGTGGGATTTGGATATTAGGGAGAGAGGTTCCATAGTCTATTAAGAGTATTTTTCATTTCGCCCTTCAAATTAGATTATAGCCCATATTGACACAATAGAAATATGGAAAACTAAGATGATACAGAACATATATGCGAAGTATACCTCCGAGAAAAAGGAAGCCTTAGGAAGAGATTTGACATTGTGTTGACTATATCGGGCATCACAAACTGGTACAGAATTAACTGTAAAATGGCCAACCATAGGTTCTTTGAAATTTGTTCAGCCGAGTGCCTAGCCACAGCATGAGCAACCTATCAAGTAAAGAAATAAAATTAAAAACACAACTCCAATAACACTGTACCATAAATGATCCCTTAAAAATTCATCCAATACCTCATGCGAGAGAATGGTAGCAATTTCATAATCTGATCTAAAATGATTAAGCAGCCCGGTAAAAACAACAATCTTACCACCAGGCATACAAAAGGCATTAACTATAGGCTCATTAACCACAATAACCTCCCACTTCAAACCCTCCAAATGCCCGCTCTCGGATTTCATCCCTTTCTCTTGACCATGCTTCCTACTCTTCTGCACCCAATGATCATCAAGAATTTCATCATCCTTGTGCCATTTCTCCTCCTTTAACCACTTCTCCTCATCAGCAACCTTGTCACCCAATCCCATCAAAATGTCGTGCCCACTAGTCTCGTGAGGCAACCCAACACTCTCTGGTGAGTACCTTACATCACTCCACACCTTCTCTTTTCTCAAACCTCTCTGTAAAGCCTCAATTATGTCATGCGCTATTGCTTGAACCCTAATGCTCTCTGGGTGAAGTGGGGGCAGGATTTTCCCCTTAAAACTTTGTCTCATCTGCTTAAATTGAGTCTCTCCCAGCTCTTTTTCCAGACTTTTTGATAAAACTACAAAATGAGTTCTTTTTGTGTAAGGAACAGTCTCCAAATTCCCATAGTATACAGTAATAACAACCCCAGAGCCTACCAAAACCACAATAATCACGTTTCTGGGATTCTGAAACCACCTTTTGAAACCTCTTGGCTTGAAGTGGTAAACCTGGTACCTGTCCACATAGTAAAACCTCTTCACTCCGTGAAGAAAGGGGCTATTACTTTGGATTGATTTAAACCCATTTTGTAAAGCAGAATTCCTAAAAATTGGTTGAGAAAATTCAGAAATTCTCGATTTAGTGAAGCTGGGCTTCAAAGAATCAGTGTAGCAACCAGTTCTTAAACTCGGTTCTTGAATGAGGCTTCTATGCACAGTAATGTTTGAGTTGTAGCTACGAAAAGCATCAAAAATGAATCTAAATGGTCTTCTGTACCATCCCATGATGTTAATCAATCGAAAACACGATAATATGGTAAAATAACTGCAGTCGAATACGAAGATAATAACATCAACAAAAAAGTTTCTTCGAGAAAAAAGAAACAGGAAAATGAAAATTTTCACAGAAATTTATTCGAATACAGAGAAAAAAGAAAGGGAAATTTTCAGATGTGGGCTAAAGAATTTGAATGGAACTGCGGTGATCGGTGGGTGAGGAATGCAATAGAGGAGTGTGTAGACGTGTCTGGAAGTATTCTTGCCATGTGAGGGCGCCGGTGGAGCCTGAATTTTAGAATTTGACCAATTGTTATTGTTTTTTCATTTCTTCATTTTTGGAAAAATGTACTCATAATAATTTTATTATTATAACGTTCACATTAATAATTTCAATCATGTGAAGATCAAAGTTTGCAAACTTAAATAAGTGATTATATAGAACTTCACTTTTGAAGATTGATGACTCATAATCGTATCTTATTAAAAGATAAAAAGGAACAACCCTAATTTTCCATTTTTTAAAATCAAGACTCATTTGTGATTCTTGCATCATTGATGGTTTTGCTTATTAGTAAATCATTCCTGTTTTCAATTACTTATTTATCAATATTATTTTTTTTAGCATTAAAATTTCTCTTTCTAAAAAGCAAGTCTCTAACAAAATAGAATGATTCTTAAGCAAAAACAAAACATACTGTATGTCAGTTAGAACATCTTTAAAAAACTCTCTATTTTCAAATAGTATATTATAACTTAGAGAGCATCTATAAATTTTGAAGTACTCCAATAGACTTTTTATATCTAATACTTAATTTTATTACTTTTCAAAAAAAAAAATATTATTATTTTTTTCTATATTTTATTTTAATTAACTTTTCTATAAATTATTATATTATATCCCTTAATTGAAAATTGAAATATTTTAAATACATTTAATTATAGAAAGTGAATTTGGTTCTAGAAATTTGGAGAGTGAAACTCACTCTCAAATTTAAAATATTAATTAAAAGAATCTCTTTGAGCATGATTTTAATAAGACTTTTTAAAATAAAAAGTATCTCATATTTAAAAAGTTCGTTGGAAATGCTTTTAGACAAAATTACGAGTGCTATATTTCAAATCATCCAGTCGTTCCAGCAAAGGTTCCAGGCGTACCAGTCAAGACTGGCTTACCTCAACTGGGATGTTTCAACAGCAAGATAAGAAGGGAGTACCTTCATCATCTCATGCTAATGCTTCTCGAATGGATGCTCAAGATGCTGCTAAAGCTTTTTGGAAAGATAATGATTTTAAAATGGATGCTTGAGGCTGCTAAAGCTTTTTGGATAAGAGCAAGTGAGGGGACAAACACTTGGTGATGAAGACACGAATTCAGAGGGCTCGGTAACCGAATCTCAGTCTGCTGGACATGATAAAATTGAAGGCAGAATGGTGGACCAAGAATCTGCTTCTTGGGTGAACTTGTTTAAAGATAACAGGAAACTCGATGAAGGTTTCAAACTCCAACCGTTTCTGGATGATGTCGAAGAATCATGGGGGTATTGCCTTCTTGGTTACTTTGCCGGTCGTTTCCTAGATAAAACGACGTTACTTTAAATGTGTGATTCATGGAAGGGTGAATATCACTATTTCATTCATGAAAGCGGATGGTTAATCTTCAAATTCGAGAATGAGGCTTCAAGAACAAGTGTGTTGCATGGGGGTCCCTATTGAGTGTTCAGGAGGCCATTAATGTTAAAGATAATGCCCTGATGTTTTGAATTTAATGATAAGGAGGTGAACACCATGTCGATTTGGGTAAAGTTACCAAGATTACCTTTGGATTGTTGGAATTCAAATGCTCTGGAAAATATTGCCTCCAAAATCAGAAAACCAAACTCTACGGACAAGCTCACATCAACTAGGGGCAGACTGTTTTATGCTCGGGTTCTTGTGGAAGTCGATGCATCTAAGGATTTGGTTCGTACCATCTCAATGAAGCTGCCAACGAATAAGTCAAGAGAACAACCAGTAGTGTATGAGCATGAGCCTAAGTTTTGCTTGAATTGTAAAATATTCAGGCACAAAACAGCTGCATGCAACATGAAAAATAAAGCTGGTGAGCCTATTGCTGAACGGATTGAGACAAGAAAAATAGACAGAATTGTGCCCTAAAGTTGCAGCAATGAACTGATCAGTCAAAAGAAACAGCCTGAAACGCCTGTTAAGGTTGTTTCCAGACAGAACAAACAAATGAAACAAGCTGTTGAAGGCAGCAAAGAACAACCTGCTGAAGGCAGCAAAACAATGAAGGGACAGGAAACCCAGCCTGTTAACGGGGATCAAAATGATCTTAATCAACCTGAACTGCAGCAAGGTTCGATCTAGGGGTGCAGAAATTGAAACCCCCAACTTGGACTAGGATCCCAGTGAAGAATGCCAAGGGAAACTTGGAGAGGAACAAATCATATCAACGAAGAAAAATAGGAAAAGGGATCCCGCGCCTCATGATCTTGATCAACCAAGGTTGTAACGTTTGTTTTAGTTTCGAATCCCTTGCTTTGGATCTTTAGATCCTTTGATATGCTTGTTTTGGATATGCCAGGAGTAGTACTCGACTTTTTATCAATACAATTTTATATACCGATTTAAAAAAAAAAAAAAATCCCAGACAGAAGAAAAATTGCATAACAATTTCATTTACGATACATTTGGTACAATAAATTGGAAATGATTGAAGTCACAAAGTTTAAATTTAAAAAAATACAAAATCAAGAAAACAATAAAAGACGGGGAAGAATTCAGATTAAACTTACAAAACCAAATATTTTTTAAAAAAAAATATAGTAATGTAACATAATACCAAAAAGAATTTCATTGTCCCAAAATTTCTATGCCGTTTTGGCATTAAAGTTTTGTGTGTGAAGGGTAACCAGGGTTCTTCACCAATTGCTGTTGCCACGGCCTCTTCCTCTCGAAAATCTATCATTTCTTCTATCAGAAAATCCCCCTCTTCCTCCTCTTCCTCCAGAGAACCTACCATCTCTCCGATCAGAAAATCCACCACGCCCACCACCTCCAAACCTTCCTCCCCGTGCCTGCTCTCTTTCTTGTAAGCGTGGCAGTGATTTCACTACTTCTAAGCTTACACCAGCGGCATTTTCCTGGCCTGCAAATCCAAAAATGTAGCAGGAATCAATCACAGCTTGACCCTTGTTGAACAGAAAGTGTATAACAAATGGTAGGAACTAACCAGCAAGGAAGGTGTCCAGATCTCCGGCAGCCACATCAAACACTGCACCATTACCGTCAGCCGTCAAAGCAAGACCCTTAATGGACTCTACCTTTTCGTCAGATAAAAATCTACGCAGAACGTTGTAAGCAAACCTGAAATATGATGGCGTTATTCAAAAAACAGGATGATGTAGAACATTTTCACAGACAAACAGAAAGCTAATTAGATATGCTGAAGTGACCAACTTTTTCAGCTCTCTCATACTACAATCCCTCATTTCCTCTCGTGAGAATCCTACAGCTAATATCCTAAGCCACAAGTAGTAAGATGCACTCTTTCTAGAACAATGATATCTAGTACCAGTCGTGTTGAACACCAGTCTAGGTATTAGCATATGATAAGTTGATATAGAACATTTTCATAGACAAACAGAAAGCTAATTACTTATGCTCAAGTGACCAACTTTTTCAGCTCTCTCATACTACATTCCCTCATTTCCTCGTGTGAGAATCCTATAGTTGATATCCTAAGCCACAAGTAATAAGATGCACTCTTTCTGGAATAATGTTATCCAGTATCAATCGTGTTGAACATCTGTCTAGGTATCAGCATATAATAGGTTCTATTAAATAGGTCATAATCCTTACACTTAACTAAAACTGTAATTTAATGCGACAAATGCTACTACCTAGACTGGTGTTAAACACCAGTGGTGTTAAATAACATTAATCTTCTTTCTGATCAAGCAAAATAATGAGATAACATACACCGCGCATGAATTTAAAACTGTTACAATGAAAATCCCAGCAGTACTGAACATTTATATGAAGGCCATGTTACAGAGACGAAATATGCAGATTATTAATTACAGAAACAACGTCCTCCATCTTTTCTGGCGATGTGTGAAAATGGGCCTTAAAAGAATGTATGTCACCACATTCTATTCTATGAAGATTCATATTTGGCTCACAAGACAGACATTAGCAAACAGCAAGGTCATTGTCACCTTCTGCACCTTTGACCTTTCGCAATGTTCAAACACAACAAACAGATATCAGTAGATGGATAAAATAGTTTAAAGCACTTGCGATGGTGTATAAACGGGCCTTCCACATCCAAGGAGAACTGTAACGTAGTTCTCCATGGAAGTGAGGAGGGATCGACTCTTGATCTCAGTATAACCCTGCATGAAAAACAGCATAACTGTTAGTGTCAAACTTAAAATCAAAAGATGCTTGGCATCATAAACATATATGATCAGTAAGAACCTACTGCAGACTTGGCGAGAGCTTTTGCTAGAAGTTCTTTCGGCGCTAAATTAGAGGTGCTTAGAAGCTCTTCAGCAGCAGCCATGAATACCGGAATTACACTAATAATTTTTAAGAATATATAAGCACCTGGAGTCACAACAACACCTTTAAGTATATACAAGTAAATAATATACAAAAGTTCACCTGTCAGAGATCTCGTTGATTTTTTCTGCTGCTTCTGCACCAGCAGCTTTAGCTATATCAGCTGGTTGCGGAGCAGATATATGCTCAAACTTCACCCCAGATTCTCTTTCTATCCTAGAAAAATTTGACTTCCTTGGATCATAAAGCATTACAGCAACACCAGTTTTCCCTGGGAGAAGCGTTGAAACAGTTCTTGTTAGTTCATGACCTTCAAAACTGAAATAGTTGAAAATAATTCAGCAACTCACCCGCTCTCCCCGTTCGTCCAGACCGGTGAATATATGCCTCTACATCACGTGGGGGTTCACACTAAACACAATTGATATTTTAAGTACATAGATTACTAACAGGATCTAGAGTACACAAAACAAGCAGGATATGATAATCAAGAATAGTAAAACACACCTAGAATCAGTTCAACGTCTTCAACAAAACCCATCCTCAACATCTCATCAGCTTCATCAAGGACACGGAACTTCAGTGAACTTAAGTCAATATTCCCCCTCTCTATGTGATCCTGTACAATGTTGAGAAAGCCAACAGCATTTTTGCTCTTCAAATACAGACTACGACAGAATCATGCGCATAGCAGTACAGAAAGGTTAATTAGTAAAAAGTGTACCTTAATGCGTCCGGGAGTTCCAACTACTATATCAACACCTCTTTTCAATTGGATCTGCTGTGGCTGGTATGGAGACCCACCATATAGACAACACGATTTCAACCCTAATGCTCCACCATAGACTTCAAAATCTGAAAACACCTATAATCATATAAAGAAAGAGAAGGAAATGAAAAAATAATAAGATGATAACTTGGGAGCCTGGAGGAAATAAAGTTCAATACTAAAACATTAATTAAGAAGATGATAACTTGGAGGAAGTAAAGTTCAATACTAGGATATAAATCTTGTGAAACTGTTCGGTCAAGAGACACTACCTGAGTGGCCAATTCCCTAGTGGGTAAAAGTACAAGAACACTAGGCGCTCTCCCATATCCTTTCTTTCTTGAAGCTACTGTGGGTCCATTTGTCAATGACTCCAATATGGGTAACACAAAGGCCAAAGTTTTGCCCTGTTAATAGAGAGTAAATTTTACAAAACATTACATTAAGTTGAATGGAAAGTGTTCATCTAAACATATTGCAATAAATAGTATTGGTCTAACATACAAACAGGATTGCAGTAGATTATAATTTTAAATTTTATTCCATTTTCTAGAGAACTGAAGGCAGATGAACCCGTTATCATATCAAGAATCAGAACAGCTTGCAGATTTTATAAACATCTGAATACACAAAATACGGTGCTTTCATTGCAACATAACAAAAAGTGCAACCATTTTAACATTGTCAAAATAATAAGTTTCTGCATCTTGAACAAAAGGACAACAGTGATTTTCCAAAAAGAATTACTGCACTAATTAATCAAAAAGGTAGCTCAAATATAACTTCCAATTCCAGAAACAAATAATGAAACTCTGACATTATAATCCAATGATTTGAGTGAGATGACAACAGAGGAAGGACGTCCATTTCCCCCCAATTTCAGTAACCTTTATATTTATACCATCTCCATTATAGCCACAGCAAGAACTTGTGAAAAATAAACTCCATAAAAGACTCAAATATTTAGTGTTTTCTATTTTCTGTATGCGCAACCATGGAGCAACCTATAATATTTAGAATCAGAAGTAAAAGAATTTCACAGAAACTCTTACTCAGATAAAAAGGTATGTTACTGCAACGTTACCAAAGAGAGCCAATTCTGAGCTAATTTTTTATCCAAACCCCCAGGCTTCTATCATCAGGACCAATAGAAATAGCATATTTAGAAGGAATAAAAATGCAAATTAAACAATCAGCTTCCTGTCTCCAATTCTAACCAGTGCCCTTGTTTAACATAACAAAAATGGTAACCAATTTAAGCCTACTTTACATTAACGATAAATTCACTAAATTAAGCTGAAAAACCTCAAATTGCAGTTTAAAATTTCAATAAAAACCCTGACCTGACCAGTGCGTGCCCTTCCAATCAAATCAGCCCCGTCAAGAATGGTATCGAAAGTCATGGCCTGAATCGGGAACAGCGATTCAATTCCCTTAGCCTTCAATACCTCCCTCAACGGCTCTGAAATCCGAAAATTCGACAGTGCATTCAGATTTTCGACCTTCTCCTCATCATCATTACCGATTTTCATCTTTTTCTTCATATTCAAATTCATCGCATCGCCCATTTCCGAATTAGGGTCGCTCCTCTCCTCCTCATTATCAGTCTCGTCAATCTCTGTAGCATTCCGCTTCTTCTTCTTCTTCTTCTCATCTTTTTTTGTTGTCTTAACAGTATTTGAATCAAGGTTTGAGGGCAGTTTTGTCTTTTTGGATTTTTTCTCTTTTTGGGTCTTTTTCTCAACAGAATCATCAAGCTCCGGAGTTTCGGGATTCAGCTGCTTCTTCATTTTCTTCTTGCTTTCAGGGGATTGAGATTCCGATACAACAATTGAAGGCATGATGATTATTTATCTAAATGCGTCGTGGGGTGGGTTATGTGTCTCTCGTGCTGCTGTAAGGTACAGGGAACAGCAGAGAGAAGAGGAAGAAGTGGATTATTAGGGTTTACGGTTTTACATGCTATGGCGAGGGAAATTGTAGTGACCGTTATGACATTTGATATTGGGTCGAGCGGGTAAACTATGGTTTGTAACAGGGCAAAATTTTGAAGCCCAAATCATAATTGGGACTTGCTGCTTTTAATTTTCCTAATAGTGGAAATTAAATGGGAGCATGCTTTGAAGTATACAATGCAAACTTCAGTTAGAAAGATTTTTTAAGCATAGTTCAAGTATCACATTTTATTAATTAATATTATTTTAATATTTGATAATTAATATTAATAATAAAATAGTAATTATTTTGATTATGGCGTGTTCTATTAAATATCTGAATTCAAACTTACAATATTTTCAAAACCGTTTTCTCTCTCTCTTCCTTTACTGCACCCACTATCTCTGGTTACTTCATTTCCATTCCAGCCATTTTTACTACATTTTAGGCCTGTAATTTCTACTGGTCTCTGTATTGCCAACCAAAATCGTTATTTTCATTATATAATCCATTGGTTATTGATAGAATATATTGGCGACATAAAATGGCGAAATCGAAGGGTGCAAAAAAGGGTGATTAATATTGAAGAGTCGTCACAAAGAAATCGCAAGAGGAAGGCTGAGGGGAACCCCGAAAAAATCCCATTGAAAAAGCACACAGTGATCGTGCGGAAAGAGTTATCGAAGAAAGTTATTTCGTCCCCTTTTTTTAAATCTAAGTGATATATATGTGTATAAAAATGGTTCGGTAGTATGTACTGAAGATCAATTGGAGAAATGTGATCATTACCCTAATCGATTCTATACGTGATTGGAATGGATTAGGATTTTTTTATTGAATCCCGTTTGTCATTGAAATGTAAGTTCTCTTTAAGCGATCTAAACGTTATTTAATCAACAAAATAGCATTTAGATCAATGCGGAATAAATTGGATCGAAAACGTACATCCCGCCATTGTCGTTCTTGACGCACTCACTCAAGCTTGTAGGTGGTGTTTAATTTGGGTTAAGGCTCTTCTAAGCCCTCTTTCTCACTGCTTAGATGGTGTGTGCAAATTGAACATGAAAATGAGCTTAGGGACCTTCCGAATGAATTTCAATACCTCTTATAAATGCTCTACCCATCACAAAGCAGTTTTCTTGCACGTCCTCAGATTATGAGTGGTTATCAAACGTGTTTTTTTTTTAAACATTGGGTCAGTTGCTGAAGTAGTGGGATATGGGATATGTGAACCACTCTTAAGTCAGTTATAATCCGACACTCTCCCACTTGGTCCATGTATACCATCATTCATCATAATAAGAAACATAATACATAAATCATAACGATAGGTCCTCTAAAGCGAGTATTATCTTCCATGTATCACAATGCATCATGTCTCTTAAACACCAACCCATATAACATATGGATAAACCCTATGTTTATTCAAAGTCCAAACTTAATGATATTTCTCAAGGAAAATAAATATACAAATATGTGTACAAAACGAATGAGAAAACATGAACTGAATAAGATTTTCATTAAAACATCAAATGTATGTACAATAAAATTACATCATGGAACCAAGTCCCATTCCGCTACATGATCTTTAAAATTCTTTGGTGGCTTGCCTTTAATCAAAGGATTAGCAATCATCAACTCAGTGCTAATGTGCTCAATGACCACTTTCATCTCCTTAACACGTTCTCTAATGGATAAGTATTTAACGTTGATGTGTTTACTTTGACTACCACTCTTGTTGTTCTTAGCCATAAACACAGAGCTAAGTTGTCATAGTACAATCTCAATGGCCTAGAAACTGAATCAATTATTCTAAGCTCAGACATGAAACTCTTCAACCATACACCATGTGAGGTAGCCTCAAAACAAGACATGAACTCGGCCTCCATAGTAGAAGTAGCAATCAAGGTCCGCTTCGCACTCCTCCAAGATATAGCTCCACAAGCAAACATGAAAATGTAACCAGATGTTGATTTTCGTGAATAAACATAGCCAACAAAGCATGTATCCGAGTAGCCAACCATTTCCAAATTGTCAGTTCGTCAGTACATAAGCATGTAATCTTTGGTCCCTTGAAGGTATCTCGTCACTTTCTTTGCAGTTCGCAAGTGGTCCACGCCTGGATTACTCTGATATCTCCCTAGCATTCCAACAGCAAATGTAATGTCAGGTCTGATACGGACCTGAGCATACATTAGGCTTCCAATGGCTGAAGCATATGGAATGTTTTTCATTTGTTCTTGCTTGAGCTCATTTTTGGGACATTGAATTAGGCTAAACCTGTCACCTTTCACAATAGGTGCTACACTTGGCGAACAGTCCTTCATCCGAAATCTTTCTTACACTTTGTTATTATAGGTCTCTTCAGAAAAACCTAAAATGCCTCGAGATCTTTACCTATGGATCATAATGCCAATGACATAAGATGCCTCACCCATATCCTTCTTATAAAAGTTCTTTGAGAGGAATTGTTTCACCTCATGTAGTAAACCCTTATCGTTGGTTGCAAGTAAAATATCATCCACATATAGAACAAGGAAACAAATATTGCTCCCACTGACCTTCTGATATGTATACAATGACCCATGACGTTCTCTTTAAAACCAAACGAAGTGATGACGTCATGGAATTTCAAATACCATTGACGAAAAGCTTGTTTTAATCCATATATGGATTTATTAAGCTTACAGACCAGGTGCTCACCTCCACTAGAGGAGAATCCTTCAAGTTGTTTCATGTAAACCTCTTCCTCTAGATCACCATTAAGGAACACCGTTTTTACATCCATTTGGTGCAAGTCTAAATCAAATTGGGCAACCAATGTCATAATTACTCGAAAGGAATCTTTCTTAGATACAGGAGACAATGTCTTTGTGTAATCAATTTCTTCCCTTTAAGTGAATCCTTTTGCAATGAATCTTGTTTTATGTCTCTCAATGTTGCATAGTGAGTCTTTCTTTGTTTTGAAGACCCATTTACATCCAACGGCATTTACACCATCAGGCAACTTGGCGAGATCCCAGACTTTGTTAGATGCCATCGAATCCATCTCATCTTTCATAGTATTATACCATAAGTTTGAATCCTTAGAACTTATGGCCTGTGAAAACGTTTCAGGATCATTCTCAGCTTCAACTTTGTAGTCAAACTCTTGTAGATACACAACATAGTCATTAGGAATCGTCGATTTTCTTACTCTAGTAGATCTTCTTAATGCTGCATCAATTTTCTCCTGAGGAGTAGGATCATTTTGTTTAGCAGGCTGTTTAACAGCTTCAGGCATCTGTTAAACTTCATCATCTATTGGATTAGGCTCAATAGCTTGTGGAACCTCGTGGATTGATCCTTCATTATGCGTTTGTACTCAAGGTGTATTGTTAACAACATTAATCATCCATTGCTTGAAGTGGCACACTGAACATCTGAATGATCTTCCTCATGACAAATGCCCCAAGATTGATCGCTCCCACTAATCAAGTCATTCTCAAGAAATTTTGTATTTCTTGATTTCACAAACCTAGTGCTATAAGATGGACAATAAATTTTGTATCCCTTAGACCTTTCGGCATATCCAACTAAATACCCACTTATGGTCCTTGGGTCCAACTTCTTTTCTTGTGGATTGTAGACTCTTACTTCAGACGGACATCCTCAAATGCGTACATATAGCAAACTCGATTTCCAACCTTTGAATAACCCAAAAGGCGTCTTTGGGAGAGCCTTGGTTGGAACTCGATTTAATATGTACGCAGCTATCTTAAGAGCTTCAATCCACAAGGAGCGAGAAAGCTTGGAGTTAGCAAGCATGCTTCGCACGATGTTCAATAATGTTCGGTTTCTCCTTTCAACTACTCCATTCTGGTCCAGAGAACCAGGCAAACTATATTGGGCAACAATCTCATTCTCTTGAAGAAACCTAGCAAATGGACCAGTTGGACTAATCACTTGTCCACTCTCATTGTGTCTGCCATAGTATTCTACACCTCTATCGAATCTCACGATCTTAATTTGTTTACTGCATTGTTTCTCTACTTCAACTTTAAATACCCTAAAAGCATCTACTGCTTCATTTTTGCTGCTGAACGAGTAGAGATACATGTATCGTGAGTAATCATTTATGAAAGAGACGAAGTATTTTATCATGGTATGCATCCATGTCTGGGCTACAAATATCTGTGTGTATAATTTCCAGTAATTCAGAGCTTTTCTTAGCACCCTTTTTCGACTTGTTAGTATGCTTTCCCTTAATGTAGTCTATACAAGTCTCAAAGTCTGTAAAATCTAGAGTACTAAGTTTCCCATCATTCACCAACCTTTTAATTCTATCAATGGAGATGTGTCAAAATCTTCGATGCCACAACATAGAAAACTCTTCATCCACAACAGATCGTTTAATACCAATATTTTCATGAATGTGCATGATAGTATGGTTGTCATCGTTTTGCAAATTAATAAGAGAAAGACCATCATACAAAGTATCACATCCAATAACATCAGATTTATAAAATAAATTAAATCGAGATTCTAAAAAGTTAAAGGAATAACCATATGATACAAGTCTAGAAATTGAAATCAAATTCCTAAAAAAACTGAGAATGTAAAAAATCTTTTCTAAATTTAAAATAAAATCGCTACTCAAAATCAATCTACATGTGCTAATGGCCTCCATATGCGATGGCATCTTATTTCCTAAATAGATGCTACGCTCACTTCTCACTGGTTAACCCAGGTTTCGCAAGTCCTACAGTGAATTGGTCACATGGATCATAGAACCAGAATCAACCAACCATGTGTTATGATTAACATCAATCATATTGAATCCATAACTAACAAGTGAGAGTTAAGTACCTTTTTTGTCAAGCCACTTCATGAACTTGGAGCATTGCTTCTTAAGGTGCTCCTTCTTCTTGCAAAAGAAGCACACAATCTCCTTCTTAATGTCCTTTTGATGATGAATTTTCCCTTTTCCTTGTCCTTGGCCTGATCTTTCTTCTTTTTTCCTAGAGTTGTCAAATACACCTTTTCCTTTTCACCTTCCTCCATAAGTAGTCTGCCCCCTTCTTGAACACACATGGTCAGCAACTTATTAATGGACCATTTATCTTTATATGTGTTATAGGAGATCTTGAACGGGTTATATTGTTGAGGCAAAGTGCAAAGGATAAATTGAACCAAGAATGATTCAGACATCTCAACTTCCAATGCTTTGAGTTGGGCTGCTATATCTCTCATACGCATTATATGATCACGCACACCCTTAATGCCACTGAGCTTCAAGGATGAAAACTGCATAATGAGGGTGCTGGCTATCGCTTTATCTAAAGTGACAAATTGTTCATCAACGACCTTAAGCAAATCTTGGACTTTGTCATACTGCTCGACGAAGCCCTCAATACCAATAGATATTTTCGTATTTATGAACATAATAGAGAGGCGATTAGATCGCTCCCACTTTTCATAAAGTTGAACTTCCTCTTGAGTGCTAGTAGTAGTTACTGTAGGGGGCACCTCCTTCCTTATGGCGTAATCAATATCCATCCATCCCAAGTGAAGGAAAATTCTCTCCTTCAGTCCTTCCAAACCTTCATATTAGAGAAATTAACAAGTTGACTTGTTGTAATAAATCAAACATTCATGCTCATGTTATAAAATTTGAAGCTAAAATAATATATGACATGTTTTATCAATGTAAAATCATGCAAAATATGAATCTAGTGACATAAAACTTGCATGTAGGCTAAAGTTCTAATTCAATTAGATTCATCTTAACATCACGATAAAATTATCAAATTACGTTCCCTTTTCTAATCCCTGTGGGCAAAATAGAAAATATAGTTTGATATTTTATCCTAATTAATCACACATAATACGATAAAAAATCATGTGGGATAAGATTTACCATATCAAGTATGATTAATCACAATTAATGTTTGTTCTTCAAATGTGATCCCATATGAACCTTAATATATAATTTCAATTAATTAAAGATGTTGTGGTTATTCTCTAATTAATTAAAACTATATGGATCACTAAACATTAACTAAATTCTTAGGCTAAACCATAAGTAATACAATTGGATATTAATGTACCAATATTATTCAATTTAATATTGCATGAACAAAACAATAAACTATTCACACAAATAGCAAAAAGAAATATTATAAGTAGATAAATATCCACATTAAATTCATAAAGAGCCTTTTATTAGAATTAATTTTATTGTGTAAAAATTATTTAACCTAATAATGTATGCATAATAAACCACAAAATTTATACATTCAAAAAACATAAATAAATAAGTTTAGCTCATATGAAAACAAAACCATCAAATAATTCACATTAACTTCCAGCAAATGGGTCCACAAAGTGATACAATTTCAAAAATTTCGGCTGGTACATGTGCAGGTCCAAATTTTTATTAAAGTAATAATAATATTAAACATTCAATTTCTATATGATTAAGTTGGCAGCCTTTGTTCCATTTCATGCAAATTGACAGCCTTTATTTCATGCAAGTGGGTCTGCATGCTAGAAACTAATTAAAACAAAAATCATTCTTATACTTTATAATAAGTATAAGACAGGGAAGTCAACATAATCTGCCAACGTCTCTCTGTATGCAAATAGGTCTGAAAAGATTGTTTAACTTTTTTTATTAGGTCGTCTTCAACCTCCAGCCGGGTTGATTCGACCCGATTTCAACCCGAATAAAAATCCGATCATATCTCATGATTCCGACCACCAAATTTCGCAAATTTTATATCAAAATTCTCAGAAATCAATTTCCTAATGATTTCTAATCTTAGTTTCTATTAAAAAAAAAGACTAAATGAAAAATCACGTTTTTCAACAAAATGTGTGCAGGCTGAGAACAAACAAGGTAGAGGCAAAAATCAAGCTCTAATACCAAATATAAGTTCTCTTTAAGCGACTAAATATGCTTTAATCAACAAAATAGCATTTAGATCAATGCGGGATAAATTGGATCGAAAACGTACATCCCGTCATTGTTGTTCTTGACGCACTCATTCAAGCTTGTAGGTGGTGTTTAACTTCGAGTTAAGCTCTTCTAAGCCCTCTTTCCCACTGCTTAGATGGTGTATGCCAACTGAACATGAAAATGAGCTTAGGGACCTTCTGAATGAATTTCAATGCCTTTTATAAATGCTCTACTTATTACAGAGTAGTTTTCTTACACATCCTTAGATTATGGGTGGTTATCAAACGTGTTTTTTTAAACATTGGGTCAATTGCTGAAGTAGTGGGACATAGGATATGTGGACCACTCTTAAGTCGGTTATAATCCAACATGAAATTGATTCTTCCTTTTTAACTTTATGAATAATTTGTCTTCTAACCATGAAGAGGCTACATGGAACCATGATGTGCGATTATGACCGAGGTTGTTATGAATATGTGGCTTACTGCATAACAATGTGTCATGCCTGTGACCGAATTGGAATGTGTTGGGGGGTTTTGCTTTTGTAATGTGTTATGAATTTGTGTTTTGGAATGTATTCCCAATCCATTTTATTGTGAATCTATGACCATGATGTGTTCTGAATGGGTTATCTATGACCATGATGTGGAAATGTGTTATGAATTTGTGGCTTGACTGTATAAATTGTTAAAAAGTATGTTATGTCTTTGAGCTTATTGAAATGGGTTGGGGGTTTTGCTTTCATAATATGTTATGAATTTGTGTTTTGGAATGTGTGAATCTGTGACCATGATGTGTTTTGTATGGGTTGCATACCTGTGACTATGTTGTGAATATGTTGTGTGAATGTGTTATAAATGTGTGCCCATGATATCTTCTGAATGTGTTATGAATCTGCATAATGTGACTATAATGCTACCATGATTTTATAAATATATAGTTTCAGTGAGACTTTATTTATGTCTGTGACCTTGTTAAAACGTGTGTATCAGTGTGATTTTTCATACAAGCATTTAACACCGTGTCTACACTTAATGCAGGTTTGGAAATTCAAAATACCATAAGAGAACTGGTTTTCAAGCAAGATTACAACCTCAGTCAGTAACGGTGTTCTGACTACCATTCAAACAACGTTAAGCCAACGACGAAAACATATTGATGGACACATGTTTTGCCCATTTCTTGAATTGTCATGAAATTATTATACAGTCGCAATTGATTCACTACTTCTTTCAGAGGCAAGTTCATCACCCGAACGACCAAGAAATGTAGTTTTATGTGTTCGAGTGATATGTCCGATTCTCTATCTCGGAGTTTTGTTTAGTCACGGGACTGAGGCGTTCTGGGGATAGTGATACACAAGTTTTTGAAAGTAGACAGTCACGGTTAAAGGCAAAATATATTTCTCAAGTGCATAGTGTAACCCACAAAGACGTAAAGTCCACTTTCATATTTGCTTGCTAAATGTCGGACTTGGATCTTGTTAAAACCCTTCCAGATAATGATGTTGCTATAATTGGGATGTTGTAATCATTACTGCATATCTATTTCCCAGAGATTATAAGAAGGTTGTTGACCACTTCCTATTCGTGCTCGTTGAGGATTTCTCTGCAATAAATCAGTTTCCATGGGGTAAATTATTATTTGAAATTATGTTGAGTGCATTGACAGATGGGTTGAGTAGGAGGAACTCACACTACGGACTACGAGCTATGTTGGTAGCCTTTCAAGCGTGGATATATAAGACTTTTCCTAGCCTTGAAGAAGTTGTGGTCACACGGATATCAAGGATGTATCCCCGCATCAAGAGCTAGATTGTAGATGAGCAACCATCCGTTGCCAAATTGGAAGGACCTAACTGCTTCTCATAAGTTTCGATAAGCATTATGTACTTAGTAATCATCTGTTGACATTACATTTCTCTAATCTCTATACTGACTAAGATTTGTGACCTGGAACCCTCGAAAACTGAAATGGCCATGCCATACATGAATGGTGTTCGTACAAGAAGCCAGTTTAACCGAAGTTCTCACGAGACAGGTGTAGAGATAAGAGTAGGATAGAAAGGTCAGTTGATCATACTGGTACGAGTGGAAAGTCAGTTCCATCAGTGCTACTACTAAGAGACAGCATTGTTCGACAGGCTCGTTTTCCCAACAACGAAGATGATGATTTTGTTGATCCTCCTCCAAGATGACAGGAGACATCTCTCCATAGAAAATTCCCAATCGAAGAATACCTGTCAGCTGCTCATCATTCTCCAAAGGAACAACAGACTCATGAGGCACAATGGGGTGATGTAAATTGTTATTTTAGCCAATTGTAAAATAATTATATTATTGGTCACAAACCACTAGTTTTAGGTCACATGTGGTTTAGATCAAGTCACATGTGACACATTCATTCTGACAGTGTGCAATATATGTTTCTATTTGATCACAAGTCACATATAATAAGTTTATTTATTTTATCAAGAGTTTAAGGAGTTGAATCGCAAATATTTGAACTGAAGTCCTATAATGAAGTGTTAAATGTAGAGCTTGATGAAATTAAGTCTTCGATTTCATCAATGAATGTTGAGCAAATGACGAAGATGAATTACGTAGTCCAAATGCAATCTTACATAAAAAGTGACTTGATGGAGATTAGGATAAACATGCAATTTTTGTCAGAAACGGTATCGCAATAGTTTCCAGTTCCATGGATGAGATTATGAGACGATTTGGTCATCAAAAAAGTGATCATGGAGTTGGAGATAAAGATCATTGGGTTGTTGGAGGATCTGATAAGACCGACGAGGTAGCTACATTACATTTTCACATTTCGACAAGAGTTATATTTGACATTTAAAACATTCTCTCATTTTGTGTACAAGTAAAAATTGTGGAACCAAATGTGAACAGGAAAGGAAAGGGCAAAATGTACATAACTGATGATTTCGCTCTGTCGTATACTTTTGAATCACCATCATTTGACTTGGGTTTGGATCTATACAACCTGACATTTTACATTCCAAAGACATTCAGAAGCATGTTGATTCGGTAATATCGGATGTGGTCACAGCAATTAAAAATCATTGATACCGAGGTGTTTATAACTTAAGGATTCATACATCATGTAGTTCACAACTAATAAATTATCATGGGTCACCGATCACATTCATATGCTGGATGATCACATGTCACAGATCATAACTAGTACATGGTTATAGGTTACAGTTCATATGCAGCATGCTAAACTAAGATGTGCCTTATCACAAATTCAGGATTCATAAAATGCATGTACTAGTAAATGGTAGGTTACAGGTTACACATATACTTACTAACCATGTCACGGTCGGTTCTAAGGTCATAGTTCATCTGCTAGTAGATCATAGTTTATATGCTGCATGCTAAATTAAATAAATATACATAAACTAACTTGTGACCCGTTACAACATTACACAGGACACACCTACTACTGAACCAACTTCTAAACTACTAGTTAAGCGAATTTTAGGGCATGCGAAGATATTGCAGTCTCTATTTGTAGCTATAGAAGGAATGTTATTCAAGCATGACGATATTGTTATTTTTGAAAATTACAAAGGCTTCGTTGATGAAGTTGATAGCTCAGCATTCATGGCTTGGTTCCAGAGAGGGTACAAACTAAGAACCATATATGTTCATTTCTTATCCATTTGTTAATTTTAATCAATAACTTGTTGTAACACAATAAATTAATTTTTCATATTGGTCACAGGAAAAAGTTTAGTGATGATGATGGTAGAATCAAACCTGCTTTTGTTATTGGTTCACGCCCAGTAGGTCAAAAGTCCTAGTTCTACCAACTTATAAATTCAAAGTCATCTTTGACCAGTTCGGTATGATTACATTACTCTACTCATATAAGTCACATTTCCATTGCTAATTAGTCACGAAATATATATACAGATCACAAGACACAATTATTACCTAATGTGTACACAAATTGCAGTCCATAGTCACTTATCACAGATACATGGTTCATATAAATAGGACATATTCCACATTACTGAGTTCTCTCCTATTTATTGAAATAGCGTATGGATGCATGCTTTTATTAAATTCTCCAGGTAGCAAAACTTGGAAACGAATTGAAGTTTAAAGCCACAAAGACCGACTCCTGGTTTCAAAATAAGATCAAAGACATATCTCTGCCTTCCTGAAGGATCTCAATGTTCTGATATCAGAGTCTAGCCTTATTATTATTGTAACAGGTGATAGCCTTCCTCTGAGCACACCCTAAGCCGATGTTGACTATGTGTTCATGTCATTATTGCCCACCAACAAAGCTCACTAGATGCTTGGTTTGTTACAATTCAAAGGCCATAGGTTGATAGTGTTCAATTCGGCAGGCAAAAGTTGTCGTAACTGGAAAGTTGTAAAAGGTATCGAGCCATTTGTGAAAATATTGTCTGCTCTAATGAATAATCTTGGAATTTCAAAAAAGGATCCCGATTATACTGAACCCAGTTGCATGGAATTGAAGGTTACTATCGATGATACCCTACCTCAGCAGACGAATGGGTATGTTTGTGACCAAGAGTATAATGTGTATAACTTAAAAAAAAATTGTGATCTTATATGCGTTATATATTCTCTGTGAAGGCAGAGAATTCATTCCACATACATTTGATACCAATAAGTGTAGAATGGACATTGCGACACTGCTGTACAAGCACCAGGAGATGTACGTGAAAGAGACAAGGCCGCCTATAACGGAGGAGGGGATCATCATAGAATGAAAGTAGACTGGAATATGTAAATGAAGTTGATGCTGTAGTTTTGTACATGTTACAAATATTAGTATTTTCTGCTGAATGGAGGTGATTGTAATGAATACTAACTTGTTGCTGTAAGCTTTAATTTGCAATACATAAATGCAACATATTTTTGCTCATAATATCGTATTGGTTACATATTATTGCAATATTTTCATAACAGAAACATTGCATTTCACATGTCTTTCGATCTCTTATGTCTCACATCTGACACATGTCACATGATACATAGCACAGTCATATGACACAATTCACAAGTACACAACACAGGGCATATATCTGTTGGAGACGGTCATATGTTAAACCACACAGGACACAAGTCACATGTTACACCACACATCATTTATATTTGATGGAGAATGTAGTCACATGTATGTCACTTTTTTTGCAAAAGTAGTCACATGTCTCACAACTCAGGTCACGGGTAGTTATGAGACATAATTCAATTGAAATAGGTATCTCATCTTACATCCATCACAGGTTCTTGATGTCTGATGACCATGTCATAACGAAAAATTTTCATTTCTCCAGTGTATCCTGATTTTTATCACATTACGCAAGTTACATGTCTTCGAACACATATCTGTTGGAGAATGTTACGTGTTATGATACATATGTCACATTTTATGGTCCGAATGAAAGTTGTAGTCACATATTTGTATCTCATACAACAGGTCACATCTGGTTATCAAACATCTACAGAATTCAAACATAGGTCACTGTTTCTTATCATAACAACTATGTAGATGTCAAAACTCAATTGCACTTGAAAACAAAATGGTCACAGGTTATTTCACTGTGCTATTTCAATGAATATTTGAAATAAAAGAACATGATATATCTATATCTGTATTGTCTGTTGACTTCTAATATCATTTGTGTTACTTTCCTATGTCATGCTACTTTAATGGAACCATACTGGAGCATCTCCTACAGTTTTGACCTTGTCCTCCACAACTATCACATTTTACTGTTGATTTCCCTTCTCTGGATGATCTCTTCCTCTTCTCAATAGGTCTTCCAGAACTCCTATTCTGGTTAGGAGCTAACACAATTTTGGCTTTGTATTTCTTCAGGAACTGTCCACTCATTCTGGTTCCAACAAGATATATAGAATATTAGTATGCATTTCTTATGTAATAATAAGAACAGTAAGCATATGGATCTCTCTTTGTATTTACAATTATAGCCAAGGCATGCGGACATGGTATCAAATCAACTTATAGTATCATGCATATAAATGTACGTTGTTCAATATTAATAACAAAGTTTGACTTTTCATCGCTGACTTAAAACACTGATTGGTTGGAAGGAGATACCTGCAAGAATGTAAAAACAGTCATAGTATCATATCACATTTTTTATAAATATGTCACAGACATATATCTTATGTCACAGGTTAATATATCAGGTCACATGCAATTATATTCATTGCACACACTTAGGTCCAGGTCACACACGCAAATGGTGCATACAAATATCTTCATTCACACACATGAATTTTAGTGTCAGGGTAATGAAGTTACCCTCAAGTGCCTCAACTCTACACTTATTTTCCTCATCTCTTTCTCGTACTTGCTTGACAATTTCGTGAAAGTTCTATGTACGTTATCTCTATGTTTACAAAACCAAGATTGCATAGTTAATCGCAATGACTCTAGCAACAATACAATAGGGTAATTCTTGGCTACCTTTGTCACAGCATTAATTGATTCTACGATGTTCGAAATCATTGTAGAGTATCTGTTTGCTGGCATATAGATTCGTGACTACTTTTTTAGTCCAACATCTGCCTGCAAACACATCATATTGATTGATATCATATAACTAACATATGTGACCATTTTTATGTATGTGAAAATGTTATTAGATGTAATACACTACTAGGTAATCAATAATCTTCTCATTCATTTTGTCTAGTGTAATATTCAAATTCTTCTAATGTATAAGCACGGACAGCCGAATTGAATGCTTGTGTAATGTTTTCACAAGATTTCCCATAGTATGATTTCAAGTTTTGCAACAAGTGATATGTACAAATAACATGAGAAGTCTCGGGATATACATATTCTTTGCGTGTTTTACACTCATGTAACGGTCCTATACAAAACACAGTCCGTCTCTGTGTACATAGGCCTTCTTGAAGTTCTTCAAAAACCATCTCCAAGATTTATCATTCTCATTGTCTCCAATCCCAAAAGCAAGAATATATATACTATTATTTGCATCTTGTGTACATACTGTGAAAAGGATACCTCCAAAATGACCATTTAAGTAAGTACTATCAACCACAACCACAGGTCTACAATGCTCTCATCCCTTTATTGATGCACCAAGTGTATAATGCAATATTTGAACCTATTGTGACTGTCCACTTCGAGTTCTGTAACAGTACCGAGATTCATTTATTGGAGCATGTAGAAGAAGCTTGGTATTTTACCAAATGATTCAATTGGATCACTCCTAATCATTCTCAAAGTTTGTTCACGAGATCTCGAAACTTTCAAATAATTCAAATAAACCCCGGAAGTATGCAACATATTACTGCATATATCCTTCGGAATATATATAGTACGTGACGATGTGTATTTATATTTAATGGTAGATGACACAACCGAAGTTGATACTTGCCTGTATGACTCCAACACTATATTTGATGGACATGTGTGACTACCAATCTTTTGAATCTTAAATAGATTTGTTTTACCCCACTTTGACGATCTACATACAATTACATCCACCATGTGAACACCTCATAACATATTTTTTCTTGTCAGACATTTCAACCATAAACTTAAACATGTTCTGTATGGCAAAAAATGACAGGCTCAATTTCAAAATATTCTTATCACAAAAGACCTTTCCTTCTTCTACGTCCCTAGCATCAACTACCGATACAAATGTGACTCCAGTGTCACATATGTGATCCATTGTTTTAATTGATACTTCGCATATGTCTAATGACATGTCCTGCAACGTACACAACTCACCATTAGAATATGCATTAATTGGCATTGCAATAGATATACTATCAATTTCTATATCTGTAACATCAATGATTAATGGGTATTTGGCAGGTTCACGTTACATATCCTTTAGTAGAATGTACGATAAGACATTATTATAATTCTTTATCCTGATTGGTGGCAAATCATCATTCAGCACAAACTTCAATAAGACTACTACCTTCATAGGATCCAGATCAAATTCTCTCATAATTGTGTCCACAAGCTGTACATAACTGCAATTGCGGTCCACCAACGCCAATGACGATTGAGATCCATTTATCAAACATACGTGCAAGTACACTATTTTCTCAAGTTAAAATTAACATCAATACTGACCTCGCGATGAAAGTAATATGTATCATGTCACATTTTTATGATAACTCAGAATTTTGAAAGCAAATGCAAGAAACATACTTATCACATAAAATGCAGTCCATATGTGCCCAAATTGAATATCACAATGGGTGAAACATCGGTCACATTTTCAAACAAGTCAATTATTTACCACTAAATACAAGTCACATACATGTCGAATAGCATACAGGACACATATACTAAATACAGGTCACATACATATCACAGAGAAGCCTTATGTGTCTAAATTGAATGTGACAGAGGTGAAATACAGGTCACATACCTATCGCATACAATACAGGCCACATGTGCTCAAATTGAATAGGACAATGGGTGAAACATTGGTCACAGTTCATTTATTACCATTCTCATATTTACCCTTCAAATTCCACCTACTACACACAGTACACGCATGAGTCACATACATGGAAAGTAGATAATATGTTATTAGAGTGTCTGTGATATGTAAATTACAAGTTATGCTGATTATGTGACTGCGAAGTTATCATTGTGTTCAAAGCATTGAATGTAATGACCAAGCAATTAGTTTTATTACGAGTAGTTTTAGCCAGTGACGATCAGCATTCGTGCGACTACCATTCAATTTTTTCCTTGAAACTGTGACTGTAAGATCAATTACTTCCTATAGCATTCAATTTGTGACTACAACATTCGAATCGGGTGAACAAAATAAAAGAATTTTACCTAGATTGTCTTCTCCGACTAGTATTTTTAGTTTCTCAAATCTAGTGTCTGTGACGTGAAATATTAGTGTCCAGTTAAATCTTCGAATTTGTTACCGAAATTAATAGGCACAATTACCTGCTTCGTCGTGAAAACTTGAAATCCGACTGAATTTTTAATTTTGGAATGTGGATTTGTATTGGAGGGAGTCTATTATACGGATGTTTGAATTTTTAAATTATAAACTTGTCTTTTGACTTGGGGTACGCCATACACTTGGGTTGTGATTTTTTCCCTTACTTATAATACTTTACTTTTACTTTTTCTTTTTCTTTTTTTTTCCTTTTTTTTTTACATAAAATAGAAAAGGTAAACTTTATTTATCTGCTTCAAACTTAGAAATTAGAAAATGTATTTTTCCTTCTTTCTTAACCACATATTTTTCAAAATATTATTATTCCAAAATACACTTTTATTTGATTTTAATGGAGTCCAAACGAGGGCAATATCTTATGCAAAAATTAATATCAATCTGCAATTCAGAGGAAATTTCTAATAACAATATAATAGGTAATCATCGATGTACATCCATTAATGATTACTAACACAAATCCATCAAGATTACAGAAAGCAATGTTATATGTTATGTCATCGCAACCATCAACAAAACTTCGATCGCTTGCTATTAAGATTCAACCTTAAGTCTTTCAAAAGGTATCGATCTTGAATTTGAATCGTAAGAATTTGATATAAGTCTATGAAAAGTAAGACAGATAGGGACTCTTCAAAACACAGGCAATATATTATATAAATTTCGGATGTGAGGCTCAATTCATCATAGTTCATTTTCCTCTCGGAAGGTTTCGAATCAAATGGTAAGACATCACCTGCGTCTCAAACTTTATATAATGGACAGCCTAAAAGGGAGAAAATAAAAATTGAAAGCGAGGTTAAAATTAATAATAAAAACTAATATAAATAAAATTATCCTTACTACGACACCAAAAATGTGTTCTCCTAAACCATAAGCATATGGTATTGTAACACGTAATAATATCGACATGGGTCCGAGTATTTGTCCCGTAGAGACTAATTTACACTTAATTTCTATTCTAGACACTATTCTAAACAGAGCTTCAATCTAAACAAATGCTGCTATTTATAAATGATTTATAGAACGAAATTAAAGCTAAAAGTAAACTAACATTCTGTAACGCAGTCAACTTGTGAAGACTTTTTGGAAGAATTTTACAGGATTAGCTAATTAGAAATTTTGATTTTACCCAAATCAATTAACGTGCTTTTAATTCAATATCATTCAGCCATTTTTATGCATGTTATCAATAGAATTAATCAATTTTAAGCGGTAGTCTCTCTTGAGTAAAACTAGTCATATTTACATGCACGCTGTCTTTTAGTAAATTTATATATATTAAAATGCATCAATTCACATGAATTCAATCAAAATTTCTTAACCTATAAGCGTATCTATAGATCTCTTATCAATACATGTGTCACTTGTTGCACGAGTTAGACAAAATACATCACATCTCAATCTCAATATTGTCCCTAGGTTGATCAATCTGTGATCAAACAATTGAATTAAATTAAGCATGCAATAAACAATTAACACACATAAAATTTGACATGAAATCTTTGAATTAAATTATAATAACCTAAGTTATAGAGATCCTAACAATTATACATCTAATTACTCATAATTGCGGAATTCAACAAATAAAAGGATGATAGCATCACAAGATTCAATTACAACTTACAAAGATAAAGTAAACTCGATCTATTGTCGTTCTCCATCACAGGAATCACAAATATGCTTTATCTTCATCCCTAATTATTGTAGATCTCCTGACAAATCAATGGTAATACATTGTCAAATCACAAAATCTAGCCCAAATCTTTAAGAATCTATGAATGAACTATGTATTCTTCCTCAAGGATGCACATTCCCATGAAAAGAATAAAGAAAAACTATTTATAATCGTCTAACAAGATTGAAAATTGCACCCTTCAATGTTAAAATCAAAAGTTGATTAGAATTAGGAAAACATAATCATGGCCCCCATTTGGCCGATGCATCACACAATGAAGGCAGTGATCACATAGGCATCCATGTTTTCTTACTATTTTTTTTTGGCTACAAAGGCCCTTACGATGGTGCCATTTGTCCTATTACAATCACAGGGATCAAATTTTGATTCATGTGCATTCTGGTCCCTAAATTCAATATCATGTTCAGCCCAAGTCTTCAATATTATATTTTAAACCCAACTTCCAAATTTGATACTCTGATCCTCGATTTTAGATGTCGTTCAACTTCAATAATATTGATGAAATTTGAGACTTTTTATCATTTTCTCGTCCAATACTGAATTTTCTCATGAAATAATCAATAAACACTCAACATTAAGTATTCATACATTAAAAGTTCTCGCAAAATTCCACCTTTGATGATTCAAATAAGTGTATCATCACACTCATCAATGTTTTTCTTCAACATTGTATTGAAAGTCATAGTAATCCACATTTCCAATATTTGTTGAATTTTGTACTTTTGTAACATTTGTCA
>NC_036248.1:21817919-21830699 GCF_002742605.1 Olea europaea var. sylvestris | reverse complement strand
CTCTTACCTGTGTGGTATCCATCCTAAGTGTGTGGTTGAATCAACAAGCAAAAGAGGAAAGCAACCATAGGAGAGAAGAGGCGTCGGCGGGTTGGTCATTTTGGTTTTGGTGTTGAATTCGATGTTTAATGGTTAACTGAGCCCGAAAATCACTTTGAGCAGTTAAAGGAAGATCCTAACATCTGGTATCAGAGCTTGGGTAGCAAAAATTGGCTCAAAATCGGTTGATTTTCGAACTTGAACCTTAGAACCCGAATCTGAAAATTTGCAATTACTCACAAACCAAAGCTCGGTTGGACAAATTGAGACCATACCCATCACCAGTAGGTCGAGGTGCTCCCGGACAGGCGGCGCGTGGGCCGGCGACGACGACGCGTGGGCGGCTTTTCGGCGACGCTGTATTCAGGTAACTTGCTTGTTTCGATCTCCTGAACGCGCTGATATACTTTGTTTTGTGTTTCAGGTTACACAGAAAAAGTTGGACGATTTTGCCCTTTGGTACAACGTCGACTGAAATTCAACAGCAAGCTCATTTTTTCTTCACTCTACGGACGCAGATAGGTCCGCTCTAGTAAATTGGCTTAATCCATTTAAATTCAGCAATAGCAAGATCATCGTGTGGGGTGATCGTTAGGCTTTGGGGTTACCGTGAAGGGATAACCATTGCTTGTGCTAGAACTAGGATTACTTGTGTTAATTGAGTGCTTGTTCTTTTGATTTAAAGTGCTTGGTATTTCTTGGTGGACGTAGCGTTTAGGTTCATTGTTACCTTTGCTACGAATTAACAAGATATTACCTTATCACGCTTCCCAATACTACTTCTGTGGTTTAATTAGTGTGTTAACCAATGACAACAAATAATTTTGATTTGGGAATTTTTTAACAGTAAAGGGGAATTTTTAACACAATGAGAGGCATACTAATCCAGCAAAAGGTGTCAAAAGCCATCGAAGGCAATTTTGCACCTGATATCTCAAAAGAACAAAAAGAGGAAGCCGATGAGCTTGCCTATACCTCAATAATATTACACTTGTCTGACGCTGTCTTAAGAAAAGTGGAAAAACTGAAAACCATCAAAGAACTTTGGAAAAGACTAGAAGAATTATACTTGCTTAAATCTACACCGAATAAACTCTACCTACTCGAACGATTCTTCAGCTTTAAAATGGATTCTTCAGCTTTAAAGGGACACGTTAACACCTGAAATTGTCGTAGATTCTCTTAGGAGTAAGGAGATGGAAATGAGGGCTGAAAAACAGGATAGGAGGAGTGGAGAGTTGCATATGATGCGGGGTAGAACACAATTTAGGCAAGCCAGTCATGATGGATACCAAAGTAGTGGCGAATCAAGTAATAATAGTTGGAAAAAGAAGGAAAATGGTAGACCTAGATCAAAGTCTAGAACTAAGGGTAGAAAATGCTATGGCTGTGGAGGTACAGGGCATTTTATAAAAGACTGTCATAAAGAAAAGGGAAAACAGAAGGTTAAGGAAAGAGATAAGGTAAATGTGTTATCCTTTACCTCCGATACCGAAAACGGTGAAGTTTATGTGATCACTAGTCCAGTCGCATACACAACTGAATTAAATCTAACTACTAATTCTCACATGCATGAATGGATATTAGATTCTGGTGCGTCTTTTCATGTGATATCTGAAAAGAACTGGTTTGAAAACTTACAAGAATCTAATGATGGGCAAGTAGTTCTGTGTGATAACTTCGCCTATACAATTGCTGGAATTGGAGATATAAAGATAAAATTTAACACAGGCTTTGTGTACGTGTTAAAGGAAGTTAGATACATTTCGAAATTATCTAGGAATTTGATTTCAGTAGGAAGACTTGAGAAAGACAACTTCACCGGTAAAATTGAAAACGGTATGTTTAAAATGATGAAGGGTGCGTTAATCTCTATTAAGGGAATCAAGAAAAACGACATTTATATCACTACTGGGGAAGTGATTAGAGGATTAAAATCCTCTATTTCTTCCACCAAAATCGATCACACACATACGTGGCATAGTAGGCTTGCACACGTAAGCATTAAAGGAGTTAAGCTACTTAATGAAAAAGGTGCATTTAGTAATGACTGTGTGTCTGACCTATCGTTCTGTGATCACTGTGTGCTTGGAAAGTACCATAGAGTGTCGTTCTCCACTAGTACGCATAAGGATAAAAGCATACTTGAATATGTGCATTCTGATCTGTGGGGTCCTGCTAGTAATCCCACATCGGGTGGGAATAGGTATTTCTTATCTATCATAGATGACTACACCAGGAAAGTGTGGGTCTATCTATTGAAAGACAAAATTGAAACCTTCCATAACTTTAACAATTGGAAGAAACAAATGGAAAACCAAACTAGCAAGAGGATAAAATTTTTAAGGACAGATAACGGCCTAGAATTCTGTAATGCTGAATTCGATAGGATGTGTAAAGAAAGTGGAATAACAAGGCACAAAACGATTTCTTATACTCCCCAGCAAAACGGGGTAGCAGAAAGAATGAATAGGACCATACTAGACAAAGTGCGCTGCATGGTGTTAAGTTCTGGGGTTCCTAAGTCATTTTGGGGTGAAGCCGTTGTCACTGCATGTTATCTAATAAATTTGACTCCATCGGCTGCATTAAATGGTGATACTCCACATGAGAAATGGTCTGAAAAATTGGGTGACTACTCAATGCTTAAAGCGTTTGGATGTGCTGCCTTTTCTCATCAAAGTGAGGGAAAGTTAGAACCTAGAGCCAGGAAGTGTGTCATTCTAGGATATCCCGAAGGGGTTAAGGGCTATAGGCTATGGGATAGAAGCCAAAAAGGAGTTAAGATCATCGTGAGTAGGGATGTCACATTTAATGAGAATGAGATGCCTTGTCTAAAGAACGAAACCGAACCAGTAAGTGAAACTGAATCAAGTGAAGAAAGAAATCGGTTTAAGGTGGAGTTAGGAAAATTTAACACATCAGTACCTAGTACTTCGAGTGAGGTGGAGATTCAGGTCCAAGAACCTGAAGAGGAAAATGAAGTAGTGATAGAAGAGCATCCTGAGGAAGAAAATTCATTAGCTAACTATAATTTAGTTAGAGATAGAGAAAGAAGGCAAACGAGAGAACCTAGGAGGTTCAGGTATGAATCTGAATTGGATTTTGCATACGCTAGTTACGAAGAACTAGTTGATAGGGAGCCAAAAACTTTTGAAGAGGCTATGAATAGTGGTCAATCTAAAGAGTGGCTTGAGGCTATGAAAAAAGAGATGAGTTCTCTAGAAAAGAATCAAACTTGGGAGTTAGTACCGAGACCTAAGAATAAATCAATCGTTGATTGCAAGTGGGTCTTTAAGGTTAAGGAAGGTACTAGTAGTTCAGAACCCTTAAGATTTAAGGCTAGGTTAGTAGCAAAGGGTTACACACAGAAAGAAGGTGTTGATTATAATGAGATTTTCTCACCAGTTGTCAAGTACACTACTATTAGGGTCATGCTCGCATTGGTTACGCTCTTTGACTGGGAACTTGAACAACTCGATGTAAAAACCGCTTTTTTACATGGAGAGCTTGATGAACAAATCTTTATGAATCAACCAAAAGGTTTTAAGGACAAGTTAAAACCTGATTATGTGTGTTTTCTGAAAAGATCCCTATACGGTCTAAAGCAATCACCTAGACAGTGGTACAAGAGGTTTGATTCCTTTGTACTCACTATAGGATTTCAAAGAAGTAAATTCGATCACTGCCTATACTTTCAACACAACGAGACTGATAACAATTATTTGTTCTTGTTGCTCTATGTGAACGACATGCTTTTAGTTGGATCATCTCCTAAGTGGATAAACAATATAAAAGCAGATATTAGTGGAGAATTTGACATGAAAGACCTAGGAAAGGCTAAAAGGATTCTAGGCATGGACATAGAACGAAATAGGTCAAATTCCATCGTATTCTTGCATCAGTCTCCATACATATCAAAGGTGTTGAAAAAGTTTAATATGAGTGACTGCAAACCTGTCACGTTGCCTCTTGTAAATCATTTTGTTCTATCTAAGGAACAAGCTCCCTGTAATGAACGTGAAGTGGAATACATGAGTAAAATTCCATACTCAAATGTGATTGGTTCAATAATGTATTTGACGGTTTGCACTAGACCGGACTTAGGATTCGCTATTAGTACTCTCAGTAGGTACATGTCTAATCCAGGTCCTGAACATTGGGAAGCATTAAAGTGGCTTTTAAGATATTTGAAGGGTACAAGTGACGTAGGTCTAAAATTTAGTGCTAATAAAGAAGCGTGAAATTAAAGGGTTTTGTAGATGCTGACTATGCAGGAGATAGGGATGGTAGGAAATCAACTTCCTCTTACGTATTCACCTTATCAAATTCGTGTGTTAGTTGAAAATCACAGTTACAACACATAGTTGGTGTTAGTTGGAAACACAGTTACAACCACATAGTTGCACTATCCACTACAGAGTCAGAATATATTGCACCACTGAAGCAATTAAAGAGGCTCTATGGCTTAGAGGTCTACTTCATGAACTGAGTGTCTTGAATGAGTATGTGGTTATGTATTCTGATAGTCAGTCATCTATACATTTGTGTAAGAATCCTGTTTTTCACGAACGCACTAAACATATCGATGTTAGGTTACACTTCATTAAGGATATAATATCACAAGAAGTAGTAAGACTTGAAAAAATTCACACACAATATAATCCTTCAGATATGGTCACGAAAGTGCTGCCACTGGTAAAGTTTAGAAGTTGCAAAAAGCTTCTAAACATCGGTACAGGTAAATGATTTCAATTTTATCGATTTTTCTGTTAGAGGTGTCACTAATGGAAAAACGTTTTTCTTTGCAGGTCCTTTGACACCAAGGTAGAGGTTGTTAGACATGATGTTGTCAAACGACCTCCCGGGCGATGATGAGAATCAATTTTATCAGTCGACATGAATGACTGAACGATAATTCAACATCGAATAATGGATGAACCGACCAAACGTTGCTTTACCTATTGGACGGCTAATACTCTTTGTGGCTTGTTGTTTCTTTCCATTGGGACTTAACCCTAGTCGAGCCTACTTACCATATCTTGACTTACCCTATGTTGGCCACTTGACTAATATATATATTGGTGTTTTTTCTCCCTACTCTACCCCCGTCCATATAGAACCCGAGAGGTAAAGAATGGCTGCCTTCTTCTTCTTGTGTCTTCTTCTTCGTGATTTGTCTTCCTACC
Source organism: Olea europaea var. sylvestris (assembly GCF_002742605.1). Classification (NCBI taxonomy): domain Eukaryota; kingdom Viridiplantae; phylum Streptophyta; class Magnoliopsida; order Lamiales; family Oleaceae; genus Olea; species Olea europaea. Next base: position 21,825,471 of record NC_036248.1, on the reverse strand, counting down.
AAATTGCTTGAGCCTTTGTCACTCTTACCTGTGTGGTATCCATCCTAAGTGTGTGGTTGAATCAACAAGCAAAAGAGGAAAGCAACCATAGGAGAGAAGAGGCGCCGGCGGGTTGGTCATCTTGGTTTTGGTGTTGAATTCGATGTTTAATGGTTAACTGAGCCCGGAAATCACTTTGAGCAGCTAAAGGAAGATCCTAACACCTACTACATTGGCATATGAAACCTTTTCCATGTATTTTATGTCAGCTTCATCAATTGGACATTGCTCTTTACGAAGTTTGAAATGACTAGCTAATAGCAAAGGAACAAATTTTGACTCATGCATGGGAAACTTAGATAGAACTTTTTCTATATAAGCTTATTGTTTCAAAATTAGTATGAATTGTGCTCTTTTTCTAAATATATCCATTCCAAGTATTCTTTTTGAATGGTCCAAATTTTTCGTTTCAAACTCAACCCCAAAAGTTTCTTTAATATCATTTATGTGTTTTAAATCAGGCTCAATTAACAGCATGTCATCAACATAGAGTAACAGAAAAATGGATATTGCAGATTCGAAATTTTTCTTAAAGTAAAGGCAATGATCACAAAAGCTTCTTACCAAACCAACAATTATGAAAAAATTATCAAACATTTTATATCATTGTCTTGGAGACTGTTTTAAATCATATAAAGACTTTTTAAGCAAGCACACAAAGTTAGATTTAGATTTATTCACAAAACCATTAGGTTGTGACATGTATATTGTTTCATCTAAATCACCATGTACGAAAGCTATCTTTACATACATTTGTTCTAATTTCCAATTGTGATGAACAATTAATGCAAGTAGGACTCTAATAGTTGTGTAATTTACAACAGGTGAAAATATCTCATTATAATCCACACCTTGTTTTTGAGTAAACCCCTTAGCAACTAATCTTTCTTTAAATCTTACAGGCTCATGATCAGAATTGCCTTCTTTCACTTTGTAAATCCACTTACAATCAACTATGGATTTATTTGTGGGTCTAGTTACAAGTTCCCAAATTTTATTTTTCATTACAGAGCTCATTTCTTCCCTCATAGCAGCTTCCCACCTGTTATACTGATTGCAACTCATAGCTTCGCTATAGATCTTAGGTTCCTTATAGGCAAAGTCATTATAAAACATGACATAATAGGATAGATAAACTTCATATCTTACAGGCTCTCTTATGTTCCTTCTAAACCTATCCCTAGTCAATTGATAGTCACTAAGCTCATTTTGTTGACTAGGATAATTCATTTCAGCTTGTTCATGTTCCTGCACACTTGACTGTTCAATTTCAGTCTGGGTCCGGGATGGTGTAGGTTCATTTTCTCCTATATTATTAAGAACAGAATCAGATTGAGATCCCAACTCCATCTGAAACCTTGTCACATCAGAAGTTTATGGTCTGCAGACTTATGTTTTTCCAAATAGGGCATCTCATCTTCATTAAAGGTATCATCTCTACTTATTATTATTTCATGTCCCTCATGACCTCTAGCCCATAAGCTATAGCCTTTAATTCTTTCAGGATAGCCTAAGAACACACATTTCTGAGCCCTTAACTCCAATTTCCCTAAGTTTTGGTAACAGTAAGCTGTACACCCAAAAACTCTAAGATGGGAATAGTCTGGCAGTTTTCCCGACCACTTTTCTTCAGGTGTCTTACCTTCCAAAGCACTTGAAGGAGTTCTATTCACAATATATGTGGCTGTAACAACATCTTCTCTCCATAACACCTTGGGAACTCCAGATCCCAACATCATACACCTAACTTTATTCAGCAAGGTCCTATTCAATCTCTCAACTACCCCATTTTGTTGGGGTGTGTATGGGACAGTTTTGTGTCCTAGGATTCCACTTTTTTCACAAGGTTTATCAAATTCAGAGTTGCAAAATTCAAGTCCATTATTAGTTCTCAAGATTTTAATCTTTTTTGACATTTGATTTTCAATAAGGACTTTCCAGTTCTTAAAATTTTCAAGAGTTTTGGATTTGTGTTTCAATAAGAAAACACGCACTTTTCTTGAAAAATCATCAATTATTGAGAGAAAATACTTATTTTCCCCTTGGATGATTGTGGAGGCTGGACCCCACAAATCAAAATGGGCATACTCCAATAGGGAAGTGGTTTTATGTTTTCCAAAATCAAAATGGAGTCTATGATGTTTACCAAATGTGTAGTTCTCACAAAAGGGTCCTTTCCAAATTCCCTCCTTTTGTGAAGGATAATGAGGCCCTTCTCATCCACATGAGCAAGCCTCTTATGCCATTTTTGGGTGGAATCAGATTCAGTACTAGAGACTGTAGCATTATTCTGAAATACTATTTCAGCTTTAATGACATAGATTTCATTTTTCTTTACCCCCCTTAAAAAAGAGAAGAGATCCCTTAATGACTTTCATCATACCATCTCCAATCCTACCACACATCCCTAGATCATCTAATTCCCCCATAGATATTAGATTCCTTTTGAGTTCAGGAACATACCTAACTCTTTCTAGGGTATACACAGTCATTTTCAAATTGTAGGGTCACTTTACCTAATCATTCAACCTTACAAGCAATATTATTTCCCATCACAATTTATCCATCTTCTACCTTCTTAAAGTCTTGAAGTTAGGACCTTTTATGTGTAATATGAAAAGTACAGCCCGAGTCCAAGATCCACTCATGAACATATCAGTTGTCAGCATAATTTGTCAATTCCTAATCAGGCTACTGAACCACAACATATACATCAACAATGTTAGGTTCAGCGGGTTCAACAACATTCCCCTCATCAATTTTCTTGTTGTGGCAATCTTTTATATAGTGGGCAATCTTACCACAGCCATAACACTTTCTATTATTTCTTGATTTTGATTTTGATCTTGACTTACTCGTGAATTTCTTTTTATTACTATTTCCTGAATGATTTTGATTTGGATAAGTGTTATTTTGCCTATTTAGTTGTCTTCCTCTCATTAACAAACTTTCTGATTCCTTTCCATGTCTTTCAATTTTAAGTTCCAGTTCTCTACTTCTTAAAGAATTTATAATAACTTCAGGAGTCAATGTATCTCTGCTATACTTAATGGCAATTTTGACATCCTTATATGCCTCAGGTATACCATTAAGAAGTATAATTGATTTATACTTTTCAGAATTTTTATCCCTAGCATTCGATTCTCTACTCAGCAGTCATTGTTGCAAGAAAATGAACAGTTATAGCCTAAGCAACTTTTTGTTGCACTAAAATCCCTCTCATTTTTGTTGCCATATAAGAAAATCTCCTTTCCCATTAAGACCCCAAGTTCAAAACTAGTGGTCATTTTATTAATCAAACAAGTCACACTTAGCAACACTAATTTGATCACAGTAGATAAATGAGAAGCAGAGATTCTTGATATTACATGCAAGATAGTTAACTATGTGTAAGTACAAGTTAACTATGTGTAAGTACAAAAATAACAACTTAACATAAACACTTTATCGAACACAAATTTAGAAGATCAACTACCCAACCCTACCAGGATTCCGTGAGACTCAAAGATCTCAAGTCAAGGCATGGGTATGGGTAGAGGTTTATTGGTACAAAAAATGAGGTAGGTATCAACATAGGCAAGAACAGAGAACAATCACAAGTATACTATAATTTTTTCAATAGAACAAGAATAGGCAAGTTAATTCAGAACACACAGTACTAAATGCAAGAAAATCACTCAGAAAGGGATTACCAATTAGTTACAAAAGATATTAAATGAGGGAAAAAGAATCAGGCAGTGAATAGGATTCGAGAAATTAAACCACAAAGGTGGTCTTTTTACTTGACCACCAAAAAATTTCACCAAGACCGACAGCCCATAGCACCACCAAAGGATGGTCACAAGTTTCCACCAAGAAAGTGTGTTTCGTCACAAAGCAACACTGGATCTAGGCTTTGTTATCCCCAAGAACTTTCAGATTCACAAAGATATTGTAGAGACGAGGTTCGGTCTAGCCAAGATAGCCAATCGAAGGCTCTGATACCACTGTTATAGTAGTGAACCCAAAATACACAAAAATAGTCAAGAAAGTGTTAGATCAAAATATGACAGTACAAATCTATCTCCAGCAGCTCAACGAAACTCGAACAAAAGGCATCAAAGATGAAGATCCTTTCATTTAGGGGCTCAGACTCATGAAAACCAAGTTTGTACCCATCTGTGTGACCTATATGAACCACCTAAACCCTGAGACTTTCCTCTATCAAATTAAAGGAAGCCACAAGGTTAAGAACACACAACAAACTTTTCAATACACAAAGTATTTGATTATACTCAGAAAATATCGCCCAGTATTCGCTTCCAATCAAAGATTGGAAGAACAAGAAGAAGAAAGATTAGAAGAGTCTCGAAAGAAAATCTCATAGGATGCTCTAAGAAAAGAGAAAAAAATGATTGTCCAACTCAACTAGGGCAAAAAAGAAGCTATATATATACCCTCAAAATGCGGCAAATGATAAAGATTCAATCCAACGGTCAGGGGCTCCCAAGAAAATAGAGAGAAAGCGCGTTATTAGGCTACACTTAAGATGCCACGCCTCAAAGATGTGTTTTAGTCTTTTGGGCCTGGGTGGATCAGGTCACATTATTGGGCAAGAGCTTGAATATTAACATAAAATCATATTTTGGCATTTATCCCATTTATCATCATTGCACCAAAGGTTATTGGCATCACAACCCAACAACCCCCTTTATTGCCATCAGATAGTCACAAGAGAGTGCACTGAGATCTTACAACTTAACAATAGTTTTAGCACATTTATATATGACATTAATTCCCAATCCCTCCTTCGTTTTCATGACACCAACGAAATATGGTCTTCAACAATAGAACTACCAAGCGCTATTGATTGAGGGCCCATAGCCAACTAAAACCTTAATCATCAGAAACCATCTTGAGCTAAGGCTCGAAGGACTTACAGTTGCCTCGAATCTCCGATGACATATAATTGGCCTACATTGAGACATAGCGTCAAAGATAACCATGAGACGAGATTTGAAAATCCTACAATGTTGGCCTTTGTTGACTAATTCAAATTACGAACAATAATTGAATTATCCAGGGCCAGAGGCTAGCTGAGACTTCCAGCATCAGAGATAATCATGAGCTATAATCTTGAGACTTTACTAGATAAGCAAGGATTTACGACCAGCCTGCAATAGGCCTTGGTATCCCAAATAAACGTCATGAAAGATTTGAAAAACTTGTAGCTTGACCTTTGCTCCCTAATCACTTTGGTCCCGCCAGTTCTAGGGAGCAAGATCTTCCAATTTGGTCTCCACTATAAGGAATGATCATTATGGCTTGTCCATATTTACAATTCCAATTTGAGAGGGAGTTAATAAAAACTTTCAAAGCGGCAATAGTAGTACACTAGCAGCGAGGTGGAAAAAAAAAAAATATTATGCTTAAACAATTTATTTAAAATAGGTTGTCACCTATTTACTTACATTTATTGTTTTAAAAAAAATGATGTGCAAATAAGTCATCTTATATCGTCCTAATAAACCCTTTGGATGGAAATTGTTATCAAGAAGAGATGTGTTAATTAATATGAGGTTGAAGAGAAAGGCATCCAAAAAAGTTGAGGAAATGAGCACTGTAATAAACAAAGATTGAAGACCTTCAATGTAATTAAAATGTGTCCCAACCAATAAAAAATGTAGTGTGTATATAGCCTCATTTGACAAAGTTAAAGAGGAATAGTAGTGTGTGATGTGTAAATAATAAATTATTACTCAATGTTTGGTTAAAATTAATATTTAAATTGGACAGAATTTATAAATTAATTGTCAAACGAGGCACAATTACATGTATAATTAACTTTAATATTTGAAGTGGACTGAATTTATATCATTTATCAATTGATTGCCAAAAGGGGCATAATTACCTATACTATGTTTGATTATCTTTACTTTACTTTAATTTATTTTTCATAGTCATTTTCAACTACACATTCATGTAATAAGATATTTTACATGTAAACTCAAATTTTTTTCCTACTTTTTAATTACACATTCTTCAAAAAAATATTAGGGAAAATTGCAATCGAGGTACCAAACTTTTGTTTATTAGCAAATTTTGCCCAAACCTTTAGTTTGTACCACCCACAGTTCCAAACCTTTCAAAAATATGCATCGGAGGTTCAAATGGATGGAAACCGTCCGTTTGACCGTTAGTTGACTAAAAAAGTCAAAATTTGACCAATTTGGACCAAATTGGAAAGGGCAAAGTGGTACTTTGCATTTTTTCTTAATATTAATAATTAAAATAATTAATGATAACAATAGAAAAGTAAAAATAAAATAAATAAAAATTTAAAAAGAAAGAAAGGGAATACTATTCATCTTCATCTTCATCACACCCCACCCCACCCCCTTACTCAAAACCTAAAACCAGAATACCCCATGGCCACCATCACCGATTCACCCAGCCCACCCACACCATCGTCGGAAAAACTAGCTATCAAATCTGGAGACACCCAACCCCAGTTGAGAAGTAAATTTTGAAATAGCTATCAAAACTTCATCCAATCCCAAACTTAAATCTCAAATAGTCAAACACGGAAGTCAAGCTTTTTATGCAATAGAAGTCAAGCTTCTGTGAACTGAGTTCGAACTCAGTTACCTTATCCAAAAAAAAAGAGTTCGAACTCAGTTCTTGACCGATAATGGAGACAATGTTTAGGGAAGAAATGTTGGTATAGGTGGTCATTTCTGGATTTGGGTTTATGTTATTTGGAGTAGATGTTATGGCAACAATGATGGTGGGTGATTTGCAGGTGCGACGGCGTGTTGGTGACTGGACGATTCGATTTCTGGTTTTCATTTGGGTTTGGTGGGATTTGATTTTCCAATGTGCCGTAGGGATGAGTTTTGTTGGTTTGATTTTCGCTGATACGGATGGAAGGTGACAGTGGTGAGCGGGAGTGCTGTGGCGACGGTTGTGGCAATTTCCAATGGATGTAATGCCGGAGAAGGCGAGCTACTTTGGTATGGGGATGGTGTGCCGGTGGCAGACTCGTTTCTGCTGCCTGTTGGTTTGATTTCGGGGTGGGGTGGGGTGGGGTGGGGTGGGGTGGTGTGAGGAAGATGACCCGTTTTCGTTTGGTTTTTAATTTTTTTTTCAATTTTCTTTTTTTTCTCAGATTTTTTATTTTTGATTTTTTCTTGATTTTTTGATTTTTTTTTCCAATTTATTTAATATGGTAATTATCAAGTTACCATTTTATTCTTTTCAATTTGGTCCAAATTGGTTAAATTTTGACTTTTCTAGTCAACTAACGGTCAAACGGACGGTTTCCATCCATTTGAACTTTCGGTGCATATTTTTGAAAGGTTTGGGACTGTGGGTGGCACAAACTAAATGTTTGGGCAAAGTCTGCTAATAAACGAAAGGGTTGGTACCTCGACTACAATTTTTCTAAAATATTATTCAAAACTATGTTTTTAGAATTTTAAAGCCTAGGGCTAGAGTCTTTGTTTAGGCTCCATTTCAATGAGAATTTAAGAGA
>NC_036248.1:21778839-21817875 GCF_002742605.1 Olea europaea var. sylvestris | reverse complement strand
GGGGGGGGAGAATATTTTGAAAATATGTTACTAAAAAGTAAGAAAATTTTATTAATTTACATGTAACATTATTTTATTAAAAAATGAGACGAAGTCCAAACACACATAATTAACATTAGAGATAATTGCAGCCAGTGGCGAATTCAGAATTTTGAGTCAGCACAGGCAGCCATTGATTGTCGACCGTCAGCCACAATAAAGTATTAAGAGTTCGTTTGATGTCCTTTTTTAGCAAAAAATACATTTTGAAATAGTGATTTCATGGAGAACGTAAGGTTAAAAAAAGGAAAATTTTTTGAATTTGATTGAAGAATATATTGTTAAAAATAAGATAAATATAAATGTATTTTGAAAAAAAAAATAAAAATAAAACAAGGCCTAAAATTTAAATATAACAATTATTTTGTTCATATTGAACATATATAATTATATTATAAGAATAAACCGTATATTTATCAATGACATTGTTGCCAAGTTTCGTATAATTTAAAGGGAGAGCATAATCTTGAATCTTTATAATTTCATTAAACCTAATAAATGTAATATATATTATTTTGTTGAATTAAGTGTAAAAAACAATGGCTGCCAAAGTGGTCTGGCTTTCAATGTTCAAAATAGGAGTTCGTGGTTCGAATTTCATTCAACCCTTTCCTATTGCATTGATTTTGGTAGAAATTGTAAAACTAAAAAATTTGCACAATAAATTGGCTATGAAAAGATTTGAAACCGAGACTTGTAAAGCGTAAATGTGTGCTCTAACCATTTCTAACTAGAAGGGGAGCTTGAAAGAAGAAAGAAGAAAGAAGAAAGAAGAAAGAAGAAAGAATTATCAGTAATATAAGTTAAAACGTTAATCTTTTGTCAGCCAAAAAAATGCTTCCGGCAGATCCAGCTAGGACGGCCGCCCTAACTCGCTACTACCTAGATTCGCCACTGATTGCAATAAAAGTTCCAAACCTTTGAGATACTAGTAGATTTATTTCAAAACTTTTCATTTTTTGCAGTCATCACTCATAACATGTTCAATCGTTGTAGGTGAGGCCCTAAATGGATGAAAACCATCTCTTATACTGTTAGTTGACCGTCAAAATTAAAATTTGACTGATATAACCAAGTATTTGTTCCCGACGTATATAAACCCGAGGACTCTATTTCGTCGATATGTTTACCAATATGCTTGGGACATATGTGCTCGGGTATCTCCATATGCCCGAGCTATTAGCCCCAAGAGTTATTCGACAATCATTCGACATGTCCTCGGGATTATGACCTACGCCTTATCCAACGAGAAATTTATTCTGACTAAAAATTCTCAACTCATGTCTCCTATGCCCAGAAGAACTCTATTAAATAATTGGTATTACAGTTATACCGCAATTCAAACTCCTATCTCGCGTAGGACCCATTGGTATAAGATTGCAAAATCAAACTGTCCTACTGCAGGTGCACTACGGAATCCTAGTATGAACACACCACCTACCTCTATAAATACGAAACCTTGAGCCATTATTCAGGTACGTTTTTCATTGTTTTTCAGCATATAACCTCATGCACAAAATTCCCTTTCTGACTTAAGCATTGAAGGGGCGACAAGAACACACCTCGTTGCCTTTGTTTCAGGTACCGGAAGATCACGTTCGCGCTCCTCATCAGTTATCAAGCTCGAGAAATCTACAGGTACGATTTTTGATAGCATCGCTGACCATTTTAAACATAATAGGCGACGGTAAAATCGTCTCTTCAATTTTAAATGGGACAAAAGAGTAATTAAATTGGAAAAACCAAAAAGAATAAAAATTAAATTAAATAAATAAAAACTCCTTAATCTTCTTCAACCTCTGTCCAATACCCACTGTTACTATCCACCGACCACCACCTCCACAACCACCACATCAAATCCCTAACCATCGGCACACCTAGAATCTATTGTCCATTCACATCCTCAAATACATATATAGACACATATGTATAGAGATAAGAGAAAAACCCTCCAATGCATATGTAATATAAACTAAGGTTGCCGTAGGATGTGTTGGGAATCCCATATTTTTCTCCGCCGTCTTGAACTCCATGTTATTGTTACTTTTTGAAATGCCCATTTTTAGTGCCCTTTTGTCCTCCCATATAATGCTCCTCATCGTCTTCTTCCTCCACCTCCTCCAATGATTGACCAAGCATATTGTCTCCCATGAAAAAGTAATCCCAGGCCATGATTTTGAGGACTAGTGGCGAAGGAAGATTAGGGATTCTTATTGGGATTTCGGGGCCCACCTCCTCGATCCTTTTTTTTCATTCTATTAAGCCTTCATTTCTCTTCTTTATCACTCTCATCAATAGCAATACCTTTCATTTTTTTTTCTCTTCATTTTCTTCGAGTGAGAGAGCGCAGTAGGTATGGTCATTGAATGTAAAATGGGTGGGAGAGGGGAAAAGCTCAAGAGTGGCGGAGGAGGCACACTGGACTCCACCACAAAAGGCGGGAGTTGCTCCATAAGAGTTAGATCTCCGGGGACACTACTATAGCTGGCGGGCGCGACGACACCTCACGATACCGTAGTCGCTCAAGGTGGCGTCGGATTGACACTGATTCATCATTGTGCATTCTTGATTGTGCACAACCCATTTTGTTTTTTATTCAATTTTTTTTTTTACTAGTTTTATGGTAAAAATATTAAGTTACCATTTTGCCCTCCCTTATTTTGGTAGAAAGTGGTCAAAACTTATTTTGGTGGTCAACTTTGGACGGAAACAATCCAAAATGGTCTCACCTACAATGGCTGAAAGGGTTAGAGATGGCGTATGTAACAGATGAAATATTTGAAAAAAATCTACTAGTGCTTCAACGATTAGGAGTTTTTGCTGCAATTATCTCTTAACACTAATAATAAATTTAACCAATTAATTGTTCCAATGGTCGCTGAATTTAGGTCCATGTCTTTGATTGGCTACTGAATTTTAAAATGTCTAGTTTTGGTCACTGAACTTAAGTTCATGTTTTTGATTGGCCATTGAATTTTAAAATGTCGAGTTTTGGCCACTGAACTTTGAAAAATTGTCGAGTTTTGACAACTGAACTTTGAACAATGTCGAGTTTTGATCACTGAACTTAGGTTCATGTGTTTTGTTACTCACTAAAATTTAAAATGTCGAGTTTCGGCCATTGAATTTTGAAAAATATTATACATTACTCACTGAATTTTGAAAAACGTTGTATATTATTAACTGCAAACTCTATATTTTTCATATTCCAAAGTTTAGTGGCCAAAATTTGACATTTTAAATTTCAGTAAGCAATCAAATACATGGACCTAAGTTCAGTGATAAAAACTCGACATTTTTCAAAGTTTAGTGGTCAAAATTCGACATTTTAAAATTCAGTGACCAATCAAAGACATAGACCTAAATTCAGTGATCAAAACTCGATATTTTTTAAAGTTTAGTGGCAAAATTTTGATATTTTAAATTTCAATGCCAATAAAAAATATGGACCTAACTTGAGTGACCATTGGAAAAATTAACTCAAATTTGACCTATAAGGTGCCGTTCCGGGCGGTGCTTCTGGAAGTCTCCCTCTCTCACGGTGGTCTAGAATGGAGAAAGTTCGATGCCAGAGAATCGGATGCGACGCCATGTTTACGGTGGATGATAACCCAGATGGTTCCTGTACTTTTCACGATGCCGTAATTACACTTCCCTCTCCCCCCCCCCCCCGGCCCAAAGTAGATTTATGCATTCTTGCCTGTATTCTTTTGTGTTCTGTATAATTTGTATTATGCGTTATATTGGAGACTGTTTCAGTTTTTTCAGAGGAATTTCAGTTGATAGGACTTAAGATTCAGCGAATTATGCACTCCTGCCTGTATTTCTCTGTATTCGGCATAAATTCAAAAGGCGTCTTCTTCTGCAAGACTATTCCTTGTGCCAAGTTGTTTTTCAACGACTTTCGAGAACTTGTCAGTTGATTAACATATAAATTTAGACAATAACTGTAATTGGATAGGCCACCACCGCTGCTGTGGCCGACCATGATCATAATAATAATGATGGTAACATCCCGTTAACCTCTCAAACCCTAGCTTAGTCTCTAACTTTGTGATCTCATCACTTAACTACCTTTGATTATTGATATACACCCAATTGATAAAATTCTCGAGTGAACTGAAGTAACCGCAGATCTTGGCCTTCTGATCAACCTCAGAGTTCTTCTTTTGGTGCCTACCTCTTTTCCCATGGATCAGAGGACATTGCGGCCAGTCAGTAAAATTGAATCCTCATTTTTTTTTTTAAAATCTCAGACTATCTCCTTTGCGAATCCATACCTTCACCAATCCAAATGTCGACATTACCCAGTGCCATGGTAGAAAAAATTTAACTGACCTCTACGGAAAGAGGGGGGTGGAGGAGATTTGCACATTTTTGTTTAATGTAATATGTGATGAGTTCCTCTCTTATCTGTTTATGTGCTTCGTGGGTGGAAAATGTGAGGGGCAAGAGCTACGAGTAGCAGCAAAGAACTTGCAGAGCCAGTTATTTATCGGTCTATTTTGGTGGGTTGGTTGGTCATAAGAATGATGACTACATTTAGAGCTCTATTATGGGTGGCAAGTTAGTGGTAATACTAATACGACAACAAACTAACCCCTGTTCCAAATATATGGGGTTGGGAACAAATCCATGCTTGTCGACTTGTTCATACATTTATTGGAAGTTGAATTTCTTAAGCGACCAAATGTTTAGCAACCATAATAGGCCATATTAGTCTACTCCCTCTAGCTTATTATACTGAGATTACATTACTATTATGGATGGAAGATTCTTTAGGTTTATGAAAGACATGTTTTAACACCTCAGTTGTCCGTCCTTAGATTTGACCTCATTCAATGCTACCTCCACTTGTTGGCTTAGATTCTCATTTTTTAGAATCAATTCTAGTAAATACTCACATATATCTTAGCATTATCATCTATGCTATGTTCAACTAATGGATATTTTGTCTTTTACCCATCCAACAATTAGTACCTAAAGAATAATAAATTAAAGAGGAGTGGGCCAATCATATGCGTTTGCATTTACTCAATGTTGATGCAATGTGTCACAATAACAGCAGAATTAGAACTATCTTGGAAGATGTTCAGATAGTTATATCATCAACATATTTTCTTGAAGAAAGTTTTGATTTGTCCTTAAATGGGTTTTTGCTATATATTGCAGGTTATGTGTCGATAACTATTTATTATCCTGAAGGATTTAATTATTGTTTGACACACCAAATTATGGTGTGGCCATTGCTTAACTCCCCATTCTCCTCTCAATATAATTTTTTTTTTTTTTTTTGGTAATAATCATTAATTTATTTATTTTTTCTCATGCATTGGTGCGGTTCACCTGCTGTGGAATTTTCTTCAGGGTGTAAGTGATGTATCCTTCGATTTATTCAAGAATTCCTAAATATTTTCAAAAGCTAATATCGAAATTTTGCTACATTTGCAGCCAATATTTCACGATGGGATGAAAGAATGGAGTTGTTGCAAGAAAAGAAGTCATGATTTCAGTTTATTTCTCGAAATTCCTGGGTATTCCAAGCTTGAATGTTTTATTAAACACTCTTACTGAAATATCGAGGTCAATTTTTGGTAGTATAGATAAGCATGATACAATTGTCAGCATTCTCGATTTTTGATTATCTGCGTGAAACTGTTCTACATGCTGCTGTAGCATTTGGGCACACCTCCTTGTTAGTATGATTTTCTTTAAAGGTAGTGAAGGCCCCTGAGCAGTAGATATTTGGTATTTTAGTTAGGATTTACTCAGAAGGGTATTTTACCTGTTTGGCATTAACTGATACCTGTATTAATAATATATTTACCTATTTGTTTTTCAAATTACTATCCAATCACTTTCAGAGAGGAATATCCTTGCATTTTTCCAATTATGTTCACTGTATTTCAATTATCCCTTACTTTTAACTCCATAAAAATAAAGAATGTGTTGCCAAAAAATTTAATCCTCAAGAAAGATGGTAATCCATTTTATTTTTTTAATGAATTTAATTTAACATTGTTACAGCTTATAATTGTCTACTTGTCAATAAAATCTTATTCTTCTATTTAACTGAAGTTGTAAGACAGGAAAGCACACGACTGAGAAACCGGTGCTTGTAAAGGCAGCTGCACCTCCTAAGCAATCGGTTCTGGCTCCAACTCCTGCAACCAATTCATCATTGAAGGACACTTGTTTGAGGTGTCAACAAGGATTCTTCTGTTCTGATCATGGTATATCTATTCTAATTTTACTTTTTTGAGTTCCGATGGATACATTATTTTGTAGATAATTTGTTGCTGCCAACACATTCGAAAAAGCAAGTATGGCCCAGACAGAACAAATAATTTGATATCCACATGCGTTTTAGTCTCATCATGGTTGATATTCTTATTGGAGTCTTAACCTGAATCCTGATGTTCAGGTTCGCAAGTGAGAGAATTGAAACCGAAAGAGTCTAATACTGCTATAGACGCACCTTTTGAAAATAATCCAGATGCGCAGGACTCCCAACCGCCCCAAGCAAAGAAGATCATCGATGTAAACCAGCCTCAAGTTTGTAGAAATAAGGGATGTGGTAAATCTTTTAAAGAGAAGGATAATCATGATACTGCCTGCAGTTACCATCCTGGCCCAGCTGTTTTCCATGACCGGGTTCGAGGGGTGAGAATATACACATCTCCTGCTGCTGCTGCTGTTGCCCCCCCCCCCACAGCACTTTAATACAGTTTCTTCGTTACTTTGTTTCTTATAATCGGCTGAAGCTTCTTCTTTTTCTCGTTAACATTGCAGTGGAAATGCTGTGACGTTCATGTTAAAGAATTTGATGAATTCATGAGCATTCCACCGTGCACCAAGGGATGGCACAATGCCGATCCAGTATCTTAACAGCAACGTGAAACTTCCCGCGTTTTCTTTTTTTCCTCATCAAGTTTAATGATTTGGTGTAATGGGATATCTTCCTGCTCTTTGTCATCATTATCCTTCCTCAATGCTTTAACCTCGTCTTTGATGAGACTTGAGAATGTGGTCACTTGGATTGATTTTTAATATAACCAGCTTTCACCAGAAGAATGGATTTAAGAGGGCGATACAATGTTGAACCAGAATTAGTCGTCCCATGTTTGTCCCTCTCATTTACTTTCTGAGAGGTCTTTCGTGCTTTGCTCATCTTATATTGTAAGTTTTTAGTGCTTCAATGACACAAATTGGGTTCAAACGATTGCCTCAAAGCAACCCATTGAACTGAGTGGGTCGATAATAACCCAACCTCTGTCTTGGCTCGTCCATTCCATGGTCGAGGGGATAAAGGGCATGTTGTTCGCCTTCAGGTGTCGAGGTGGTGTGGGGTGCCCACATGATCCTTTTGATAGGGCGAAAATCCTTTTAACACCATTATACTTGGGGAAAGACATTTTCTCAATTTGACAAGTTGAGGGACAGTTACATTCCTTGAAGAGCTAAGTTTAGATGGGAAATTTATTGAAGCAATATACCTAAAATTATTGTAGATAAATTTTAAAAGCCAAGAGAATTGTGTTATATTTACAAACATCAGCAACAAGGTAACCAATGGTCACGGGTCGATCATTGGTGTTGGCATTTAATGGTGTCTGACCGTGTAGGTAACATATAGGTAGATAAAGAGGTGAAAAAGATCTATTAACAGTCAATCATGTTATACATTTAGATGAAACATGTGTCGATGCATGATTTGACAGTTTGAAAAATTAAAATAATAATATCCAATCATTTTCTGATACATCAGTCAGCCTTTTCTCTCCCCGTATTTAAATCTGGACAAGCGACTATTCATTAACAACAATCATGCTACACATCTATAAATACCGAGTAACCCAAAAAAATCAACTTTCACAAGTACTAATTCTATTAACTTGTCCGTCAAACCTCAGAAAAGTATTTATCTAGTAACTTTTCAACAGGAATAATTGTAAATTGACGAAATATTTGGATAATAGATAAATAAATAAATAAATAATTAAAACACTTTGATCATTGTTTTGAAAAAAAAAATAGAGTTTAAATAGTAATTTTTTTCGAAAAATATGAGGTTAAAAGGAAAAAAAATATTTTGATTAACGTGTAAAATATTTTATTATATAAATATATTATTAGTAGACTGTAAGAAGGGCTAAAGAAACCAACCAGAAACACCACTATCACACCACCACAACTGCTAACAAACACTCGTATCTCACAGCATCCCACCACAACCACCGCCACCACTTCCACAACCAACATTACAGCCACATCCCCTCCCAAAACCACCAACAATCAGATCCTACTACCAACATCAGCACCAAAACGATGGCCAAGATCTGAAAATACAACCAACAAAACCCCAAAATCACAACCTACAAATCGAAAAGCGAAAGAGGTAACACCCAAAATCACTACCTACTGAACATAGAAGAACGACGAGGTCATGAATTTGCTTCGACAACCAATTAGCGTCCAATTGTACGTCGCATCTACTTCGAGTGACAGCAATCATCACTACTCTTCTTGGTATCTACAGCGACGCCAGCGTTGTGAGCCATTGTGCAATGACGCTCACATGTTCGGAAGAGGTCGTCATTATGATGTCGTGGTCTTTGGCGACAGCAACTGCTCATGTGATGGAGAGGATAGAGAAACGGGAGGGGGAGAGAGAGAGAGACTGAGCGAAAGACGGGAGGGAGAGAGAGAATGAAGGATGGAGTGAAATGAATTTGAATTTTAGGGTTAGGGTTATATCGAATATTTGATTGGAAAAGTTGAGTCTATGATTTATGCACAGTGAACTTGAAAGTCCTGGGAGAATGTAATTTCCTCAAAAAACTATTTCAACGCCAAAAGCCCATCTTGCCGTACGAGCCAAAGTAAAATATCCACAAACTTCCAGAAACACAAACAAAAATCACTGCTCACGTGATCCTTATCTTCGTTGTAGACTCACTGACTACTCACGTGACACGTAACATGGACTCCGAACCCAAAACCCACGCAGAGCAGCATGTGGCTCATAGTACCCCTACAAGGAAGAGCAAAGCTAGACTTATAGAAAAAAAGGTATAGAACCTTTATAGAACACAGTCACACACACATTCTATGGTGGATGAATCATTTTTTTCGTAATATTTTAATATATGTGGGGTTCATCGGGCGTGAGGGTATGTAATCTGTCTGTGGAAAATAATTCTATATATTCGGAGAGTGTTTGATATCTATTTTGTTGGAAAATGAATTTTGAAACAGTAGATTGATGGAGAATGTGTGGATGAAAAATAAAGAAAAGTTATTAATTTACGTATAATATTATTTTAATAAAAAATGTGTGATTAAAAAAAAAATAAAGAAAAATACATTTTTGATAAAAATGGAAAACAAACGACGCCTCAGTTTTTTCTACAAGGATTATAGTTCAGGGCAGGGGTGAATTACTACTAGGCTCGCTAATACATAAAACGACACCGTTCCTCTAGCCGTCCGTCGCCGTCCATGTCAGCGTAGAACCTCCCAGAGCTGCCTTGCTCTTCATCATGATTTGCTGACGCGTGGATCGATTGAGCGCGTCCGCGTCTCAGCTAGGGCGAGCTCCATTGTGAAGCCTAACGACTCTCCGTATTACATTGGGTTAGCTAGGGTCCTGGAGGACCAATACGGCGAAACGAATAAACCGAATGGAATTATTCAGCTGGGATAGTCCGAAAATAGGATTCATGTTGGCATCTATTACTTATTGTTTATACTTATTTGAAATTCCGCATTTCTATGAATTGAATTCTGAATCTTTAATTTTTCCCCTTCTGAAGTTGTCTTTGGATTTTATTGAGGAATGGGTTTCCAATAATTTAAGTGGTTCAATGCTCGGAGAAGGAGACGATGATCTGAATATTCGTGTAATTGCAACCTACCAATCCTCGGATGGATTGATGGAGCTGAAAGTGGTATTTAACCTATCGATGTTATAATCTTCGACTAGAAATGTAAATAGCTCATAATAACTAAATTTGAAATGTTGATTAGGTAGTATAAGCCTGTAAAAGCTATTTCATTTTGCCATAATGTGACTCATGTTAAGAAAGATTTTGGCTTGGAGAAGAGCATGTTTAGCTAAGTTATTTATTTTGAAAGTAACTTGCTTATTTCCAATCTTGATTAATGAAAAGATATTTGTTTGAAACTTAGTTATATAAACTTCATGAACTTAGCCAAACATGCTCGTTAATATCACAAACGCTTATTGATCGGCAATTAGGCTACCTGAAGTTGATAGTTTGAGTGCCTGTGGGTTAATTGATTATACTGTTTTACCACAGAAATTTCTCTTAGTCGCGTTACATTTGGACAACTATGATGGATACTATAAATTAGTTCACGATGTTAGTTTCTAAATGGAGATCTTAATGCTATATTGTGAATGCATAAGTTAAACTTTGTGTGCATGTAGGAGCCTTAAAGAGAGGAACTGAAAAAGAAAGTTAATAGTTTCTTTTTTGAGAAACAAATAGTTAGTGATTTCACACGAGGTTTGCTTTTGCACTAAAATGCCAGACATCGTTCAGGTAGCAATTTCAAATCTTTCACATTTATCTCTTTGGGTTGAATGGGTGTGTTTATATGTGTATATAACCTTTTGGTGTTTCAAGAATCATTTATTTCCTTCTTTATTTTGCTCTATCAAATGAATTTTGCATTCATTGTACTGTAATAATTTGTATTCGCTACCACGATTTCTATGCGAATTCATAACCAACTATGTAACAGTTGCCTATGATCTATATTAAGATTGTTCAAATTCTGCAGGCCATGACAGGTTTTATGACAGAAGTTATGGGAAGAATGGTGTCATCTATCCCATCATTGACATCTGGTGCAACTTCTGTACTTGAGACACTCAGTTTTTGCTCAGCCGACCAAGGGAATGCATTCCTTGTTCCCACACCCTATTATCCTGGGTAATATGTATTACTTTTTTTCTACAATAGTGTACGGTGTATAATTTTTCTATTCTTTCATTTATGGATCGAGTTGTTTCTAATTCTGAGTTCATTTCTTCATTTGTTTTTTGTTTTCTTTCAGTTTGATTTTCTTCGGCGTTTCTCCTTTTTATGACTTTAAGCCTGGTGTAATTATATTATCAACCTGCAGTTTTGATAGGGACATGAGATGGTGGACTGGTATGAAGCTAATTCTTGTTCACCGTTGTAGCTGTGATGACTTCACCTTTAGTATAAAGGCTCTTGATCAAGCCTTATCAATGAAGAAAGCGAGGTCAAAAGGTCCGTGGAGTACTCATTTCAAAATTTTCTAATCCAGTTGGAAACCTGTTGTCGAGAGATGTGCTCTATGATCTCCTAGACTTCGATAGAGGGAACATAATGAAATATTTGTTCAATGTATGGCAACGAAGAGTTTGTAAGCATGACGGTGGTTCTCAATTCTTAAGATTCTGACAGGGATAGGGTTCACATATATGGGCTGTCCAAAGATTTCTTTCTTCCTGGATTCAGAGTTGGAGGTATATATTCCCTTCAATGAAAATGTTTTCGCTGCATCCAGGAAATTAGCGGCTTGTAGTTTCAATTCTTTCTAAAAATGTACCCAGGAATACACAAAGGCAGAGAGAGAATAAAGATGATGCATGATTTATTTGTAGAGGGTTTGAGAGAGGTGAATCCACAAAAAGCAGTGCACATTTATATTGCTGGATTGATTTGAGCATATTAATCAGCCCTTACAACGAGAAAGGAGAGGTTGAGCTCTGGAATAAACTCTTAAATGTAGCCAAGATTAGTGTAACTCCTGTGTCGCCCTGCCATTGTTTTGAACCTGGATTTTTCTGATGCTGTTTTTCAACGTTAAATGCAAGGGAGATTCCTTTAAAGTTGTTGAAACTTATCGAATCCATAAAGTTGTTGAAACTTTTAAAAGTTCTGCATAAAAAACGTTCTGGGTCTTGAATCATTGGAGCTAAATGGCCCGGCTATATACCATCGTTTAATTGTGATGACAATGTGTTTTGAGGATTTAAGGTGGCATCATCATTTTTTTAGTTGGAGTCACAATCCTGATATTATTGAAGTAATTTAAATCTTTTCGTTACATGCAGCAACTCGTAATAATTTAACATGCTCTAATTTCAGAATGGAATGAACTGGAGTTTGACTCCAATTAATTGCATGGAACAATAATCCAGAGTGCCAACTTTTCTACATCAGTTTTAGTTGCAGCTGCCTCTTCCACTTCCAATGTAATCTACTGATGCCGTTGCCAGGTCCAAAGATGCAGCAACCCAAGGCGTTCCCTTTCACAAGTTCCTGTCGAATGTAAGTTGCACTAATGAAAAGCTGTCTTTCAAAATTGAACTGCTGATTCAATCATTAGCGAAAATCAGGGAAGAATATAGTTACCATAGATGGCTGTTTATGGATTTTATTTGCTTTCCTTCTATAACTCATTCTTCGGCTCATCATTATCATCTCTCCAAGTGTCAGCAGTGGTCTTCTTACAAGACTGCCGTTGCTTTCACGTAGCAAATCTGTATTTTGTACATCTGCTGTGTGAGAGGTGTCCTTCTCTGAGCAGCCAACGTTGTCAACTAAACTCGTTCGAGGTGCTAGTAAAGGAAAGAGCCACTCCAAGAAAGAAGCCCCAGCCAGGCTTGTGGTTCCTGTTGCATAGCTGCTTGTACTAGTGTCTGTTTCTGGTGAACAGGGAGTTTGGATTTGCCCACCGTTGATTGTTGTCTGTGTAAATGAAGTTTCCTGCTCAGGAACTGCACCCGAAAGCGCTGCGCTTGATATCAGGCCATTGGCGAGGAGAGACGGAGCGGAGCTGAAGGAATCTCCTGTTATGAAACTGCACGTATCTATCTCTGAATCCAGCATTTGATCACCTTCTCTGTTATCTTCAACGTCTCCCTCGCTGCCACACCAATCTTCATCCTGACTGTCCGAGTAACTCGGAGGTGATGAGAAGTCGATGCTCAGTGTCTGTGGCGGTGCTGGTTCTGATTCTGGTAGTGACTGTGAGAAACATGGAAGTGGTTTTCCGGGCTTCTCTTCCCATCCAAAAGGAACAGATGCAACAAGCTTGACTGGCAGCGCAGCCGGCTTAATCGGACGAGCAGTTGGTTTCCAGTCTTTCTTGGGTGTTCCAGGTTTCTCTTCCCAAACAAATGGAACAGAAATTGGCTGTCTGTCTCTCGTCCTGTCAGAACTCTTACAAGGTACTATGCCTTCCATATGGGATTCTTGTCTATAGATCCACACTGCATAGAATCCTGCATATGTATGTGTGTATATATACGTGAATATAAGTGGATTAGCATCCAACTAAAACAGTCTATTTTGAAAATGAGGCTTACCTAATTTCTCATTTGAATAATAAGGCGGACTTGGTTTAATGGCCCTTTACCAACTGCGTCAAAATTACACTTTGAATTAAGAAATTTTTACCATAAAGCTTGCTCAGTGGAAGAAAAATTGTAGGAATATTTTTGCTTTATTCAACAACCCTTATGGTACAATCAATGGAATTTGAACCGTATTTGAGATTAATTTCGAGATTTTCAATATGGAAAAATTCGTTCAGATGGGATTTCACAAATGTTATCATGCAATATGGAAACAGGGGTTCTGATCTATTTTTGGTGTTGAGACAGAGCCTTGTTCAGTGTGAATGATGGACACAATATATATGTAAATTATTCTACAACAATTTGCCCATTTTATTTAATGTTAGTTTTATTTTTTTATTTTTTATTTTTGGCTGGCTAACCTTACTTTCTAGGTTAAAAATAAAAATAAAAAAGAAGAAGAAAAAAGGCTATTTACAAATTGTAACCCCTGAATTTCCGATTTTCATAAATTAAATTTTAAGAAATTTGATTTTTGACTCACAAATTTGAAGTTTATGCTCCTGTTTGGTTCAGATTTTAATTTGAATCAAAGTCAAACAATTAATATAAATCACATTTTTCATAAGTTTCACAATTTTTCAACTACACATTTCAAATCTACTAAAAATTTAATTTTAATCCCTACCAAACACTTTCTATAAGTTATATGAAATATTAATAATTAGGAATAATAATAAAAATGGAAGTTAATTTTTCAAGGATGATATGTACGTGTACACACACGAATATTAGAATTAAAAACACAGTGAAACTCATTTAATATATAATTTGTCATACATTGAATATGTTCCTACGATAGTAATTTCGTGAGCATAATTTCAAAAAAATTCTCAAAATTCATATTTTGGATATTTGTAGTTGAACATAGAAATAAATTGTTAATGAAAAATCATGGGGTGTGTCACTAGTTTTGTACCACAGTTTTGTAAAAATATTAAAAATAACAATTGTAGTTCAAGATCTCTTATAAAGACCTCAAATTGATTATGATGAAGATAATGTAGCTTGTACCGTACACCTCAAAGAATGTTATATCAAATGAGACACGAGAAAATACATTCTCCAAAATTCCACTATACACGAGTTTTAAAAGATTGATAATGTTGATGTTTAAAAACTTCGCTCAAGTAATAATGTGAATGACTTATTTACAAAAGCATCTTTAATGTCTACATTCGAAAAATTGGTACACGAGATACGGATGCATCGACTCAAAGATCTTTGGTTGTCAACATCAAGTAGAGTAATTATACTCTTTTTTCTTTGCTAAGGTTTTATCACCTTAGATTCTCTTGGCAAAGTTTTAACGAGATTGCAATTATTTTTATTACTCTAAAATATAGTTGTAATATTTTTTTCTCTCTCTTCCTTTTTTTTTTTTTTATATATATTTTTGACCCACTAAATTTTTATCAAATAAGGTTATAACAAGACACATTATTTAATGTATCATTCGAGGGGGTATTGTAAATTACAATTGGTGTGTGTTTGAGCCACATTATTTTTAAAAAATGTATTTTGAAATAATAGATTAATAGAGAATACGTGGTTAAAATATAAGAAAATTTTTTGTATAATATTATTTTATTGAAAAATGTGTGGTTGAAATGATGTCAAATTATTGTTTAAAAATGTATTTTTTTTCAAATAATGCGGCTCAAACAGGGTTTTAAGTAGTGAGTGGCAATTCTATCACTGTAGCCAAAGTTCTAAAATATGTAATGTGTAGCAATGCGTTTTGATCGAGTATGTGTTTTTTCAATTTTTAATACTATTTTAGATATTTGACTAATAAATAAATAAAATAATGCGTTTTTTGAACTATATATATATTACTTAAACTTTATACATATTCTTCAAATTTTCAAAAGAAAAAAAAATAGTATATTGCTTAAAATCATGAATATTACAATTAATTCGCAATTAATTCCTACAATTAGATTGACATAAACACCGACGTAAAAATTTGTAACTGGTCCAAAAAAAATTTTGATTTTTAATTTTTCTAAACGTCAATGCGTGCGCATTTTGGTACCTAAGCGTGCATATGCGATTAACCTTCAATTTTCAATAATACACACTTCTCTATTGACATCGCTAAAATCTCTTCTTTTTGTCTCTCTAACATTAATAATTTAGCCTTTGTTTGGGCTCTACTAAAAATAAATTTTTGGGAAAATTTATTTTAAAATAGTGATTTTTTTTTTTAAATGTAGAGTTAACAAATAAGGAAAATTTTGAATTTATGTATAATATCTTTTTATTCGAGAATGTGTGGTTAAAAAAAATAAAAAAAAATACCATTTTTTTCCCTAAAATGGAGCCCAAATAGAGGCTAAATATATTGAACAATTTTAGCTCATGTTTGGTTAATGTTTATAGATATTTATAATTCGTCAATTCAACCCACAAATATTATCCATGTATTTATTACTTATTTTTATTCATTTATAATTTAAATGGTTTATAAACAATTTTTAAACAAGTAAAATTTTTTCCCCCAAGTCCTCTAATATCAAATGCCTTATCAACATTCAAGTCAGACTACCAGAATGATTCAATACAAAATAAAGTACAATGATCAAAAAAGGAAAGATTTCCATACGATGAAAATTTTAGTCCTTGCCAAATATAAATTTGAACAAAGTCTCTGACCAATCCAAACCAATCAAAATTCGTCCCTTCAACGTTCTTGATTCATATTACCATATGTATTGTTGGAGGAATTTTGTGAATAGTGACGCCAAAATAAGTATAATGATGGTTTGTAAATCCGTGCCGAAAATTGGACAGAGTAACGGCAAAGAAAACACAAACAAGAAGAAGAAGAAAGTAAGGACAAAGCCGAGGCAAGAGTTGGACTCTTTGTCCTTAAGTCGAATTTGCCCCGCAACGGTGCTTACGGATTTCGGCAATCGACTCCCAAGATACAACGGCTATACTTTTGTTTGTAGCACTCCAAAACACAAGTACAACGAACCAAATTTAGGCTTATGTACTCCAAGGATGAAATTAAGGAAAATCAAAATAAATGAAATGATTTTGATTTTGGATAGAAGAGAGGATGAGAGATGTTTTTGCATATCAAATTGTGAGGAATAGGACACCCAAAGGGTCCTATTTATAGACCATGAAAGGGTGTGGACGAAATGCTTGAGGCCAAACCATGCACCCTTTCCAAACAATGCACTTTTGTGAAAAGGTGTCTATTTACTCAAAAAATCGGAATTGAATTTTGACGTGTGATCGCGCGGTTTACCAACCATGCGGTCGCACGGTCAAATATTTTGACCTGATTTTCGTCCTTTTTCGTAATTTCTCATTCATCCGATATTGGTTTTCGAAATGTCAAATATACCCTTCAATACATGCAGAGAAATCAAATTTCTCTTTCGGGGGTTATTTAAATCATTCGATGTCTTTACAATATAGTTCTCAAAATGAGTTTCGAGAGAATGTAAAACATTTATCAATTCGACTATTGTGCGCCCGAAGCGGCGAAGTGGCAAACAATTTTACCTAAACGGATTGAGTCGAGCTTTTGAGTATTTGGCCGAAGTCGATACGAAGTCACTTTAATCGATTTTCAATTATCGATTTATTTAACCAATATCCAACATGTATACATATATTTCCTATTCCGAGCCTACTAACCACCCAAAGCCCTCTATATATATACATGCACAATCTTCAGCCCTTCCATTCGAAAACTCCCAAATTCTATCATTCAAAATAGAAGAAGATCGGAACTGTTCAGCTGTTAGTCCGTACGTTACAGACGAGTCATCTGGTGAGGCAGAGATCGTAGCCGATAATGGATCAAACGCAAAGCTGCCAACAAGAAACTCTGCAACTCTGTAGCAGATGCCAGAAATTTTATGGAAGCCCACAAAATCATGGTCTGTGTTCAAAGTGCTATCAAGATTTTCTCAAAGAAAGGATAGCTAAATCTGCAGAAACAATATGCTTCAAGGAAACGTCTGCTTCCTCCTCCTTCAGCCCTTCAGTTTCAACGAATTCTTTAATCGATCCATTGGTCGATGCGACGAATTCTCTTACACTTAACAACGACGCTAATCCTCTTCCAATTGTAAACAACAGATGTAAATCTCGTAACAAGAAGGTTGGATTAACGGGTTTTGGTTGTAAATGTGGCGGAAGTTTTTGTGGGATGCATAGATATCCAGAGGCACATGCATGCAAGTTTGATTACAAGACTCCAGCTAGGGCTATTCTGATGAAGGAAAATCCAGTCTGTAAAGGAGATAGACTCATAGATAGGGCTTGATTAATTGATTTCGAAAAGATTCCTTGCAGACATTCTTGTTAAATTTGTTCATCCTAGGAAGTGGGAACATCGTTCTTTGTTTAGTTAATAATGGGATTGATTTCTTTCTATTGGCATGTATCATCTCTCTCAGATGTAAATTTGGAATGAAAAAAATACGTTACCAAATCGTGCTTTTCCTTTACTGGGAAAGGGCTGTAGTTCATTTTGACTTCTTTTCTTTTTGACTTGAAGAAGTTAAAGAAATTAAAAATATTTTGGGCTTAAAGATTTGGATTAATTTTGAAATTTTGTAGATTTATGGCATGGTTGATTGTTTCCTCTTACAACGCATCTTTCTGTAAATTTACAGCAAGTGCGTTTGTCTATAAATTTCTAACGTAACTCAATTGTTCATTTCACTGTAGATACAACATTTTTCATAAATATACATTCATCTGAGTTACTAAATATAACAATTGAAATCAAACTTAATTTATATAGATGTTGAAAATTACGGACTGAAGCGGTACTACCTGATTAGTAAATAAAAGAAAAGTATTATCTGACAGCATGAAAATAATAATCACAAAAGCACAAGATTTGCGTAGTTAATATCGAATCCGTAAAGTTGTTGAAACTTATCGAATCCGTAAAGTTGTTGAAACTTTTAAAAGTTCTGCATAAAAAACGTTCTGGGTCTTGAATCATTGGAGCTAAATGGCCCGGCTATATACCATCGCTTAATTGTGATGACAATGTGTTTTGAGGATTTAAGGTGGCATCATCATTGTTTTAGTTGGAGTCACAATCCTGATATTATTGAAGTAATTTAAATCTTTTCGTTACATGCAGAAACTCGTAATAATTTAACATGCTCTAATTTCAGAATGGAATGAACTGGAGTTTGACTCCAATTAATTGCATGGAACAATAAGCCAGAGTGCCAACTTTTCTACATCAGTTTTAGTTGCAGCTGCCTCTTCCACTTCCAATGTAATCTACTGATGCCGTTGCCAGGTCCAAAGATGCAGCAACCCAAGGCGTTCCCTTTCACAAGTTCCTGTCGAATGTAAGTTGCACCAATGAAAAGCTGTCTTTCAAAATTGAACTGCTGATTCAATCATTAGCGAAAATCAGGGAAGAATATAGTTACCATAGATGGCTGTTTATGGATTTTATTTGCTTTCCTTCTATAACTCATTCTTCGGCTCATCATTATCATCTCTCCAAGTGTCAGCAGTGGTCTTCTTACAAGACTGCCGTTGCTTTCACGTAGCAAATCTGTATTTTGTACATCTGCTGTGTGAGAGGTGACCTTCTCTGAGCAGCCAACGTTGTCAACTAAACTCGTTCGAGGTGCTAGTAGAGGAAAGAGCCACTCCAAGAAAGAAGCCCCACCCAGGCTTGTGGTTCCTGTTGCATAGCTGCTTGTACTAGTGTCTGTTTCTGGTGAACAGGGAGTTTGGATTTGCCCACCGTTGATTGTTGTCTGTGTAAATGAAGTTTCCTGCTCAGGAACTGCACCCGAAAGCGCTGCGCTTGATATCAGGCCATTGGCGAGGAGAGACGGAGCGGAGCTGAAGGAATCTCCTGTTATGAAACTGCACGTATCTATCTCTGAATCCAGCATTTGATCACCTTCTCTGTTATCTTCAACGTCTCCCTCGCTGCCACACCAATCTTCATCCTGACTATCCGAGTAACTCGGAGGTGATGAGAAGTCGATGCTCATTGTCTGTGGCGGTGCTGGTTCTGATTCTGGTAGCGACTGTGAGAAACATGGAAGTGGTTTTCCGGGCTTCTCTTCCCATCCAAAAGGAACAGATGCAACAAGCTTGACTGGCAGCGCAGCCGGCTTAATCGGACGAGCAGTTGGTTTCCAGTCTTTCTTGGGTGTTCCAGGTTTCTCTTCCCAAACAAATGGAACAGAAATTGGCTGTCTGTCTCTCTTCCTGTCAGAACTCTTACAAGGTACTAAGCCTTCCATATGGGATTCTTGTCTATAGATCCACACTGCATAGAATCCTGCATATGTATGTGTGTATATATACGTGAATATAAGTGGATTAGTATCCAACTAAAACACTGTCTATTTTGAAAATTAGGCTTACCTAATTCCTCATTTGAATAATAAGGCGGACTTGGTTTAATGGCCCTTTACCAACTGCGTCAAAATTACACTTTGAATTAAGAAATTTTTACCATAAAACTTGCTGAGTGGAAGAAAAATTGGAGGAATATTTTTGCTTTATTCAACAACCCTTATGATAGGAATCAATGGAATTCGAACCGTATTTGAGATTAATTTCGAGATTTTCAATATGGAAAAATTCGTTCAGATGGGATTTCACAAATGTTATCATGCAATATGGAAAAAGGGGTTCTTATCTATTTTTGGTTTTGAGACAGCCTTGTTAGGCGTGAATTATGGACACAATATATATGTAAATTATTATACAACAATTTGCCTATTTTATTTAATTTTAGTTTTATTCTTTTATTTTTTATTTTTGGCTGGCTAACCTTACTTTCTAGGTTAAAAAGAAAAAAGAAAAAAGGCTATTTACAAATTGTAACCCCTGAATTTCCGATTTTCATAAATTAAATTTTAAGAAATTTGATTTTTGACTCACAAATTTCAAGTTTATGCCCCTGTTTGGTCCAGATTTTAATTTGAGTTAAAGTCAAACAATCAATATTAATCACATCTTTCATAGGTTTCATAACTTTTCAACTACACATTTCAAATCTACTAAAAATTTAATTTTAGTCACTATCAAACACTTTCCATAGGTTATGTGAAATATTAATAATTAGGAATAATAATAAAAGTGGAAGTTAATTTTTCAAGGATGATATGTATGTGTACACACACAAATATATAATTTGTCATACATTGAATATGTTCCTACAATAGTAATTTCGTGAGCATAATTTCAAAAAAATACTCAAAACTCATATCTTGGATATTCATAGTTGAACATAGAAATAAATTGTTAATGAAAAATCATGGGATGTGTCACTAGTTTTGTACCACCAGTTTTGTAAAAATATTAAAAATAACAATCGTAGTTCAAGATTTCTTATAAAGACCGCGAATTGATTATGAGATAAATTGAGTGTGTATGATCAAGGAATATGATCATTTATATCCAAACACCATGCAGATTAGTTTTAGCAAAAGCTAGTCCAGCAATATTGTATAAGGATAATGTAGGTTGTTCCGTACACCTCAAAGAATCTTATATCAAATGAGACGTGGCAAAATATTTTGTAGAGCCAAGCAAGATATATAACTAGGAAGATTGATAATGTTGATGTTTAAAAACTTCGCTCAAGTAATAACGTGATTGACTTATTTACAAAAGCATCCTTAATGTCTACATTCAAAAAATTGGTACACAAGATAAGGATGCATCGACTCAAAGATCTTTGGTTGTCAACATCAAGGAGAGTAATTATACTCTTTTTTCTTTGCTTAGGTTTTATCACATTAGATTCTCTTGGCAAAGTTTTAAAAAGATTGCAATTATTTTTAATACTCTAAAATATAATTATAATATTTTATTTTTTTTTGACCCACCGAATTTTTATCACATAAGGTTATAACAAGACACATTGTTTAATGTATCATTTGAGGGGTATTATAAATTACGACCGGTGTGTGTTTGAGCCACATTATTTTTAAAAAATGTATTTTCAAATAATAGATTAATAGAGAATTTGTGGTTAAAATATAAGAAAAGGTTTTGTGTAATATTATTTTATTGAAGAATGTGTGGTTGAAATGATGTCAAATTATTGTTTAAGAATGTATTTTTTTTTTTATGTAATGCGGCTCAAACAGGGTTTTCAGTAGTGAATAGCAATTCTATCACTGTAGCCAAAGTTCTAAAATATGTAAGTGTAGCAATGCGTTTTGATTGAGTATGTGTGTTTTTTTCAATTTTTAATACTATTTTAAATATTCGACTCATAAATAAATAAAATAATTCAATTTTTGAACTATATATAGATTGCACAAAAGTATATATACTGTAATTACTTGAACTTTATACATATTCTTCAAAATTTCAAAAGAAAAAAAACAGTATATTGCTTAAAATCATGAATACTAGAATCATTTGGCAATTAATTCCTACAATTAGATTGACATAAACACCGACATAAAAATTTGTAACTGGTACAAAAAAATTTTGATTTTTAATTTTTCTAAACGTCAATGCATGCACATTTTGGTACCTAAGCGTGCATATGCGATTAACCTTCAATTTTCAATAATACACACTTGTCTATTGATTTTGCTAAAATCTCTTCTTTTTGTCTCTCTAACATTAATTATTTAGCCTTTGTTTGAGCTCTACTAAAAATAAATTTTCGGGAAAATGTATTTTAAAATAGTGATTTTTTTTTTAATGTGGAGTTAACAAATAAGGAAAATTTTGAATTTATGTATAATATTTTTTTATTGAAGAATGTATGGTTAAAAATAAAAAAAATAAAAAAAATACCATTCCCCCAGAATGTATGGTTAAAAATAAAAAATAAAAAAAAATACCATTTCCCCCCTAAAATTGAGCCCAAATAGAGGCTAAATATATTGAACAATTTTAGCTCATTTTTGGTTAATATTTATAGATATTTATAATTCGTCAATTCAACCCAGAAATATTATCCACGTATTTATCACTTATTTTTATTAATTTATAATTTGAATTGTTTATAAACACTTTTTAAGAAAGTAAAATTTTTCCCCCCAAGTCCTCCAATGTCAAATGCCTTATCAACATCCTCCATAAATTAACATTCAAGTCAAACTACCAGATCGATTTAATACAAAATAAAGTACAATGATAAAAAAAAAAAAAAAAAGGAAAGTTTTCCATACGATGTCAAACATAAATTTGAACAAAGTCTTTGACCAGGTTAGTTTTAAGAATTCTCTCTTCACTAAACGGAAATCCAATCCAATCAAAATTCGTTCCTTTAACGTTCTTGATTCATATTACCATATGTATACATATATTTCCTAATCCTAGTCTACTAACCACCCAGAGCCCTCTATATATACATGCACAATATTCAGCCTTTCCATAATTCCATTCAAAAACTCCCAAATTCTTTCATTCAAAATAGAAGAAGATCAGAACTGTTCAGTTGTTAGTCCGTACGTTACAGACGAGTCATCTGGTGAGGCAGAGATCGTAGCCGATAATGGATCAAACGCAAAGCTGCCAACAAGAAACTCTGCAACTCTGTAGCAGATGCCAGGAATTTTATGGAAGCCCACAAAATCATGGTCTGTGTTCAAATTGCTATCAAGATTTTCTCAAAGAAAGGATAGCTAAATCTGCAGAAACAATGTGCTTCAAGGAAACATCTGCTTCCTCCTCCTTCAGCCCTTCAGTTTCAATGAATTCTTTAATCGATCCATTGGTTGATGCGACGAATTCTCTTACACTTAACACCGAAACTAATCCTCCTAGAATTGTGAATAACAGATGTAAATCTTGTAACAAGAAGGTTGGATTGACGGGGTTTGGTTGTAAATGTGGGGGAAGTTTTTGTGGGATGCATAGATATCCAGAGGCACATGCATGCAAGTTTGATTACAAGACTCCAGCTAGGGCTATTCTGATGAAGGAAAATCCAGTCTGTAAAGGAGATAGACTCATAGATAGGGCTTGATTTCGAGAAGGTTCCTTGCAGACATTCTTGTTAAATTTGTTCATCCTAGGAAGTGGGAACATCGTTCTTTGTTTAGTTAATAATGGGATTGATTTCTTTCTATTGGCATGTATCATCTCTCTCAGTTGTAAATTTAGAATGAAAAAAAATACGTTACCGTATCTTTCTTTTCCTTTACTGGGAAAGGGCTGTAGTTCATTTTTACTTCTTTTCTTTTTTATTTGAAGAAGTTAAAGAAATTAACAATATTTTGGGCTTAAAGATTTGGTTTAATTTTGAAATTTTGTAGATTTATGATATGGTTGATTGTTTCCTCTTACAACGCATCTTTTTGTAAATTTACAGCAAGTGCGTTTGTCTATAAATTTCTAACGTAACTCAATTGTTCATTTAACTGTAGATACAAAATTTTTCATAAATATACATTCATCTGAGTTATTATATATAACAATTGAAATCAAATTTAATTCATATAGATGTTGAAGATTACGGACTGAAACGGTACTACCTGATTAGTAAATAAAAGAACAGTATTATCTGACAGCATGAAAATAATAATCACAAAAGCACAAGATTTGCATAGTTAAAATATACCACAGGCAGAAGAGAAAAATTTATTAATATCAATAATGAAGGATTGCAAATTATTGTGTAGAATATAAAGATTTTTTTAGAGGTTTACTGCACATACATAGAGAGTAAAAAGAGCCTAAAATGTGGTGGAGTTCAACCTTAACAATTCCATACAATAATGGAGTGTTTGAGATGAAATAAGACTCAAAAACTGTCAAAAAATACGAACAGAGTTCGTCGCTTGGCTGCAATCTCATGGCTATCAAACGGTCACCTAGTGGACATCGAATGCTGAACCTTTTGTTCTGGCCGCTCGAGCAAGACCAAGTCGCGTAGCAAGCATCAATTCGCCGTTTCCATTCCCTTGCGTGATTTTTTCTTTTCCTATTATAAATTGGACTCCTTCAAGTGTTCTTCAAGTCCAACAGAAGTTCTGAAGTGCCAACATAACTCCCAAATTGAATCCTAACTAGAATTCATGAGTCGACATCAAATAGAATTCCAAATAGAATTTGTGCAATACCCTAATTCTAACAAATATCTGCCTTGCACCGAATTCCACTGCAATGAACAAAACTTCAGAAAACTCCACACATAGAGACAAATTCCACTACAAGGAATATAACTTAATTTTTCAATCAAAAAATTATCCCCCTCAAAATCCTCTAACAGAAATTTTTCTCCACCTTCTCCACAATGCCCAACTATTGCAAACTCAATAACTGAAAAATTCAACTAAATAAAATCCGAGCACTGCTCAACGGGAATATCTTGGGCATTAAAGTTGCTTGAATTATCTCCATGAGCTACAAAATCACTAGTAATTTAATAATTATCAAACATGAAATAAACATACTCTGTAACAAAATCAACATAAAATGCTTCTATAGAAGATTATTTGCTAGATTTAACATCTTTGACTGCACTTAAAACTTAAGCTACGAAATCAGTTTCAACATACCTTTGTGGAGGCCTAATATTTCTTCTGGATCTCTCTATAGCAACTGAATATAATGGCACCACTAGTGGTGACAACAAACCGACAATACCCAAAACTTTTGAACTCGATTGAAATGCATGCTTTAATATGGATCCTAAACTAAACTCCAATGGTATTGTACCAAACTCAAAATCCACTTGAGTCCCTAACTTCTACTAATTTATATCCAAATATTTTGTAGAGCCAAGCAAGATATATAACTAGGAACTCCTATATCCCTTTAGCACAACGCGAGAACCTTTACTAACATTCAGGACTCTACCCGCACAAGTGTACATGTACCCTTTTAAATTAAGAGTACTCAAAGAGATAAAATTTGTCTTCAACTTAGAAACGTTGCTCACATCAATAAGTGTCCTAATAGTCTCATCAAACATCTTAATTCTAACCTTTTCAATACCGGCAATCGTGCAAGGCGAATTATTTTTCATTACCACAGCACCTTTGGAATCTGTTTCATATGTTGAGAGCAAATTTCGATTAAGACACATATGAAAAGTGTAAGCTGTATCAAGAATCTAATTTTCCTCAGGTTTGGAATCACCTACAGAAATAACTAAAAGTTCTCCATCTTTATAACAATCTTCACCAATTATGGCTTCACTTGAAGTTTCTTATTGTTTTTCCTTCTAATTTCCAACTGCTAATTTTTCTTTCTTATGCAACTTATAACAATCATTTCTATTATGCCCCTGTCTCTTGTAATAATTACAGGCTTTAAAACTGCCATCACATAACCTCCATCAGAAACAACTTGCTAAATGGAAAGAAAATTTAGAGGAATATTTTTGCTTTTTTTATTTGCCGTTATAGGTCCAACCCTTATGATATGAGTCAATATGGAATTCGAATCGTATTTTGAGATTAATTTCAAGATTTTCAATATGGAAAAGTTCGTTGAGATGGGATTTGACGTCGGGTAGGATAGTGATTATCCTATTGGCTTGTTGTAGCAGATGATTCGCAAGAAAAGAACGACAGAAAACGTCCAAAAAACCAGAGAAAATACTCTGAATTCAACTCAATATTATTAACAATGCAGAATCATGAAAACTAACCCACAAGTCGAGTTAAATAGCTGCGAAATACGAAATTATGGGAAAATTACCATAAATGGCAAAATCCCAAAATTATACCAAAATAAAATATTAACTAAAAGAAGTAAGTTGCC
Source organism: Olea europaea var. sylvestris (assembly GCF_002742605.1). Lineage (NCBI taxonomy): Eukaryota > Viridiplantae > Streptophyta > Magnoliopsida > Lamiales > Oleaceae > Olea > Olea europaea. Next base: position 21,791,708 of record NC_036248.1, on the reverse strand, counting down.
AAAAATTTGGCTCAATTCGAGTTTTCTAACATATGGAAAAAAGGAAACGAAATATTACCATAAATAGTAAAAAATAACTTAAAATTGAATTTTAGAAAGGAAAACAGTGGATTTTGGGCTCGAAATTGACGTCCACCAAGCATAGCTGGGTGGCCACGACTTGCGGGCCGAAAAGAGCTTTCCGAATTGGGGTCATAATAGCGATTCCGATAACCGTATCCAAAGTCATGACCAAATTACTAAAGACGCGTCAAATTCCCCCAATTAAGGAAATAATGGTGATTCACTTTTCATTTTTGCGCCGATCCACCATCTCATGGTATCTCAGCGCCTTCATCGTGCTATCTGACAAATCAACATCACTCGACTCGGATCCTCTTGCATCAGGATTCCACAAATTTTATCATACAATATGAAAAAAGGGGTTCTTGTCTAGTTTTGGTGTTGAGACAGAGCCTTGTTCAGTGTGAATGGTGGACACAATATATATGTAAATTATTCTACAACAATTTGCCCATTTTATTCAATTTTAGTTTTTTTTTTTTTTTTTTTTTTTTGATGGCTAGATGATGTACACTTACGTAAGCCAATAAATTAGAGTATTTGTCTATTATTTGAATGAGTTATAACTTAATTATGTGTTAATTATGCTTGTTGGGTAGAAATCAATGCAAATTGATGGAACTGGAAGAAGGGAACAAAAAAGGGGGACAAAAATGAAAGAAATCTAATGTTTGGGGATCAAAGTGTAAACATTCAATAGTTGATTCGGACCATAAAATGATGATTGAAGATCACTTATGATCAATTGGATGCAATTTCAAGGTCAAAAGGTGAAATAGAGTTGAAGTATTTTCATAAATTAATTTCCAGTCGAAGAAGTTATGCTCCAAATTTTTAGATTGGATGAAGGGAACAAAAAAGGGGGGCAAAACGAAAGAAATCTATAGTTTGGGGATCAAAGTGTAAACATTCAATATTTAATTCAGACCATAAAATGATGATTGAAGTTCACTTATGATCAATTGGGTGCAATTTTAAGGTCAAAGAAGTGAAATAGAGTTGAAGTACTTTCATAAATTAATTTCCAGGCGAATAAGTTATGTTTCGAATTTTTAGCCTCAACTTGAGACTTATTTTTTGGATAGCAAACGTTCGAATTGAGAAAATTATATTTTCTAGAAGAATCGTAGTTCTTTAAACTAGCTTTTCAATTGACAAAAACACCGACGTACAAATTTGTAACTAGACAAACAAAAAAAAAAAAAAAAATTTGATTTTTAATTTTTCTAAACGTCAAAACCCTACAGATTGCTATATATAATTCATGAATTTGGGTGATTTGGGCTAATTTGTTGTTTGTTGGGCTCAGTTTACTTTTTTAAGTTATAAAAATGTGCTAAACTTTCTTAGGCTAATTTTGACACAATTTTTAACATAAATACGTACGCATGTCTATCCACTTCTCTATAATCTCTTCTTTTTGTCTCTCTAACATTATTTAGCCTTTTTTAGGGCTCTACTAAAAATAAATTTTGGGAAAAATATTTTTTAAAATAGTGATTTTTTAAAGAATGTGAGGTTAACTAATACGGAAAATTTTGAATTTATGTATAATATTATTTTATTAGAGAATGTGTCATTAAAAATAAGAAAGGAAAAAAATGCTTCCACCCCCCCCCCCCCCCCCCAAAAAAAAAAAAAAAAAAAAAAAAAAGAACAACAAAAAAAAAAAAAAAAAAAAAAAAATACAAAAAACAAAAATGGTGCCCAAATAAGAGCTAAATATATTGAACAATTTTAGCTCATGTTTGGTTAATGTGTATAGATATTTATAATTCGTCAATTCAACCCATAAATATTATCCACGTTTTTATCACTTATTTTTATTAATCTATAATTTAAATTGTTTATAAACACTTTTTAAACAAGTAAATTTTTTTACCCCCCAAGTCCTCCAACGTCAAATATCTTGTCAACATCCTCTATGGATTAACATTCAAGTTGGACTACCGGATCGATTAACTAACCAGAATAAAAGTAGTGACAATTTAATACAAAATAAAAGGAAAGTTTTCTATACGATGTCAAACATAAATTTGAACAAAGTCTTTGACCAGTTAGTTTTAAGAATTCTCTCTCTACTAAACGAAAATCCAATCCAATCAAAATTCGTCCCTTCAACGTTCTTGATTCATATTACCATATGTATGCATATATATCCTATTCCTAGTCTACTAACCACCCAAAGCCCTCTATATATACATGCAAAATCTTCAGCCCTTCCATTCGAAAACTCCCAAATTCTTTCGTTCAAAATAGAAGAAGATCAGAACTGTTCAGTTGTTAGTCCGTACGTTAGAGACGAGTCATCTAGTGAGGCAGAGATCGCAGCCGATAATGGATCAAATGCAAAGCTGCCAACAAGAAACTCTGCAACTCTGTAGCAGATGCCGGGAATTTTATGGAAGCCCACAAAATCATGGTCTGTGTTCAAAATGCTATCAAGATTTTCTCAAAGAAAGGATTGCTAAATCTGCAGAAACAATATGCTTCAAGGAAACGTCTGCTTCCTCCTCCTTCAGCCCTTCAGTTTCAACGAATTCTTTAATCGATCCATTGGTCGATGCGACGAATTCTCTCACTTAACAACGACGCTAATCCTCTTCCAATTGCGAATAACAGATGTAAATCTTGTAACAGGAAGGTTGGATTGACAGGGTTTGGTTGTAAATGTGGGGGAAGTTTTTGTGGGATGCATAGATATCCAGAGGCACATGCATGCAAGTTTGATTACAAGACTCCAGTTAGGGCTATTCTGATGAAGGAAAATCCAGTCTGTAAAGGAGATAGACTCATAGATAGGGTTTGATTAATTGATTTCGAAAAGGTTCCTTGTAGACATTCTTGTTAAATTTGTTCATCCTAGGAAGTGGGAACATCGTTCTTTGTGTAGTTAATAATGGGAATGATTTCTTTCTATTGGCATGTATCATCTCTCTCAGATGTAAATTTAGAATGAAAAAAAATACGTTACCATATCGTTCGCAAGTGCGTTTGTCAATAAATTTCTAACGTAACTCAATTGTTCATTTGACTGTAGATACAACATTTTTCATAAATATACATTCATCTGAGTTACTATATATAACAATTGAAATCAAACTTAATTCATATAGATGTTGAAAATTATGGACTGAACCGGTACCACCTGATTAGTAAATAAAAGAACGAGTGTTTTCTGACAATATGAAAATAATAATCAAAACAAAACAAGATTACGTAGTTAAAATATACCACAGGCCGAAGAGAAAAATTTAATAATATCAAATGAAGGATTACAAATTATTGTGTAGAATATAAGAATTTTTTTAGAGGTTTACTGCACATATACACAGTGCAAAAAGAGCCTAAAATGTGGTGGGGTATAACTATAACAAGTCTATACAATAATGGAGTGTTTGAGATTAAATAAGATTCAAAAACTGTCAAAAAATAAGAACAGAGACCGTCACTTGGCTACGATCTCATGGCTATCAATCAGTTGCCTCGTGGACATCGAATGCTGAACCTTTTGTTCTGGGTGCTCAAGCAAGACCACGGAGCATAGCTTGCATCAGTTTGCCGTTTCCGTTTCCTCGCATGGTTTCTTCTTTTCCTATTATAAATTGGACTCCTTCAAGCGTTCTTCAAGTCCAACAGAAATTCTGAAGTGCCAACATAACACCCAAATTGAATCCTAACTAGAATTCACGAGTCAATGTCAAATAGAAATCCAAATATTTTTCCAAATAGAATTTGTCATACCCTAATTCTAACAAATATCTACCTTGCACCAAATTTCACCGCAATGAGCAAAACTTCAAAAAACTCCACACAGAGACAAATTCCACTACAGGGAATAAAACTTAACTCTTCAATCAAAAAATTCTCCCCCAAAAAATCCTCTAACAGAAATTTTTTTCCACTTTTTCCACAATATCCAACTAGGCAAACTCAATAACTGAAAAATCAACTAAATCCAAGCAGTGGTCAACAGGAATATCTTGGGCACCAAAGTTGTTCGACTTATCTCCATGAGCTACAAAATCACTAGTAATTTAATAATTACCAAACATTAAATAAACATAATTTGTAACAGAGTCAACATAAAATGCTTCTATAGAAGATTCTTTGCTAGATTTAACATTTTCGACTGCACTTAATACATAAGCTACTAAATCAGTTTCACCGTACCTTTGTGGAGGCCTAATATTTCTTATGAGTCTCTCTCTAGCAATTGAATGCAATGGCACCGCTAGTGGTGATAGTAAATCGACATTACCCAAAACTTTTGAACTCGACTGAAATGCATTCTTTAATATGGATTGTTGGGTTTTTGATACCTAATAAATTTCGGGCTATGATGTTAACGTGGGTTAATATTATTTCATAGGCATAGGCCGATGAATGAAATAAGTCCAACAACCTAGTCAATGAGCTACACCCGGCCCAATTGTATTCCTTATGGATGGCTTGAATCTTGGCCCGTTTACCCCTTTAATGGCCCAACTTAAAGCCTAACCCTAGAGTATATATATGAATATAACCCTAGCCTCTTTGAGATGATGATGGAGTGATTTTGAGAGAAGAAACAAGAGAATCCCGGCTGCCCCCTTTTGTGTGAGAAAAAGGGTGTCCAGAAGTGTCCAGAACGCTGGTATAACGTGTGCAATTGGTGGTTCTTTCATAGTATACCTTTGTGGTGTCTTCTCTTAGCCTTTGTGGTGATAAATTATCATCCTTTCTTGTCCTACGTGGATAAGATTGTATAGCAACCAAGGTGAATCAATTGGTTGTGGTTTGGAGCCGTTTGGATTGGTTGTTGGTAGAGAAAGGTACGTTGGACTGAGCCTGGAAAACTACCGTTTGAAGATCTTTTGAGAGAGTTTCTGCAACAATTGGTATCAGAGCTTCAAGGTGAAGGTTTTGGCTCGTGAAATCTACCAGAAATCGTCCAGAAAATAGGCAGAAACGCAGCAGAAATCAGATCGAAGAAGCTGTCCAAAAATTGTATAAATCAATCTCCGTTTTTCGCATTTTCTGATCAATCCAGAAGGAGTTTGGGGAAACGGAAACCACTGACGTCACATGCAGGTGGAGGAGAACCCTTCAGGGCGGTGAGTGTAGGTAGACGGAGGCACGTGTGGTGGCGCGTGAGGGCGCGTGAGGATGAATTTGGAGACGGTCTCTTCAGGCAGTTTGTTCCTCATATTATTTCTGACATTTTTCGTGTTGGAAGTTTTCTGTTTCAGGATACACAGTAGAATCTGGACAGCGTTGTTCTTCGGGCGTTCGGGACTCGATCGTGATTTTTTGGTTGCTGCAGTTTTCAGAGACTTTAGGACGAATAGTGATAGTCCTAAAGTGATGAATTCGCGTCTCTCGATATTTACGGACCTTCAGACGTGGTCCACTCGGTATCGTGTTCTTTGTTTTTATTATTACAGTTGAAATAAATGTGTAGAATAATTTATTTTTGCATTAGAGGTCATCGTGTGGGATGACATTAGGTTTGGGGTTACCATGAAGGGGTAACCATTGCCTGTTGCTAAACCTAGGAATTATTTGTTAATTATTTGCCTTAAATTCTTTGTGAATCTGCTGTCAATTTTTCTACATTATTAGAATTGCATGTGGCCTTAGGAAAGTTTACTGGACTATTCTATGTGAATTATGTCCATACTTTACTTGTGGTCATTATTTGGCATTGTTGGCAAATGTGGGTCTAAGGTAAATGTAAAAAATAACATATATTTTAACTGTGGTGAAATTTGGACATAGTTGAAAGAGATTGTCCTAGGATGATAATAAAAGAAAAGATGAGGATAAAGACAAAGCGAATATGACTTTAGGGTCGAGTAGTGATCCCAGTGAGGTTTACTGAGAGAATAAACCTGGTTCTTGCATTGCATCTGTGTGTAATCCTTTCTGCATGTATGTGGTCACTTAATTCTGTTGCGATGTTGATTTTACACTTTCAATATGTTTGATATGTGTAATTGCATGAATTAGAGTGACTTATTACTTTGTGTAATATGTTTACATGCATAGTGGGTTAAGTTTTGTGGCGTACTCTATTTGCGCTGTGAGTGGTGTGAGAGTGTGGTAGTGAGAAGAAAGTTGGGCAGCCGTTTCTCTTCTTTATCTTTGTGACCTTGTGTGGTTTGTGAGATTATGTGAGGCAGCCATGTTAGGGTTATATCCTTCCTCTTTGTGAGCCTCCTTTGTGAGTGTTGTGAAGTAACCGACTCTTTCTTCGATTCTCTTTGAGAGTGCCACCTTCACTATTTTCTTTGTGAATTTTTTGGGAGCATTGGTGAGTGGATTAACCTTTGTGGTCACCGAAAGGTGTTGTTTTGCCATAGTGAGTTTGAGATGCATTAGCAGTGAGTTGGATGTCTTTTGGTAAGGTGGAGTATAGTTGCCTAGAGATGCATTGATGATATGCACGAGGGATGTAGAGTGTGATATTTGGATCACGAGTGGAGATGTGATCAAATGTCTAGGATCCTTTATCTGGAAAGAGACCCTGATCAGGTGGAGTGTGAGAGAGACACTTCTATCACTTCTGTTAGGTGGAGACCCATTATCCACTTAGGTTGGGAAAAGTGATGTGGAGATAGAGGATTATCCCGTGGACTTAGGATCTATTGTGACTCACCAGTTAGACATGAGTTGAGTGATCTGTCTAGTGAGCGTGGTGGGCGATGAGAAGAGATATGTGTTCTCGAGGTGTGAGCAACACCGAATGGGATAGGATAAGTGTGGTGAGATCTTTTCTTAGGGTCATTTATGCATGTGTTGCATATGTGGTTGACCGTGGTTTGATTGACTTGGTGTTAGTCTATGGTTCTATGTGAACATGTTACTGAAAAGATCTGTGTGTGTTATCCTATAGTATATCGTCATCGCATGTGTATTTGCTCTTGATTGTTTACTGTTAAATATTTGCTTCTACTTGGGTGTTTTTGACCTTAGCTCCAGTGAGTACATGGAGCAGGTACGGTATGTGTTTCAAGTTGGAAACACGAGGTAAGGTCTGTGATCCAATTTTATTGGCTACCTTGATTATGCAAGTGTTAACTGTGTGTTTTGATTGCTTGCAGATTTATTGGGCATCAAGGTAGAGATTTGTTGGGTTTTTGATACCCAATAAATCCCGGGCTATGATGTTAACGTGGATTAATATTATTTCATAGGCATAGGCCGATGAATGAAATAAGTCCAACAACCAAGTCAATGAGCTACACCCGGCCCAATTGTATTCTTTATGGATGGCTTGAATCTTGGCCCGTTTACCCCTTTAATGGCCCAACTTAAAGCCTAACCCTAGAGTATATATATGAATATAACCCTAGGCTCTTTGAGATGATGATGGAGTGATTTTGAGAGAAGAAACAAGAGAATCCCAGCTGCCCTCTTTTGTGTGAGAAAAAGGGTGTCCAGAACGTTGGTATAACGTGTGCAATTAGTGGTTCTTTCATAGTATACCTTTGTGGTGTCTTCTCTTAGCCTTTGTGGCGATAAATCATCATCCTTTCTTGTCCTACGTGGGTAAGATTGTATAGCAACCAAGGTGAATCAATTGGTTGTGGTTTGAAGCCGTTTGGATTAGTTGTTAATAGAGAAAGATACGTTGGACTGAGACTGAAAAACCACCGTTTGAAGATCTTTTGAGAGAGCTTCCGCAACATGGATCTTAAAATAAACTTCAATAGTATTGTACCAAACTCAAAATCCACCCGAGTCCCTAACTTTTACTAATAAATATCCAAAGATTTTGTAAAGCCAAGCAAGATATATAACTAGGAACTCCTAAATCTCTTCAACACAGCACGAGCACCTTAACTAACATTCAGGACTCTACCTGCACAAGTGTACGTGTACTCTTTTGAATTATAAGTACTCAAAGAGATAAAATTTATCTTCAAATTAGGAACATTTCTCACATCAATAAGTGTCCTGACAGTCTCATCAAATATCTTAATTCTAACCTTTTCAATACCATCAATCGTACAAGGTGAATTATTTTTCATTACCACAACAACTTTGGAAATCAACAAATTATCCTATATATCAATAAAAAAATACTCCAACAAAAAATTGAGGTCCATATATGACAATTTGTTATAGCAAATAAATCTGAAATATGCAAGAAGCATGGTGGATCAATTGGTGTCAAAGACTCTGTACCTCAAAAGATAAAAGTATAAGAGAAAAATAAACCAAATACTATTTGTACAAGTTTTGAAGAACCGCAAATATTCGAAAACAATGAGATTTGAATAAATTATTTATTATCTTATAGGTTATGTGAACAAAATAATACTGTTATAGACACTGATTTTCCCCTTTAACATAACTCTTGAAATCGTGTAAAAATATTAAAAATTAACATACAAAACTCGTCTCATAGATCAAGACTTCTTATAAAGATCTAAAATTGATTATGAGATATGTCGAGAATGTATATGACAGAGGAATATGAATTTTCATATCCAAACATCATGTATATTCTTCAACAAAAGATCGTTCAACAATATTGTATGAAGATAATGTAATTTGTATTGTACACCTCAAAGAATGTTATATCAAAGAAGACATGACAAAATATATTCTCCAAAATTTTGCTATATGCATGAGTTTTGGAAGATTGATAATGTTGATGTTTAACAAATTCGCTCAAATGATAATGTGACTTACTTATTTACAAAATCATTCCTAATATCTACATTCAAAAAATTGGTACACAAATTAGGGATGCATCGACTCAAAAATCTTCGGTGATCAACATCAAGGAGAGTGATTATACTCTCTTATCTGCACTTAGGTTTCACTACTAAAAAAATGACTTCAGATACGGATTTTTCGTTCCTGAAACCTCGATATCCGTTGCTATTACTCTTTACCAACGAAATATTTGCAACCACAAATTCGTTGTTAATTTGAGGGTCGCTGATACTTACCAACGGATCCTACCATAGGTAAAGAGTAAACATTTTACCAACAAATTTTTCGTTGGTAAAGTGTGAATCTTTTACTAACGTAATTTTCGTTGGTAAAAATCTTAACCAATACCAACCGAACTTTCGTTGGTAAATGTTCACCATTACAATTGGTAAAAATAAATGTTGTAAATAGCCGCATAGGTGTAAGGCATGATAAAAAAAATTATTTATTGTTTTATTATTGTTATTATTATTTATTTGATAATTCTAAATTTTTTAACTTTTAACCAATCGAATTGAAAGTCCAAAATATTGTTTAACCACTTATTGGACCACAAATTAATTTATAGAGGACAACTCTGAAGACGTTGTTGTGAACTTTCGATATGAGATAAGTGAATTACTTTTACCAACGGATAATAGGTTTCTAATTATCAACGGAATATCCGTAGGTGAAACATCTAATGTTAAACGATTACATGAGGCACTAAATATCTGTCAGTAAAAAGATATCATTGTTATCAATGGAAATTTGTTGCTGATTATCGTAACTGAAAGTGAATAACTTTTAACAACGGATAATCCGTTTCTAATTACCAACGGATGTATTGGTAATTTTCCATAGGTAAAAAGCTATTTTTTTAGTAATGTTTTATCACATTAGGTTCTCTAGACAAAGTTTTAACACCATTGCATTTATTTTTAATACTCCAAAATATAATTGTATTATTTTTTCTTTCTTTTGATACTTTTGACGAAAAGACGTGTAATGTATCATTTAATGGAGTATTGTAAATTATAATTAAATAGTGAATGGCCGTTCTATAACTATAGCCAAAGTTCTAAACTACATAATGTGTAGCAATGCATTTTCATCAAGTATCAAGCCTTACAAGCATATGCGTAATTATGTATTTTTCAATTCTTAATACTGTTTTAAATATTCGACTAATAAATAAAGAAAATAATACATTTTTTGAATTTTATACATGTTCTTCAACTTAAAATAAATAAATAAATATTGCACAAAAGTATCTATACTGTAATTATTTGAACTTTATACATATTTTTCAAATTTTCAAAAAAAAATATATTGCTCAAAATAAAAAATATTACAATTATTTGGTAGTTAATTCCTACAATGAGATTGACATGACACCGACTTAAAAATCTGTAACTTGACGAAAAAACTTTTGATTTTTAATTTTCTAAACGTCCAAACCCTACAAATTGCTGTATATAATTTATGAATTTCGGTGATTTGGGCTAATTTGATGTTTGTAGGGCTCAATTTACTTTAATAAGTTATAAAAATGGGCTAAAGTTTTCTGGGCTAATTTGGACACAATTTTTAACATAAATGAGTGCGCAATTTGGTATCTAAGTGTACATACACGATCAACTTTCAATTTTCAATAATATACCCATGTCTATTGACTTTTCTATAATCTCTTCTTTTTGTCTCTCGAACATTATTTAGCTTTTGTTTGGGCGCTACTGAAAACAAATTTTGAGAAAAAAGTATTTTAAAATAATGATTCTTTAAAGAATGCAGGGTTAAAATATAAGAAAAAATTTTGAATTATGTAAAATATTATTTTATTGAAGAATTTGTGGTTAAAAATAAGATAGAAAAATACCTTCCCCACCCCCACCCCCTAAAGTGGAGCCCAAATAAGGGCTAAAATACTGAGCAGTTTTAGCTCATGTTTGGTTAATTTTTATAGATATTTATAATTTGTCAATTCAACCCACAAATATTATCACTTATTTTTATTCATCTATAATTTAAATTATATATAAACACTTTTTAAACAAGTAAATATATATATTTTTTCCAAGTCCTCCAATGTCAAATGCCTTGTCAACATGGGACAACTTTGAGAATGGCTGGTAGATTCTTCCTATTTTTCACAATAACCTTTTTTATTAAAAGTACTATATTGCCCTTAATGAAATTATTTACAAGATCTATCTTATATCTTTTAAGGAATTGTCAATCAGGTCCTATATTTATATTTTTCAATCTTTTGAACACCTTTAAATATTCTTTATATTTTAATAGTTCTTCAAAGATTGTAGGTTGGCCTTTCTTAGTTATATATCCATTAAATAATCCTTCTGAGATTTCTTCTTGTATATCCGTATGTTTGGTTATAATATCTTCTACTTTTCTTATTTCTCTATGGGTTCTCACAGGATCAAATCCTATATTATTCTTACAACTATAATCTATATCTCTATATATTTCTTCAATTTTTTCTTTACCAATAGGGAATATAACATCAGATTTTATATCTAATTTAAGCAGAAAAGAAACATCTTCTACATCTAAAAATAAAATGAGATTTTTATCATTATTAATAGTAAAAGTGGATGCTTGTGAATTGCTCATCAAAGATAATTAAAACATAAGCATGTAAAGATAAGTAAATAACTTACAGTAATCAAGTAGAGATAAACAGGTTTTCCCTCCAGTATGCTCTTATAGATGCTTTGCATGTACTTAATCAATCTTCTGAATCAAGTAAAGATTTAAAATGTTTTTGAAATCATTTGGGTCCACAACTGCTTCCGCAAAAGGCTTTTCAATTAAGGTTGCATTTCTTATTCTAGAGAACTAGCCGTGTTTCCACATACGCTATCTCACAGTATCCAGAGTCTCTGTTTTCACCTCTATCCAAACTCTTTTCAGAATCAAGTTCCTACTTGGAACGAAATTTTAAAAGATAACTCACACACAAAGTGCTACGATTTTTGTTAGAAAATTGCCTTTTTCCCCCTAAACCATTCATCAAAAACGGGTACTTTAGCATGGCTAACATCCATTCAAAATCAATGTTTTCAAAATCTTTTTAAAATCTCTATCTGTACTACCGAGGAATCATAAGAAACTTAACGAAATCCTTTTATGAAAGCTTTGTTGAACATAACAAACTTTACTTTGATATTCATAAACTGAAATTGTACGTGCTTACAAACTATATTTACATACCTTTGGTACTCACCTTATGAAGTTTAAAACTCCATAAGTGATTATCTTATTACACGCTTTCCTATCTTCAAGCTACCTATTATTTTTCTGAATACAAGTAGTGTAATCAGATTACAAAAGATTTCTCTCAAATGTGTTTAAGAGAAGTTATTTCAAGGTATTTCGAGATGATCTCCTTCTTCCTTCATGCCCCCTTTTATAGAAGATTTTGGGATCTTATCTTGGACAGGTGTCTTCCTCTTTTCTTTGTTGGGTAGCTAGGCCATCTTATCTCCACCGAATTCTTCATTGTCTTCTTGTTGGGTGGACCACTTCTTTTGAAATTGGATGCCTTATCTTTTATCTTTGTCTGCCACTTGTGACCATTGGTAGGAAGTAGTCACAATTATAGAGACTCTTATTGCATTATCTTCTGTCTTCTAGTAGCCACAGTTTTTCTTTAATAAATTTCTTTATTAAAGTAGTGATAAAGGGCTACTTTAGTCACCATCACTTCTCCATCTTCGAATCAAAGAATTCTGCAGGGAATTCTTCATCATTAAGAGGTGCTTGACTCATATCTTCAACTACACAGTATTCACAATGGTGATCACTGTAATTCCAAAGTAATTTGCATAGTTCTTTAGCCATATCTTCTGATCCGTGTACTTGGTTGGATATAATTGCAGATAATAAATGATCAAGATAACAAATATCTTCTTCTTTGGTATCCATCCTTGCATTGGAATAAATAATATGATCTTCAGATGGATAAACCCATATTTTTTCTTTCTCAGTAATTATTTGAGTTACATGTTCAAATATCTCTTTATACCCTTTTGCTCTCCTAAAAGGCATCATATTAAGAATATCTTGATATCCATTTTTAACAACCTTTTGATTGG
>NC_036248.1:21777128-21778699 GCF_002742605.1 Olea europaea var. sylvestris | reverse complement strand
AGAATATTAAAAATAACAATAAAGAGTGTTACTTCTTCATAGTTATCTTTTTTGGGCATTTTTGTTTCATGGCATATCTTGACAATATCTTTGGGATCTATCCTTTCAATAGAAAGTTTAGATTGAGTTTGGCTCTGTGAAGAGCTACCTTCTCTTTTGATATCTTGAATATCTATATTACCAGTAATAGGTTTAAGTATTCCCTGTGAAGGGGTTCCTATTACCTTCTTTTCTTTCCCTTTATCCTCGGGGAGAGCGCTAGTATTCACAAGTCCCTGTGATGGGATACTAGTCTTGATACAAGTAACTTCTGAATCATGGGCTAAATTCTTGCCTCGAAGGCTATCTTGGATATTTTGAATTTGGGTTTCCAAATAGGAAACTTTTATCTCAAGTATCTGGACTTTCGTCCTTAATTGTTCTAACTCCATCCCTGCTAAGATAATCAGGAAGAAAGTTAGCTTTTCCTTTAATATATTCAATATCAAATTTGAAATATGAAAACCAAATTTGTATCCTAATTATGTATCTATTAGCCACAGATGGATCAACATTATTTTTCAAAAATGCTTTAACTTGAAATCAGTTCTGATCAAGAACTTCTTCGGTAATAAATAATCTTCATATTTTTGAACTCCTCTTTTTACAGCAATGAGTTCTTTTCTATTCGTCTCATATCTTGTTTCAACTTCTTTGAATGTTCCTAATGTATAACCTGCAAGTATTTCAGGACAAGAACAATCTTTTTTACACTTATATTCCTTATGATTCTTTTTAACCTTTAATACTGCTCCCCAGTAGTAATCTGAAGCATCAGTTTCCAGGATGAAAAAATCTTCTTCTTGAGGTATTACAAGTTTGGGCAATACCTTTAATTCTTCTTTTACCTTTCTTATATTTTCACAATCTTGTTCTTCCCAAGACCACATTATATTTTTTCTTAATTTTGGAAGAAAATAATTTTTCAGTTTGGCACAATTTTCAATGAATCCTTCAGCATAATTTAATATACCAAGGAAGCTTTGTAATTGTTTTTTATCTTTGATTTCTTCAGGAAATTCTTGAAGCTTTTCTCCAATATGGGATTGCAATTGCAATTCTCCTTCTTTTATGAATAATCCTAAGAATTCTATTTCTGTTTTAGCTATTTCAGCTTTCTTTTGAGAAGGTATAATACCATGTTTTTTCATAATATAACAGAATTTCTCAAGATGTTCAATATGTTCATCAATATTATTTGAATGAATAAGTAAATCATCTACATATGCAATACAAAATTGAGTAATTGGTTTGATTACCTCATCCATCCTTCTTTGAAATACCTGTGGTGCATTTTTCAACCCAAATGGCATTACATTCCATTCGTATTGTCCTAAAGGATTGGGGGTACTAAATGTAGTTAGAGGTTTACTTTCTTCTGTAAGCATGATTTGCCAAAACCCTGACTTACAATCAAATTTTGAAAATATCTTTTTGTTCTGTACTTGTTTAATAAGGGTATCCTTATTTGGTAAGTAGTATCCATCAAACTTGGTAACTTCATTTAATTTTTTGTAGTTTATTACCATTCT
>NC_036248.1:21775521-21776656 GCF_002742605.1 Olea europaea var. sylvestris | reverse complement strand
ATAATTGGATTATCGTTAACTGTTATTTTCAAATATCCTTGGCAGATTTTATAAGGACTATATTTCTCAAGGAAGTTCATTCCTAATAGAATAGGTGAACGATTTACTCCATATAATTCATCTTTATATAGAATTATTTCTTTAGTATATTCTCTATGATCCTCTCCTACAAGTATAAGAGGGAACTTAACATATTTTCTGATTTCAAGATTATTTCCTAAATAATCTTTAAATATATATGGTTCTGATATTTCGAATTCTGTTAGGTGACTAACAAATTTAGCATTTACATGACTTTTATCTGCTCCAGTATCTATAAGGACAAGAAGATTTTTCTTAAATCCTTCTTAGTTTACATATCTTGTCTTAATGTAATATTGTGAACTTGATGGTTCAGTAATACTTAGATTCTTAAGTCTGCTTATCCTAGATTCTTGTCTAGAGGGGAATCTTGCAATAAGATTGTCTCCTTCTAAGCTAACACTATTTCTTCTTATTAATTTTCCTTCAGAATTAATTTCTCTAGCTTGTTTATAGAAATCTAACATTATTTGTTCTGGTATTGTTACTTCATGTTCTTGATATTTCCTAGGAGGTATGTATTGTGCTAATTCCTCAAAATCTTTATGTATTATTATGTTATCAGTTATTTTTCTTAAATTGTGATGATGGCTAGTACTAAAAGCAAAAATTGATTTTATGCTTATACTAATAGCCTTACTTCTTCGTAACATCTTTAAATTTCCAATTCTATAATATAGATTGAAACTTTGGTCAATATTTTCATCACTCAATGATATGGCATAATTTGGTTTTACTGTAAATATTATCTTTTGATAGACTAAATTTCCTACAACTGTTCCTAATAGAGCATCTATAGGATCTTGTAAGATTCTGTTGTCCATACAGTATATTTCTATTGGTATATTCATACCTTCTCTAAAAAATCCTTTTACCATTATCTGGACTCCTCCTAATTCAATACATTTTAATTTGTTCCTTACATTTTCTGGGATTTTGGATAGTTTTTGTTTTACCCATTCTTTTGTGATTATAGGAATTCTTGCCTTTCCTATAGTATCTTCTATATTGATAGACATTTCTTTATAATTCATACTAACAATTGTTTTATTTA
>NC_036248.1:21772476-21774955 GCF_002742605.1 Olea europaea var. sylvestris | reverse complement strand
CCATTTGTTAAATTGTATAGCTAAATCTGTACTTTTTATCCATGTTTCAATAGCTTTATCTTTATCTACACAATCTAAATCTAACCATACTCCTGTTGTATGTATTGGTTCATTATAAGATTTCATTGGATTTATTTCTTTTATGGATTGTTTTCTTACATTTTCAGTGTATCTTTTCTGTGTTTTTCTATATTGGTAAATACCATCCTTATCAGGTATTGGGGTACCATAAGGATAATCTTGTTCTCTATCACTATTGAATTCTACTTTTATATTCTAACTTGAAGATGGATTAGTATTCATCTTTGTATTTTTCATTTTTTCAGTTGATTCTAACTGTTTTTTAATTCTTCATATTCTTCACTTGTAGATTCTAAGAATTTTTGTTCTATTTCTTCTACATCTGTAATCATATATTGTTTTTCTTCATATTTTTTCCCTTTTTGTTTTTATCTAATAGGGCATTTCCTATTTGTAGATTATGTTCTAGATTCTCTAATCTTTTATGTATATCCCCAAAATTTTCATTTGTGGTATTCTTAGGTAAATAAGGATAACTAGGTTTTTTATGTTTTTCAACTTTTTTCAAAAATTCTTCTATTATATTTTCTTCGTCTACTATATTCATCATAATTTTTGGTTCGTAACATGGCTCTAATACCATTTGGTCGGAGTGTGCAGCGGAGGGGTTAATATTTTTGAGCCAATTAGATTCTTCATAAGTATTTAAAATGTCACAATAGAATTTATAAAATTCACTATTTTTTACCAATATTTTTTCTTAAATAATTATGTTTAATTTTTCAATTCTCCTTCTTAAATTAAGAATTAATTTATATATATCTTTTTCCATTTTGATTGCTTCATTATCTATGGAATCATTTTTATTTTTTATTTTTGGGTCTAAATATTCTATAAAAAAGTCTTTCAGATCTTCTTCTAGATAGATTAATTCGTTTTCTGTATAGATTTTTAGATCAATAAAATTTTGTATAATATTTGGATCTAGATTTATTAAAAATTTATGATCTATATTTTCTTGAGGACCTATTTGAAAGTTTTTAGACATTGTAGTGGCTTTGGTTGCAATATCTTTATTAAGGGTATTTTTGGAAAATTGATTGTTTGGAGACTAATTTTCAAATGTTTTTATTTTTTAGACTAATTTGGAAAATCCTCCTTCTATTTAGGCTATTAAACTATATTTCCCTGTCAACATCCTCTATGGATAAACATTTAAGTTGGACTTGCCCCTCGGGACATAGTCCAGTGGTGTAAAGGATTGGGGTGAGGTTACCTCACGTCTTGCTGGTAGTCGCAGTGTGGGGGTTCGACTCCTAAGACATAAAATTGGACTCATTGTAGACGCAGTGTACAAGCAGCTCTTGTTCCCTAACCCACTGAAGCATATCACGCGATTTACTTCCCTTACTAAGCTCTAGGGACAGGGCGGTATGGGCCCTCAAGGTTGTGGTTCATACGTCCAGCACATTACAGAACTCTTATAGAGTTCTCACAAAGGAGTAGAGTTGGGATTTTTTTCTTTCATTTTTTATTACATCAAGACCCGCCGGGACCGACCCATATGAGGGGTCAGTAAAACATCCGTGGAACAAAGCTCTTTCTAAATTTGAACAAAGTCTTTGACCAGTTAGTTTTAAGAATTCTCTCTCTTTACTAAACGGAAATCCAACCCAATCAAAATTCGTCCCTTTAACGTTCTTGATTCATATTACCAAATGTATACATATATTTCCTATTCCTAGTCTACTAACCACCCAGAGCCCTCTATATATACATGCACAATCTTCAGCCCTTCCATTCAAAAACTCCCAAATTCTTTTCATTCAAAATATAAGAAGATCAGACGAGTCATCTGGTGAGGCAGAGATCGTAGCCGATAATGGATCAAACGCAAAGCTGCCAACAAGAAACTCCGCAACTCTGTAGCAGATGCCAGGAATTTTATGGAAGCCCACAAAATCATGGTCTGTGTTCAAATTGCTATCAAGATTTTCTCAAAGAAAGGATAGCTAAATCTGCAGAAACAATATGCTTCAGGGAAACATCTGCTTCCTCCTCCTTCAGCCCTTCAGTTTCAACGAATTCTTTAATCGATCCATTGGTCGATGCGACGAATTCTCTTACACTTAACAACGACGCTAATCCTCTTCCAATTGTGAATAACAGATGTAAATCTTGTAACAAGAAGGTTGGATTAACGGGGTTTGATTGTAAATGTGGGGGAAGTTTTTGTGGGATGCATAGATATCCAGAGGCACATGCATGCAAGTTTGATTACAAGACTCCAGCTAGGGCTATTCTGATGAAGGAAAATCCAGTCTGTAAAGGAGATAGACTCGTGGATAGGGCTTGATTTCGAGAAGGTTCCTTGCAGACATTCTTGTTAAATTTGTTCAAACTAGAAATTAACATCGTTCCTTTTTCTTTTTCTTTTTTATTTAGTTATTCTCAGGGA
>NC_036248.1:21682304-21772048 GCF_002742605.1 Olea europaea var. sylvestris | reverse complement strand
CCCCCCCCCCCCCCCCCAGGCCCAACAACTTTTTTTTAAGGTATTTTTTTATTTTTTTTGGTAAAAAACCAGTTTTTAATGTGTAAATTTTATTTTTTTTTTTCATTTAGTAGCCCGGTTTGAAATTTTATAACCCAATCTTGAATTTAATTTTGGATCCATCCCTGGTTATTTTGAAGAGTGGAGACATAGACACTCAAGGATTGATTTCTTTTGTTCGAATGTCGAAATTGTAACTTTTATTCTTTAAAATGTTATTTCGTTGTTTTCTTTTTGCTGAGGAATGAGAATTATAACCCATTTGGCATGACTTTTACTTTTACTTCTTGCAAAAGAGTTTTTGAAAAAAGTTATCTTAATTTTTATCTGATAAATTTTTTTAAAAAGAGCTTCCTGTTCCAAAGGTATTTCCAATTTTCATAAAGACAAATTATTTTATAAATCATCAGGAATAATGTGTAATGTACCTCGAATATGTTAAGAACTCTATACGCTCATATATTTTGTATTGCGTAAACTTTCATTTAGTCTTGAATAAATTTCCACGAAGGAACACAACTTGTAGTTGTGGATCTTTCGGCAATATTTCCCCAATGACCTCGATGAGAGGGTATTCATTACCAAAATTGTAAGTAGAAAGTGTGTTTGACGGAAAATTTTAAACGAGATTTGATGATTCATTTGAGTATGTATTGGAAATTTTGAATAAATTTTTCCTTAAATAAAAATGTTTAGTTTAGCTACTGTAACATGTATAATCAAACTAAATTGCATAGATAACTAGGAACATCACGTGAACAAATTTGTCACTCAAAAAAAGGGTAAAAGAAAATTTTATTTTCATAACACTAAAATGGGAGTCTAGATAAATATGGATCTCATGTTGTTCTCTCTCTCTCTCTCTCTCTCTTCAATCTTGTTTTAATTTTTTTTAAAAAAAAATTCACGGGCCACATGCTTGTGCATAGGACGTTGTTTGGGCTTGGGCCGATTGTCATTCGGGCTCCTTTGAGTGGACTAAGAGGTTTTAGATTAGCCTATCTAATTGATAATTACATACCTAATGAGCGACTGCGAATAACATTACTCTATCCCTAATTTGGCACCTGAACTGCAACCCCTTGACTTCAATTATTTGCATGATTAAGTCATGATCTACTTCGGGAGCTATCAAAGTGCAGCTCTCAAGCATCCAGTGTGACCTTTGCAGGCCATGATCGAGGCCATGTGTCGTGGGCTTGGCAGCTTGCTAAAGCTATCCTTAGGTTAATGGTAGCAAGTTATGGTAAACTAATAGTATTAAATTACTAACTCTAAAGTTTTACAGTTGTTGCAGTTTTTCAATATGGAATTCGATACCTTCTTTTTACGCTCAAGAGAGAGATAAATATGATACTTTAAATATACGATTTCACTTCTAACAAACTTATAAATACATTTTAAAAATCAGGTGATATATTATATATATTTTTAAGATTTTCTGAAATAAGTTAATTTAAGATATTTTCATCAATAATATCATATTCTAATATGTATCATTTAAATATTGTTTCGATCATCCGACACTTTCTGTCTCCCAAACTTCACACTTTCTCATTCTCTCGCGTACACCTCACACTTTTCTCTCTACTATATATTATTTAATTATTATTTCTCTCTTCCCTTCGACTTTCTCTCTTTATATTTATTTCTCTCTTACACTTCACATTTTGTCTCTCCGTCGTACTAAAATTATGATTTTATTTTTTTTCAAAATTATGTAGTCACATTTTGTGACCTTTGATAAAATTTTATGACCTATAATTTAATTAAACAAGTTACACTCACAATAAAACATAATTTGTGATCACAATCACAGAGAGTCACATTTATAAAGACACAATTGTAGATCAAAATAATATATAATTTATTATCACAATTACGTACGTATCACAAATCACAGAACGACACAGTGACAAAAACATAAAATGTGAATCACAATTGCAAATTTAATTCAAAACTTATTTACCGATCACAAATTATCAAATTAATTGATATGAACTTAATTACCAATTACAAACACAAATTGTAGGTCACAATTTTAGATTTAATAACAAACCACACATTTTATGAGGCCTCATTGTTTATTAGTCGCAAATTATTCATTTTGTTGATCGTAACTTAACTAGTTTTCAAATCAATTCCTGATTTTTAGTTTTAAAAAATTACTTTCTACGCTACCCGTACCCGAGCAAGTTGATACAGAAATTACCTTAGAACGAGAAAATTACATATGTACATATAATAAGAAACTCAATGTTGAAGATTCATCAACTCCTATCCTGAACACAACTGATCACAAAGGCTCGTTTATGGTACATGTACCGCATCTTACAAGAAATATCTTCCAAACATTTAAAAAGGAAAAGAGTGGCTGATGGGGGCAGTTCGGTCGTCGCTAATTTTGCAGTTGACACCAAATGCTACCACACTTAATTGAGCAACGCTTTGTCCGGTCGTGCCTCATAAGAAGCTTGTGCTGAGAGTGAGGTCGTTCAAGTTTGACATGATCTGCTTTCGTGTTGTTCCAATCTGATGAGCAATATCGAGCTGCTCTTCCAGAGAGAGCATCTCATATCTGAAAAATCGCGGGTACATAGAAGATATGATAACATTATATCAGCATGAAAGACCGAAGTAGTAAAACCCAAAAAGAAATATATATAATGGGGAGAGAGACGGAGAGCAGGAACACGTTAACATAGAGCAGATGCACATATCGTGAACTAAACTTTAATACGCTCATCAAATTTGTTACTTTCAAGCAACATTGGTGAACTACCGACACAAATTTATCAGCACTTTCTTGTGTCATCTATAGAAGGTATTAGATCCAAGTGTACAAATATAGCCAAATGAGTATTAAAAAATCATGGACAAGTGAAGCAGAAAGTTACCAAGTGCTAGCATTACCCAAGCACACAAGTGATTACATAAATGAGAACATCATTCTTGCAATCAAGACTATTTTAATCCATTGACCTCAAGATAAATTTTAAAGCGTGCGTTCCAGAATTAAGGTCGCTTTAGATTTAGCGAACAAATTTATCATTTACAAAGGGACCTTGACCAGCATATTATAGGAGTTCAAATCGTAACTTCTTAACATTTCATCTTATAGTTTTGACATATCATAATATTCTGAATCATATTTAAATCGTGGTTTTGACATTTGGCCAGCTAAAGAAAAACACTACCATTAGACGAGCAAAACAAATGCCGCATATAGCATTTGTTGATACCTTAGGGTTACAGGGTCGCAGCTAACAGAAGCCAGAAAAACAAAGGATGCTATGGGTTGTCTTGGCAAAGCAAAGCCAAGAGAATTGCAGTTGCTTGCACGACATATCACATATGGATAGCTCAGAATAGGAAGATTTTTAAAGATCTAAAGCCACATCCGGAATGCATCATGAGACATATCAAAACACATGTATACAAAGTTATGTTTTCATTGTAACCTCATGTTTTGATTCAAAATTCATTAGCTATGGGACTTTAGGTCTTTACAGCTTATATCGTTTGTAAAGTCACTTTTGTAAGCCTGGGTATGCCAGTACCCGTATAAAAATTTTGACCAATACAAATTTACATTTACCGATCAGAAAAAAAAAACACAAAGCACGCTATTTCTGTGGGTATGTCAGGGTAAGCAAAAGTACTTACTGAGAGAGCAGCTCACAATCAACAATGCTGTCAGGACCAGGTCGATGTGCCTTTCCATTTGAACGAAAGTGGCGAAAAGATCTTGGATTTAGCCCAGCAACATGGGGAACAGCATCTACAAGTTTTTTCTGCAGTGACTGAAGCCTGCGAAAAGTGAGTTCATCAAGAGGTGCAATACAGCCAATGCTGCCATCCAGGGTGCCAAATAGTAAGCCAAAGCGATTTGTCTTATCCGAGCCAGGAGCGGTTCGATCAGATGATGTGGGAAGCAGCTGCAACCGCAAGAACTTAGTGATGTGGGCACCAACATGAAACTCAGCCCTTGAAAGAAGTTTTTGTCCTTTCCAGCTTTCCGACATTTTTGGAGCATAATAGAATATCTACATTTTACATACAAACATCCAGATTTACGGTCAATCTGACTGTAAGTCACACAATGTGGCTCTTCTACAGCAATTAATTATATTGGAGATGACATGAATGCATATAATTTAATATTATTTATGGTGCAATTAATATTACGAGGTGAGAAAGAAGTTGGACTATTTTTTGCCTTTTCTTTTTTACTTATATTTTTCATTGAAACAATATGTGTTTTTCCATTTGTACCCTTTAGACAGTATGTAACAAGCCAATCACGCAGCTATGTAAATGGGCAGATCTATCTGCAGGGAGCAAGTGCTAGAAAAATGGAATTTTAGGGACCAAAATGCCAAGAAAAATTGTTTGGGGGCTCTAAATGCTATTCTAATGAAAACGTTGGGGGACCTCTGATGCTATTTCCCAAAATAAATAAATAAATACTAGGTGTTGGCTCTTGTTGCTATGCACCCTGCATGGAGAACATAGTGGCTCATAAGCTTGCTTTCTTTGCTACCACTACTACAATTTCTTTTAATTGGATTGATTGCACTCCATTGTTTATCTAGCCTACAGTTGGGGGCGATATCTCTTAATAAAGTGGTTTGAGTTTGTTTTTAAAAAAAAAAAAAAAAAAAAAGGTCACTCAAATAGTTTTATGCTAAGTAACACTATAGCATATGGTGTCAAGGAACACTATATTTTTGTTTTAAGAAACCAAATCAACGTTTTTATTTTGGATCCTTTTCAATAGGAGAACTTTTCACTCCTACAAGAAAATTAAGCTTAGCCACCACAACAATTTTTCAAGAAAACCACTAAAGCTCACAGATTCCACAGTTCACACAACAGACAGGTGCTAACCTGGACATTCTTCTGATCATCTGAAACTGTCAGACTGAGTGTGCTTCCATCGATCAAAAACTCGGTTGCTAAACAATCAAGTGATCCAAAATCCTTCGCCAATAAATTAAGTTGAGAACCCTGTTCCTTCCAACTAAGGAAGTATATGCTTTTGTGAATATCACCAACAAGAATGAAATTTTTAACCTGCGAAGGATCTTAGGAAAATAACCATGACTGATCAAAGTAAACTGATTTAACATATATATCTTAGAAAGGAAGAATATGAAAAAATGAACGAATAGAAATATAACCATAAAAATTGAAACTAATAGGTGCTAGGGATATAAAATAATCAGTGGAATTTGATCAAACAATAAGCTTCACAAACTAAAATCTAAGGAGACAAAAGATCCAAGAATTTAATCAGTTAATACAAGCAGAAAGTAGCAAAGCATGATTAAATTGAGACAAAGAAAAGCTAATGTAAGAAATGTTCAAACAATATGCTCTCCCAAAAAAAGAGCCAAACCTTGTGAACTAAAATGAAGCAATAATATCTAGGAATTGGAATTCGAAGCAAAAAGTGTGATTCGAGGCTTTCAAAAAAAAATGTGTTAGTTATGTCACTTTATTATACCTTGAGAAAGTTGTATCCCGACTACAAATTTAAGCAGGCAAACCATAGGGCGGAAAGTTATAACAGGTAACCTAAAAATGTACGTACAATATTTAAGCTCACGACATAAAGAGGTGGAACGTCATAGAAGGCAACACCAGTCAACTCAGAACCAGTCCACTTGTGTAAAATAATCTTAGGACCTGAAGCAATCAACAGATGACCTTGAAGTGATGCAAGAGCAGATATAGCACCTTTCAACTCCTTGGAGTAAACTTCTATTACCTGGAAGGAATAACATAAATTGAGCATGATTACATTCTACAAATCAAATCTTTCTTAAACAGTAGACGAAACGTAATCCGCTTGGTAAAATGTTGGATGTCTAGTAAACTAATTTAGTCTCAGAAAGGAAAATTGAAAATAGCAGGTTACCGAGGCTTGAGCATTGTCAGAACTTTCAACAGAATATAAGAGCACACGCCCTCTGGCGGCTACATCTTCCCCTTGCACATAAGCAGTCCCAATTGCCAAAAGTGTTTCATTTCCTTGTGTTGAGGTATTCTATGAATGTAGATAACACATGGAAAATTATGAATGAACAGATCACTTTTGTATTCTTTATAGGGTATGAAATGCTAAACCAGTGTACTTACCAATGAACGATAAAAAGAACAAGGGCATAAGACTAAAAGAAGTTTAAGCTCAAAGTAAAACTTACAAATAATGTAACAACCCGTACGGTTAGAGCATTTTCAGAACTTTGCATGGGAATCGTAGCCCTTGTTTTCCATGGTCCACTGGATTTTTCTGGTTCCATAATCCGGACTTCAAATTCTTCTACAGGATAGGTTCCTTCAAAAATCATATTATCATGCTCAAATTGATTGCCAGCTTCTTGGTCAATCAGAGACGAGATGACTTGATTCAATGGCTTGAGAACCTGCAGGGAAAGAATGAAGGATCCCGCATTCATTAGACCCAATCTTGTACTTTAAATTTCATTCCCATTCAGCTAGATGACAGCATGAAGCAGCAGAGTTGTGAAATGTGATAGTGGAGTTCATTAAGGACAAGATCATAGTAAAATAAATACTTGGACTTTGTCCAGATTGAATGACTGATTCTTGTGGTCCATGCAGCTCCTAATGGCACCATTTCTGACATAGGGTGTATTCTTGCATTCGTTTAACAAAATAAGTGAAAAATTACTGATATGCCAAAAGGAATGCACTTACTGGAACTGAAACTATAAGCGGGTATAAATTCTTCTCAGCGAAATAAGTAACTTGATGTGGAGTCCCCTTCAGTGATATCTGCCGCCGCCGCCACCACCATCATCATCCCCACCCCCACAAAAAGGACATTGTACATAAGCACATCAAAGATAAATAAAGTTGATGTACTCAATTAACTTGAGAACAAAATAGAAAGAATAAAACAAATGAACGACTACCTTCTGCACTGGCCAATAGTTGTCATAGGATAATGAAGATGGAAGTTGACAAATTTTCAAGGCACCCTGAAAGAAGGAAAATATAGAAATCAATAATAATACATCAGAAAGGGCAGAGGTAAACAAAATTAACCAATCATTTAACCTGCAAGGTTACATAGATAAATCCATGATTGCAGTTCACGTTGTGAAGGACAGTGAAGGCAACTATAGGTCCATCACACACCTGAAATGGACATCGATGAGGGAGTGCTTATCGGAATTTCATAAATTATAAGTTAATCACGAATGTGTATTAAGTAGATAGCACCAAGGTTTTAGAGTATACTTATTGCTTTTATACAGAAACTTACTCTGATTGGCTGAAATACTAACCTGTGGATGGATACGAAGCCGTTCTCTAAACATCATGAACCAAGCAGGACATGATCCAGAGAAGAATAAACCTTGTAAACCACCAACATTCTTGAAAAAAGTAATGCGTTGGGATGAAGTTTCAGAGGATGTCTCCTCTTTTGCATATGTGTCCAAGGGGACTCGGACAAATCTTAAATTTCTAAGCCTAGATGCATTTACACCACTAAGATCCATACTCTGAGAAGAAACATCCTCTACTTTGGAAGCACTTTCTGACACTTCATATACATAAGCATGGTAACATAGAATGGTTCCATCAGACAATACACCAAATAGAAAAGGACGGCTATGTTGTGACTCCCATCTCTGCATGGCCAACTCCACAACCTTGATACTGTGACTGTTTTCATTCTTGTCGTGGATAACATCTTCAGATTCCTTTTTAGTGGGTTTTACATGATTATTGGCTGGGTCATGGAATAAGGTATCTATAATGTGTGTCTTTCCAGATACAAACTTATCCACTGAAAAAACACTGCTGAAATTAGGCACATCAAATATTTCAAGAGCTCCACTTTCATAACAAACAACACAGTATATATCACCCTGATCATGGGTTATACCATCAGCCCCATCAATAGCCTCCCCCATGCCAGTGGAAAGCCAAGCATCAGTACTCGTCTTTCGGAGCCACGGCTCAGGCCCTTTATCATGATAGAGTGTACAAGAAGATACCAACTTCTTCGAGCTTTCGAATACTGGCGGAATCATAATTGAAACAGAGCAAGCAGATGGATCTACAAGAACAAAACCAATGGCACAGATATAAGAACCAATCCAAAACTGAGAGAATATAGAGTTTAACAAGTTGAAATGCTTGAAAACAGATGGCCAAATTTAAGACCCCTCTTAAGGTAGCCAAAATTCCCAGTGAGAATAGAGGTAAAGTTTAAATCGTCAACTGTACAATCAAATGTGAGACACAAGCCTCATTGGGCCGTCGAGTTAACAAACTATGGTTTGTTAACTACCACTAATGTATCCCCCAGTAGTTATTTAAACGTTGAGATCCACCAATTTCAGCACCCACCCTTAAGCCTTCCATTTTTGAACGTTATTACTCGTGGAAACAATTGAATTGCATTATACTTGACAGAATGACAGGCCAACATTATTTGGCTTCATAAGGCCAACAAAAGGCATGAATCCAAAGAGCAAAAACAAGAGTGGATGTACATGAGCATTGAAAATCCTAAATAAAATGACAAGAACATACGTCTTTAAGTAGTACATAACAAATTTACAGACTTCCGTTCGATGGTCCTGCCTCTATTCTATTGACACAAATAACAGCCAACTAAACTATATTGGCTAAAAGAAATACCTCCAACAAGAAGCTGAATACTTCCATCAATCATTCTCAGTAACACGTATGGATCGGCAATAGAAACTGACGAAACTACTGTGCCTTCAGAACCTGCACCAACTTCTAAGTAGGATGATTTAAAGAGCAAATCTTGAGTCATAAAACCACCATCAAGGATCCGAGCACCACGAGCAAAGACTTGGATAACTCGACGTCTGAAAGATAAAATTTATAAATATCTTCAAGAAATAAAATTATTCTACATAATTAAGTATTGGCACTTATTCAAATATTCGAAATCAAGGAAAGAGAACACCATGATGCAGCTGAAACTGAACTGACAGAGTATCTAAAAAGTTGTCAAACGCCATTATCATCTTATGATTCCAAATTATGAATACATCACAACTCACAAGAATTCTATTCCGTCAATAATGAGAGTGAATTTGCCTAAATAAGTCACAACAGTCCAGAGATGTAGCTGTAAGAAATGAGAAATATAATCTCGTATCAATGCACTAACAAAATTAAATACGTGAGCTGGCTCACAAAGCCCACAAGCCAGGCTTGGCTCGCCTGGCATGGCCAAAGATCAGGATCAGCATATTGAGGGCCCAAGCCACCCATGAGATGCAAATGGCCCAAAACTCATTCCCCCCCCCCCCCCCCCCCCCCCCCCATTGGGGTTTTATAAAACCTCATGTCCAAGTTTGAGCGTATCTAAGCAGAAACAATTCCATTCGTTTGAAAGCCAGAACCCTAATCTAGCAGTACCCTTGTTTCAATTTGAATGCCTACTTCCATTTGATATGTTCCACGATGTACCCGTTTTCCATAGAATTATACAATAATCTATTCTTTCCCAAACTATTGAGATTGAAGGAGCACAATAATAAAGAAATTAAAACATAGGAACCATAACAAAACAAATTCATAAATAGTACTAGGAAAAAGTCAAATAGAGAGTGGAAGTTAAAGGTCAACTGAAAATCAGAAACCCCATAAGCCAAAAACATATTACAAGCTGGCAAAGGAAAACGAAAAGAATACCTTCCGAATAAATTTCCTGCAGCAACTGTACTACCTTGCACATAGTAGTCAACATTTTCTGTTACCTCCTCGAGATTATTAGCTGTTTGAAGCACCTATAGCAAAGGAAGAAAAAAGTTCTCAAACTTCACAAGCAAAATAAAAAAGCTAGTCCATGATAAAAGGAGTTTCACCGATGAAATCTAGTAAGAAGATTATGATGAATAGGGAAATATAAATGAGATCACCATAGTACGATTCTCCAAACTAATGATTAAATATGCATGATATTCATCTTCATCAGCTGCCATCTTCAAAGAATCACTGCGTGAATTCTTGTGGTAAACAGTCCAAATCCCCTTGCAACCAGGTAATGATTCCTTAACAAATAAAAAGCATCAGGATTATAAAGTACGTTTATGATATATAAATCAAAAAACTGCTCAAAAGTTACATGACCTGCACAAGATAAATGTTCCAGAGAACTTCAAATTCTAATGTACAAAGTTCAGGATCCATCCAAGTCAATTGGCTTCAAAATTATTGAAAAATATAAAATAAGTTTCTTGACCAAAGATGATACACTGAAATGCCAGAGAGTGCAACCTCAGGGAACCTAAACATATTTGCACGTAATAACTATATTTTACTAAGATGGAAAGAAAAAACTAGTACTACACTGCTACTTATTATCAGCAAAAGTAGAGACATTTCATTGATTTCCAAGACAATAATAGAATACAAATTAAAGAATAAAGAGAACAAGATGATCTAGAAGCTTTATAAACTAAAACAAATTAATTCATCAAAAGGAAAGAGAAATAACCGTGCTATCTAATATCAGAAGATTATATCGAATACATGGCTCAAAATAGAAATTTCCATCCAAGAAGAACTAGAAACTTTATCAACTAAAACGGGAAAAGAACATGTGTAATAGTGTCTTAAAATGTAGCATATTTGACCACCAAATCAAAAAAGGACATTCAATTCTGGATACAAAGAAAGTAATAAAAGAGCATCAACCATAATTATTTTGACATCGTTCTGTCACTGATACTGATTCTACTGGGAGTGTTGAGAGCAAAGGCAGCAAGAGTCAGAAATATAATTTTTTTTGCTTGCTCTTAGAGAAAGAACCAGAAATTTGTTCTCTCTTTTTTCCTTTAAATAAAACTTAACATACTTTATTACCAAATGATATAGTTTACATTAGCCCCTGTTTGGTGTAGATTAAAATATGGATTAAAATTTTTAAGTCAAAGTCAATTAATTTTGATCGATCATTTCATTGCACCACAACTTTTCAACCACATTTCATCAATTTAATCAAAATCTACTAAAAAAAATAGATTTTTAGCTACAGCAAATAGGGGCTTAATATTATGTGGTGGTATTCATAAATTGACAATAAAAACAATTCACCACAACTCCACAGAAGAGAAAAACTTGATAAAAAGCAGCAAGAATGTATATGAATTGGAACAGGCCATGAATATTTATTCACATAGAGAACATTAAACATGCTGGTCAAAAGCAATGGAGAGAAAGAACCAGAAATTTGTTCATAAAATTATCGTACTTAAATACCAGATGATGGCATTCTTATTAATATTAAGTGGGGGTATTCACAAATTGATTAAAAAACGCTTCATAACATCCACAAAAGGAGAAAAACTAGATAAAAATCAGCAAAATAATATATGAATATTGGAATGGACCATGAATGTACAATCATGTAAAAAGCATTAAAGTCCAGACGCACTTGAGTTATTGTTTCTGGGCGGACTGATTGCTGAAGCACAGAGAGTGCACCATTCTTTCCATGGCCAGAACAGCACACCTGAAGAAAATTTCAAATACATGATATAAATATGTATGACCTGAATGATTTGAAATAACAGGATTATAAGTTTGCAAGATCAATTTAGTAAATAATACTAGAAGATGAATGACAAGACAAATTAAAGGATTAAAACTTCCGCGAAGCAGTAGTCAGCACACTAGTTCTTAAACTATCTATCCATAGACGAAGACACATAACCAAGTTAACTACAGCATTATTTAAGTTTAGAAAATAAATTAGAACTGACCAGTTCATAATTACTTTGCTTTGCAATTCCTGTAGCATTAGGATCAGCATTAGTTCTCAAACCTTGAGAAAAGTCCTTCAAGGGACCAACATTAACCAATGAATCCCTGACTGCAAAAGTGAAAGTTTTCTGCATGGATCACAAAAAACGAGGCATTGACAGAAAAGAAAACCATCAGATTCATGTAACTGATCTATATCATAATATCAAATGCCAATGAAAGCTACGAATGGCTAAAGATGAAGACCAGCAATGTCTGAAGATGATGTATCAACCTGTGCAGTCTCTGAATTATTCGGACCTGCGCCATATAAAGAAAGCTCCTCGCCACTTACAATATCCTGCAAGGCATCAGAGGAAGACCTTCTCAACCTCTTTGCAAAAGGAGCCTCGCTTTCTATATCTTCAACCTAAAAAAAAAAAGAAGCAATATACACCAAGTTTTCAGTCACCTAACACGCGCAAAACTTTTAAATCAAAAAACAAAGATGTACATAATTTCCTTTAAAAAGCTGCAAAGATGGTAGTAATAAGCCAATACAGAAATAGTCAAAATTGTCAAAACAGGAAATTCATTGGCAAAAAGCTCTAGAACAAATAAAAGTAATACACGCCTCTTCCTTCACTCCAGGAGTCACTGGTGGGGCTCCTACTCCAGAATTATATTGCACAAGCAGACTATCACCCAAACTACTGCCCAAGAAAAATAACGAGTTTCCGACAGTTGTGATTTCCTATGCATAAACAGAGGAGAAGAATAAATACAATGATCGGCAAATATAAAAGAATAGCTTCTAATGTGCAACAGAAATCGCACAAGGAATTCAGAATATATCTCACTGAAGTAAGTACTGAAGCTCTTGACTTCGAAAGATCGAGTTTTTGAACAATTCTGCAAGGAAAGATACAAATAAATATACATCTCATAAAGCAGAATTTCCTTTCATGGTTTATTAAAGCCAATAAGAGGGTGTGAACAATGGATCAAATAAATAACAATGGATCAAATAAATAATGGAAGTATGAAAGATGGACATACATAATTGAATGCTTTAGTAAACAAACAACCGGTGGATCTCTAACCATGATTTACCTGTGACTGCCAGTTTTAAGGAAATTTATCTCTAAGAAGCACCTACTTGTAAACTTATAACGCACCTGTATCCGATACGTATCCAAGCTTGGATACAGTCATCGTAACATAATAATCAAATGTCCAAAAATTAAGTTAGCCACTCGAGATCCTGAGACGACAACTTCAATTTCTAAAATGTGTCCATTGTGAAATCCAGTGTTGGATGCGGCTGAGTATTTTCCAGAAACCAAGGAAAGATTTACTGTTTAAACACCTTGAAACCATTCAACAAAACTGCGACCCAGATTCAGAAGTTTGAAACCACATATAGCACAGCATTTTGTTAGCAACTTAGCAAGAACAGTAAGAAATTCATTCATTCTTGATCACTGATGTATGCATTTCATCTATTAGTTGCTAAGCAGAGTTTTGAGTTTACGTCCTAGAATTTCCGTAAAGAAAAAGATGCAAGCAGGAGTCGGGACAGAAACATTGTGCATCATGTCCTTACCTCAGCCAATGCATTCAGTACATCTATGGTATAAAAATCCCAAATGCTTTATCACATGGAATTCAAAATCTTCAAAAAGTTGGGTGCAGTGTAACAGTTCGTTTGTTGACATTTTACAAGCAGTCACAAGACAAGTAAGTTGAGCAACTAAGGGTTTAGAAAGAAAACATACTTGTGCAACAGAACCGAAGTTTTACTTGAAAGATTAAGTAGCAAGAATTTTGGAAACAAACTAAGGACTTGCAGACTAAGTAAAACAAAAGATCTTTTATATGCCAAAGCATGTGAAAGGGGACTATTCTGGAGAAGGTCCAAATGCCAGAAAGATAATGCAGCAGCAAAGAACCCTAAAAGCATTTCTACATCTCAACCTTTCCAAAACAATATATGATCAAAGTTTTTTGCAATTGTTTTTGTTGTCAAAACAACAAGGTGGCTTGCATGGACAACCAAATATATGAAATGACTCTCAATTTTAAGAACATAGAATAAACAGAAATAAAACCAAACATTATTACAGGGTATAGTCAATCAGGGGCATGCCCAACAAAGTAGAAGTTCCAAATTCTGTCCTGATAAAAGAAGAAAAAGAAATATATGAATAAAAAGCAAGTCACCAACCTCCCATCGTAAACCAGAGTCAGTAAAAGCAGTTCCCCAGATTTTGTTGAGAACATAGCAACATCATTTGTTAACCAGGCTGCGTTGGCAGCATCTAGCTCCACAGTAAAACCAGATCTAGGCATCTCTGGACTGGAATGAGGGAAAGCAATCCACATTAGAACTAACTAACCAAATAAGGTAGGCTAAGAGATCACATTTATCCAAAATGCAGTAAATAACACACCCTTGTTAACACCACCACCTTAAAAGGGCAAACTCATTTACACTCAAGATACAATATACAGGGACATAAGAGAACTTAATGCATTAAAATATGCTATGGTAATTGTAAAGAAAAAACAACCTAGAACATCAGAGTTCTAATGGAAAATACAAAAAATCTGTCCTATAAAAGAATCATGATGTATTTAATGTCAAAAGCTCTCCAATAAGCAACAAAGAGGAAACCACAATAATTAATAGGAATGTCCTCTGAAGCAGTTAACAATTAGCCATATTAAACTAGATTTAGCCCCTTTTTCGGCCACATTTTTCCTCCAATTTTAGAAGAAATAGCACCGTTGAAGGGCCCCACATGGCATGACATTTTTTACTTGCCTCTTACAGTTGGCTTCAGCAGTGTGCTCCAACAGTCAAGAATCTCATTTCATTCTCCAAAAATGCGCAACAAACACGGGCTTAAGATTCAACCCCTTAATTATGTATATGCATAGCATGTAATTCAGAGGATGTTCTTTTGATCCCTTCATTATCTGGAAAGAATCCTCCAAGTAAAGTCAAAACAAAACCGACTTCCTCCGAAACTCATTAAGACAATTAAACCAAATATTATAAAAATGGTAACATATTAGGTAAACAAACTCAAATAATTGTATGCTAAAAAAATCTGATGCAGTAGCAGTTAGAGAGAAGTGGTAATAATTTGGTATAGAATCTCAAAATAAACTTCTTAGAGGAAGACCCTGAAAACAGATGAAAAGGAGAGTGCGCTTGAATATATTGGTATGGAGGAAGAGGAGCAGAAAGGAGAGGGGCATTGCATCTCACCTGCCACTGACAGGAACTGCAAAATTGTTCAATGCTAATGCACACGATGCTGACTGCCCAATTAAAATATCAATAAATCAAGAGCAGGAAAGACATGCAGCAACAGAAAACCAATGACAATTCAGAGTAGAAGTGGAAAATTTCAGCACTTCAAGGAGCCAAACCTGACTATGATAATGAATTGTATTCGCACCAATTATAAGAACTCCACCAATGGGAGATGGCACTGCAAGGAGCTTGTATGCATCATGAGGGAGACTCTGAAACATCAAACAGAAAAAACGAACATATTTCACATGAAGTCTTCCACAACTTAAATAATTCCACAATAAAGGCCAGTTTGCATCCTGATTTTTAGCTACAAAAGATAATATATGAATTCAAATATTCAATACTTGAAGCCATTGAATACCCAAATCCAGACCAAAATTAAACATAGTAACTTAGATTACATGAATATTTGGACGTAGTTTTAGAATAATCCCTTGTTGAGCCCCATTATTGTAAGAAAATGTGTTGTTGAATAGTGATTTTTAGGAGAACGTGTAGTTAAAAAATAAGGAAAAGTTTTCAATTTATGTATAAAATTACTTTATGGAAGAATGTATGGTTGAAAATGATTTTTGAAAAAATTAAATTTTTTGAAAAAATGGGGGCCAAACATACGTTTTCCAACATTTTAGCTTACTTTGTGCATACAAGAACTGTATTCCAAAGGTTGCAATCCCTCAATACATTGAAACCATACCTTCACTAATTAAAAATAGAAAAGAACTATAAAATCCAGCGTATACTTGGTTTCAGCACATGCCAAGTAGCATCTTACAATATTGTAGTGAAAGAATATTTCCACAAAAATTTAATTGACGATCAGTTTCAGCTCAAATTAAGAAACGTTTGCTTGTCAAAAAGAATATGCTTTCAATGAAAGATTTTTCAGTTTCCTACAACAAAAAGATAACATTGCTGTAAACAAGATTGTCATTTTGTTCAAGGAGCATAAATTATTAGGTTATAATGTTGGCCCTTTTGCATCTACTGAATTTTGTAATTCCTAGCCAACAGTTGATCTTTATAACATCATGGAGAAAAATATGGGACTCATACGAAATGAAAGCAAGGGCTAATTATTATTCTTTTCCTAGTCAAAGTGCATGGTCCCCATCCCAATTAAAAAAAAGGGGGGAATTTTCTTCATGTTATTGATAATGTCCCATGGACAAAGATAAAATAGAGATTTATGACTTCTGATGTTGTCCCTGATTTTGATTGATTTGATGATTTCTACTGATATGTCAAGTGCCAAAACAAACTTTGATTGTCACTTCAGGGACCTCCAGGGCTAGAATAGCTACATCCAAAATGATACTTGTTTTTTAGGAATACTTTGTGAAAAGAGACCGACAGAGTGCATTTGATGGTACTTATAGCATAGAAACTCATAAGAATTCCACTATCAAATCAGAAAACGCATGACTAAAATGGGATGGAAAGTAGTTTTATTAATGTCCATAGTAAAGAAAGAGAAGATACAGTTTGCAGTATACAGATATAAACTCAATTCTAAGCTCTAGGACAAGAAAATATCCTGTATACTTGGTTTCAGCACATACCAAGTAGCATCTTACAATATTGTAGTGAAAGAATATTTCCACAAAAATTTAATTGACGATCAGTTTCAGCTCAAATGAAGAAACGTTTGCTTGTCAAAAAGAATATGCTTTCAATGAAAGATTTTTCAGTTTCCTACAACAAAAAGATAACATTGCTGTAAACAAGATTGTCATTTTGTTCAAGGAGCATAAATTATTAGGTTATAATGTTGGCCCTTTTGCATCTACTGAATTTTGTAATTCCTAGCCAACAGTTGATCTTTATAACATCATGGAGAAAAATATGGGACTCATACGAAATGAAAGCAAGGGCTAATTATTATTCTTTTCCTAGTCAAAGTGCATGGTCCCCATCCCAATTAAAAAAAAGGGGGGAATTTTCTTCATGTTATTGATAATGTCCCATGGACAAAGATAAAATAGAGATTTATGACTTCTGATGTTGTCCCTGATTTTGATTGATTTGATGATTTCTACTGATATGTCAAGTGCCAAAACAAACTTTGATTGTCACTTCAGGGACCTCCAGGGCTAGAATAGCTACATCCAAAATGATACTTGTTTTTTAGGAATACTTTGTGAAAAGAGACCGACAGAGTGCATTTGATGGTACTTATAGCATAGAAACTCATAAGAATTCCACTATCAAATCAGAAAACGCATGACTAAAATGGGATGGAAAGTAGTTTTATTAATGTCCATAGTAAAGAAAGAGAAGATACAGTTTGCAGTATACAGATATAAACTCAATTCTAAGCTCTAGGACAAGAAAATATCCATCACCATAATGAAAATGACTGGTATGGAAATCTTCATATTAAAGGAAAAATATCTTAGATGGAACAAGTAATGGCCCTTATAAGATCTCTTTGACATTTCAAATTAATGAGAAATCCTGAGAAAACTAATCAGAGAATTATATTGAAATTACAACTTACAGTTGCCGACCATATGAGTGGATGCTGCTTCAAAGTTGTGCTGATGCTAAAGCATAAATTATTAGGTTATAATGTTGGCCCTTTTGCATCTACTGGATTTTGTAATTCCTAGCCAACAGTTGATCTTTATAACATCATGGAGAAAAATATGGGACTCATACGAAATGAAAGCAAGGGCTAATTATTATTATTTTCCTAGTCAAAGTGCATGGTCCCCATCCCAATTAAAAAAAAAGGGGGAATTCTCTTCATGTTATTGATAATGTCCCATGGACAAAGATAAAATAGAGATTTATGACTTCTGATGTTGTCCCTGATTTTGATTGATTTGATGATTTCTACTGATATGTCAAGTGCCGTCAAGACAATTCAGCAAATTGATAAAGTTTTACATTTTAGGCACCTTTGACATCAGTAGGGTGGCTTACAACATTTTCTACATGAAAAATCTTAAAGACCAACTACTACTGACTTCTTCCACTTATATTGGACCAGCAATCTGTACATAGTAATCACATATAAATCAGAGTAATAGGAATACTTTGTGAAAAGAGACCGACAGAGTGCATTTGATGGTACTTATAGCATAGAAACTCATAAGAATTCCACTATCAAATCAGAAAACGCATGACTAAAATGGGATGGAAAGTAGTTTTATTAATGTCCATAGTAAAGAAAGAGAAGATACAGTTTGCAGTATACAGATATAAACTCAATTCTAAGCTCTAGGACAAGAAAATATCCATCACCATAATGAAAATGACTGGTATGGAAATCTTCATATTAAAGGAAAAATATCTTAGATGGAACAAGTAATGGCCCTTATAAGATCTCTTTGACATTTCAAATTAATAATCCTGAGAAAGCTAATCAGAGAATTATATTGAAATTACAACTTACAGTTGCCGACCATATGAGTGGATGCTGCTTCAAAGTTGTGCTGATGCTAAGTGCAGAAATTGTACAGGTATGATGCTTCCATGAGACACGTCCAGCCCAAGTAAGCTCTCGTTCATGTAGGATAACCATGACAGGCTCAATGTAACCTGTAAATGATTTGTGTCTTATGGTCAATATGGAAGATCCATCACACATTTTAGTAGCCTGAATTTAGGAACTATATCATTTCAAAATCAAAAAAAGGAGTGAGAATGCAAGAACTTGAAACGGAACAATTACTTTTCCCTATAACACAGCCAGAAAGCAGAATTTCTTTTTCAAGACAATTCAGCAAATTGATAAAGTTTTACATTTTAGGCACCTTTGACATCAGTAGGGTGGCTTACAACATTTTCTACATGAAAAATTCTTAAAGACCAACTACTACTGACTTCTTCCACTTATATTGGACCAGCAATCTGTACATAGTAATCACATATAAATCAGAGTAAGGACATCAGAGCCAATAGAAAATGCTTTTTGATGGTATCCTACATTGATTAACAATCCCAAAAAAGCAAACATGCCTGCCATAGGATGCTGCAGGAAGACAATTTGATGCTGAACTTAAAAACGTATTTCAAAGAAAAAATCTTAATTGACTAAAGTGCAATATGTACAAGTTAGGAGCACTAATTTCAGTAAGGTGCATATTACAACAAATATAGTCCTCATGCAAGAGCATCCGTGTTGGGCCCTTAACTCATACTTAATCAACTAAGTGATCTGATTAAAGAAAACAAAGTTAAGTGTTCTCACCGTGTATAAATATAAAGTCTTTGACATGCTTCATGTCAAGATCTCGTAGGCCAATAATATACGATGACTCGATTCGGGAAGCAACAGTAGCACCTGAACTAAATGCATTGTGCTCGCTGACTAAACCAGAACTGACCTAACATCAAAATATCATAATTAAATTCAAACATAGTCTATATGAAAAATACAAATAAATCTTGAAAGTTGGCAAAATTCAAAAACCTCATATATGTCACAAATCACATAGCAAACATGCTACAACAGGGTTTAGCATTCAGTTGGTCTATATTAACTATTGTCAACTGCCTAAACCTTTCAAGACAATTCAGCAAATTGATAAAGTTTTACATTTTAGGCACCTTTGACATCAGTAGGGTGGCTTACAACATTTTCTACATGAAAAATTCTTAAAGACCAACTACTACTGACTTCTTCCACTTATATTGGACCAGCAATCTGTACATAGTAATCACATATAAATCAGAGTAAGGACATCAGAGCCAATAGAAAATGCTTTTTGATGGTATCCTACATTGATTAACAATCCCAAAAAAGCAAACATGCCTGCCATAGGATGCTGCAGGAAGACAATTTGATGCTGAACTTAAAAACGTATTTCAAAGAAAAAATCTTAATTGACTAAAGTGCAATATGTACAAGTTAGGAGCACTAATTTCAGTAAGGTGCATATTACAACAAATATAGTCCTCATGCAAGAGCATCCGTGTTGGGCCCTTAACTCATACTTAATCAACTAAGTGATCTGATTAAAGAAAACAAAGTTAAGTGTTCTCACCGTGTATAAATATAAAGTCTTTGACATGCTTCATGTCAAGATCTCGTAGGCCAATAATATACGATGACTCGATTCGGGAAGCAACAGTAGCACCTGAACTAAATGCATTGTGCTCGCTGACTAAACCAGAACTGACCTAACATCAAAATATCATAATTAAATTCAAACATCGTCTATATGAAAAATACAAATAAATCTTGGAAGTTGGCAAAATTCAAAAACCTCATATATGTCACAAATCACATAGCAAACATGCTACAACAGGGTTTAGCATTCAGTTGGTCTATATTAACTATTGTCAACTGCCTAAACCTTCAGTTGCTCTAATTGAAAACTACAAACAAAAAATACAATCAGTGCAGAGATGCTAGTATAAAAGACAAGTCCTTATGTGTGCCTCTTATTGCAGGGTATATAATGCTATATAAATTAATATGACCAATTGTAAAAAAAAAAATTATTAACCTTCAACTCTTAAATTTTATTATGCAAGTTCTTTTAGAAGTCATATTATCATTCCCATAGCTCCCAACCACACTTAGCTCGACACCTACCGGCTCACAAACAGGACAATAAAATCCATTTATGACATCAGAGTAAGCTCTCTGTCCATAAGCAAATTCCACGGCACAGCACAACCATAAAACAGCAGGTTAGATAGAATTATCTTTATATTTTGCAGTTTCGTAGAGTGATCGTGTCTATAAGAGTTTATAATATTCCACAAATAGATGTAAGTGCGTTTAGGCACTGCAAATAATCATAGCATAAAAAGATTAGAAAACTATAGATGGGACAAAATACTCATATACAGACAGAGCACAGCCAGGACACAGGAGAGATAATTACAGTTCAGTTTTATTAGTCTAGTATTTTAAATTTAAATCTATAAATTTTTTACCATTGCTTCTAACAAACAGGTAAATCTTATCATCTTTGATCAGTTCAAGTCTAAAAGTGCCACACACATGATCAAGAAAGTTTTATCTTCTCATCTTTGCTACTTCTGGTCATACTACCTTACTTTTGAATTAACAGGTACTAGTTAAGGCAAATAAATATGCAAAATGTTCAACTAACTAGACAGATGTTGATATATGCCAAAAAAGAAAACGAAAGGAGAATAGGACACGACAGTAAAACGAAACCTCGGCTGCCTTGAGAATTATCATCTGTAGTCCATAAACAAGAACACTGGCACATCTACCCTGTGGATCAACCTTCACCAGTGGACCTCTTGAAAAACATTCTCTGCCTCTTTTCAAGTACAGCCAGTCTGGACCCTCAAAACAGTGCATTGAACTGAAGAAAACATATATCCATATAAGAAGTAATAACAGGATATAGTAGCATCCATAAAAGACTGATGTGAAATAAACAGCACTAGAAGCAAAAAGAATTTTTAATTGCATCAAGGCCATTGAATGTTAATCCAATAGGAAGTAGGTGTCTTACGTCTCAACTATCTAAACAGACTCAGAAGTATAACTCACATTAACAAGACAAGTCAAACGATATGCATTCTCTTCACAACTATAATTTGTAATTATTCAAAGCTCCTGACTTGCAAGCATTTTCTAATCCCCCCATAAAACAGTTCAGAATGCAAATCAACCTAAATTGAGGAAGAGCGATATACTCAAGAGGCAATAAAGGCATTGCCACCACCGGTGAATCAAAAAATGAATTTGCTCCCACCCGAGGGTGGGCGAAGCACATTAACAAGATCAAAACTCACCTAGTGCGAAGCCCATGTATTGAATCATCAAACTCCAAGACTGAAATCTTTGCATCTTGAAAAGTCAATATAATAGCATCTCTCTTCCTTCCACCATCAATGCCTCCAGAAGGTAACACTCCCAATGACTCTACATTGCCATGCAACCTACACCACAAAACAAAAGCACCCACAAAATGTTGAAGATATGTTTGTAGTACACTCATTTCCAAATATGACTATCGCCTGTTTCTAGAAATCCAGAATAATTTCATGTGCTGCCGGTTTAAGGATTATCTAAAATATACCATTCACGTAACTAGATTTCCCATTATCAAATTCAAAATAAAAGATAATTCAGTTCTAAACTTTTTAATAATGTATCTCCAAGAGACTCTAATTTGAAAGAGCATATTCTACTATTTAGGGAGCATAGTAAAGGATTTTAAATACGCTAACAGCCTCTTTATTTTTAAAACTTAATTTTACTACTCCCAATATGTTTTATTATTTTTCCCTATCTTTTATTATCATCAACTTCCTTCCAAATCACTATATTATACCCATCCATTTTCTTTGTATATACTATTTTGTTGGGTCAATATATAGAGCATCGACAATAGAAATTTTTTTAATGCATTTAATTATAGAAAGTGAGTTTAACTCTCCAAATTTGGAGATTCAAACCCACTCTCTATTTTAAAATGTTAATTTGAAGAGTATCTTGGAACGAAATTTTTTGGATTAATACTCTTTAAAATAGAAAGCATTTCACTTTTAAGTAGCCTCTTGAAGATGTCTCTACAAGGTTACACACCCAACAACTCCACATTGCCACGAAACCTACACCACATAACAAAAGCTCCCACAAAATGATGAAGATAAGTTTGTAGCACACTCATTTCCAAATATGACTAGCACATGTTTCTAGAAATTCAGAAAGAGAACACGTCCATATTACATAGCCCCTATTTGTCACTCTTTACTTTACATTCTTTCCCGTTATTTTTTCTATAGTACTCGTTTTTAACCACACATTTTTCATTAAAATAATAATGCACACAAATCAAAAACTTTTCCTTCTTTTTTTACCACACATTCTCCATCAATCACTATTCCATAATACATTTCTTCAAATTCATGGGGCTCAAACAGGGCAGAATTTCATGTGCTGCCATTTTAAGAATTATCCAAAATATACCATTCACCTGACTAGATTTCCCAATATCAAGATTCAAAACAAAAGATAATCCATTTCCAACTTTTTATTACATACATNGTTCCAATTCCAGTTCAGTACTAATTATACTCGTCGCCTGTCCATTAATTAGGGTACCCCTTTCGGACCACCACTTTAAAGTTCGATATCAATAGAGAATTGAAGTTGATGAAGAGCATGACACCAATCCCCAAATTAGCCAGGTAGGAGAAAAAGATCTCAAAAATAACATAAAAACATATCTTTTGAAAAACCTGTAATGGCAAACTAGCTCAAGGGATGCCCCAGAAATCCCTGCTAAGACACCGCCGCGCTTGGGTTCGGCCAGATTCTTGGAGTCCACAGGTGAAGATGAATCTTCCTGCAATCTGACAGTGTAGATTTCGAGAACATTGGCGGCAGCTGTGATGAGGTTGGGTATTGGGCCAGCGGGCTTGGTGGAAGTGAGCCATTCGGAGTCCAGGTCGTCGGCGGAGACCGGGTGAATTTGGGAAGTGAAATCAGCGGCGGAATGAGATATAAAGCCTGAGGCACAGTGCTCGACGCCAGTAGGCAAATGCATCATCTTGTACGATGCGAAACTCATGTTGCACGTTTGCGGTTTTGCGAGGGTTTTGCGAGGTAGATTGTGGGAACTGAGTGTATGAGAGAGAGAGAGTGTGTGTGTGTGTAGGAGAAAACGGGCGGGCAGTGGGCTAGGATTTCTACAGGGTACTTACACTACTGCCCTATATTTTGGTGTAGGTTTTAGAAAAATTGATAAACTTGGATTAAATGGTAATTAATTAAAATTGGACGTAAAAAAAAAAAAAAAAAAATCGATGTTACTTCAACATTGAAAGTTCTAGAAGAAAGATCAAGAAAATTTTCCAAATATACACAAATAAAATAATAGATTTTTTTTATGTTTTAGACTCCTTTAATCGGTTCTCCAATTCTATTATTTTAAGATTATGTTATGAAAGTAACAACCATAAAATCTCTCGCTTACAAATTCTAATCATCATAGTTCATTATCCATTTCACGTTTATTTGAATTTCGTGATTAGATTTAGTTTAAACCTTACAATGTAAATAATTAACATTTTTGAAGTTCCTTTTAATGATTTTTTATTATGATTGGAAACATTTTGGAAAATAGCATTGTTGAACTTGAGAGAAAATGAATTGTGTCAATATATATGAAAAATTAGCTTGGATCAATTAAAATGATACATGCAAGGTGCTTCACAAAAAGGAGAATATGAAA
The DNA here is from genome assembly GCF_002742605.1 of Olea europaea var. sylvestris. Taxonomy (NCBI): domain Eukaryota; kingdom Viridiplantae; phylum Streptophyta; class Magnoliopsida; order Lamiales; family Oleaceae; genus Olea; species Olea europaea. Next base: position 21,747,733 of record NC_036248.1, on the reverse strand, counting down.
AAAGTGGTATTCTGTCACTTTTATCAAAAAATTTACATTATATCATTTGAGTATTTAACTATATCCATACATATGCATTTTTGAAAATTTTAACTTAAGAATTCAAATCTTGTTTTATATTAATACAGATGAAAAAAGAATTTAAATCAATTAAATTGATGCATGCAAAACCTTTGAAAAAAGAAAAATGCGAAAAAGTGATACAATGTCACTATTTTATGAAAAAGTGACATTCTATCACATTTTTTTATAAAAAGTCGAAATATCTCATTTAAACAATTAACTATATGCAAACGTGCTCGTTTATGTTAATACATAAAAAAAAACATTTAAATCAATTAAATTGATGCGTGCAAATTATTTTTAAAAAATGAAAATGTGAATGTAACTTTTTCATAGAACTTTTCTCAAAAAAATAAAAAAATAAAAAAAAAAATCATAGTATCTCATTTGAACAATTAACAATATGTATACGTATGCATTTTTGAAAATTTGAACATACGAACTCAAATCTTGTTTTATGTTAATACATTTGAAAAAACAAATTTTTGAATAAATTAAATTGATGCATGCAATGTGTTTTAAAAAAGGATGATATTTCAAAGAAAATCATATTACTCTATTACATTTTTTAAAAGGCAAAACTTGAATATGAAAAAGCAATAGGACTAACTCCACCTCTCTCTCTCTCTCTCTCTCCCTCCCTCTCCCTCTCCCTCTCCCTCTCTCTCTATATATATATAGTATTGAAACTTGCAATTTTATTAATTTTAATAATAATAATAATAATAATATTTTTACATGTTTGGCCTATATTTTTAATTGTTAGTTATTTCTTTTTTGTTATGTTTTGTGCATCATTTTTTATTTAAAAGGCCAATTTAAAGTTTAATACGGTCAATGTTTTTTAATACGGTCAAAATTTTAATTTTTTTAAATTAAACTTTTAATATGGTCAAAGTTTTTTTTCGTACTGGGGCTCAAACAAGGGCTAATGCTCTATTTTTAAGTGTCAATAGTTACATTTCATAAGTTACAAATCCCGATACTCTACAATTTAAACTATTCAAATTACATTTAAATTCATTAACATATAAAAAAATTATGTTAAATAAGATATGAGAAGAAATCAATACATGTTCATTGTTGAAGTGCATAAAATTTTTACTAAAGTTTAAAGATATTTTTTATTATATATAGAATGCTCTTTATAAATAAAATTATATTGGAAATGCTCTTATAACTAGTTCATTATACGTTAAATCACTTTTTCGAGCATATTGAAATCACAAACACATGCTTGATGGAAATTAAAATCATATTTCGATTTTGATAAAAGTTGATAAAATATGTGATTAAAAAATTGTAAATCTCATGAAATATTTGGTTAAAATTAATTATTGACTTTGATTTAAATTAAAATCTAAATTTTATTCATTACCAAACGGGGCATAGTACTTACTTAACTCAATTTTGACCCTATTTTTTAAAATTTATTTTCTAAATTTCATTTTCAATCACAAATTTCATTGAATTCACAACTTTTATCAAATTTTCAATCATGTATTTGAATTACTTTTATTCAAATATACTTTAGATCTCATTTTAACCAAATCAAGTGGGGAAAAATTCACCTACTTCTATTAACTTACGATTTAAAATGATTATAAACAATTCTCGTAGATCAAGATCTAATCAATCAATGACCTAAGTTTGAATCTCATTTGAGGGAATGATGCAATTAAAAAATAGATAAATAAAAAAAACTCCCGAACATGTTATAAATTTCAAAGACACATCAATATTAATTATTTGAAGAGTGACTTTATGGATATTGTAGTTTTCTGGTGCGATGTTGGTTGCAGCACTTGTGTCATCAAGTCTTGGCTTGAAAAACGAAGTGGTCTATAGAATGGTTGGATTCATTGTCATTTTGTCTATAGTTTTCAGTTTGCTTTGATTTTAAATAAAATTGAGATTTTAAAGTATATTTGAGAAAAATAAAAACTTTAGCAAGTAAAACATAATTTAAAGACATAAAATTAAGAATACAATTAATTGTTTTTTTGCATTAAAGAACTTTGTTCTTCTATCCAAAACATAATAAAACATGAGCCATACTTGGTCTCTGTTTGGTGGAGATTAAAATCAGATTTTTAGTAAATTTTTATAGAAGTTGATGAAATGTGTGATGAAAAATTGTGGAATCCATAAAATATGTGGTGAAAATCAATAGATAACTTTGAATTAGATTAAAATCTAAATTTCAATTGGTGTCAAGCAGGGGTTTGACTCAACATTGTCACTATACCCATGTTATACAGTAAAATGTCAAGTTAGTTGACCAACGAGGATGTGTCGTGTGTAGACATGTGTTACTTATCACATTTATTAGTTCTTAGCGCATGCAATGCGCAAGGTACTTCTAAGTTATTAATATGGCTTGGCTTTTACGTGTTTGAGCATTTCTTGAGAAAATGGAGGATGCCCTTTGTAATGTGGACACAACAAGCCTTGCACTTCTTTCCTACATCATACATGATACTTCAGCTCGGCCACTACGGGTCGACCAAGACATGGCACCTTTTATGCATCATTTCGGCTACCTTGCATGACCTCACTTTAACCAAGTAGGAAGCGACGTATAGTGCGGGCCTCATTGACTTGGTCAACTAAATGCCACGTTGGCGATCGCCTGGAGCCTCTTCATAAGAGGCTTAATAATAGTTCCCTGAGTCCATATATAAATATTTATATAATATGTGGACTTTCATTGTAAGGTCGAAGGTGAGCCCCTCTATGTCATGGTGTTAGGTTGGCTTGGAGTGTTTCACTATTTGTTTGTTGGTTGTGCATTTTAAACACAACACAATAGTCTTCCAAGTCCATGTATTGATATTTATATGATGTATGAAATTTGAATTGTAGGGAAGAACTGAATTACTTTTTGTAGTTATGCAAATAATGCAGAGAGGAGGTCTCCCAAGCTAATGAAGAAAATGTGAGGTCATTACTTGAGGATGAGACTCTTAAAGATAGGAGCTTTAAGAAAAGCTAATGAAGCAGAGACGAGGTCCTTGCTTGAGGATGAGTAATGAGATATTTTTTGTTGTATCAATGATGTGAAATTTGTCACATATTTCCAAGGACAGTCCAATTGAGGTGTCGATACTCCTAATGAATATGCCTCCTGAGTCATTATGGGTAATATAACAGGTGATTCTAGAAATTCAAGATGATGCGCTTCTGTCATGCTTAAGACTTATTGCCTCATCTCGTACGCCCAATGTTCATAGCACTCGGACTAAACAATGCTGATTGTATCTGAGATTCGTCTTCATCGATTATAAAAGGTTGGCTCCTTTATTCTGCAATGGCTCCTTTATTCTGCAATACTCTTCACTTACAAAAAAACTTACAAGGTACATAGAATCTTTCAAATATTGCAACCCCGAGCATTCCACACCAGTATCTAAATTTTTCGACAAAAGTCCACCGTCTTTGTTCAATTTAATCGTCTTTGGTGAGTGTTCAACCTTGAACCATTCCATTTTTGGCTACATTTTATAGTTTTTACTTTCAATAGAATATCTAGAAGTTACGCTTTTAATTTTGTTGAGGCTACCTGAAAAGTCTATAGTTCGACCCAAACAACACCTAGAGGGGGGTGAATAGGTGTTTATGCAGAATTTAACAATTTAATTAACTTATGCAACATGTCACATAAATTACGCTTTGTCCAGATTTATTCACATAATTTAGCTACCTAAGTTGAATTGCCGGTTGAAATCAAAACAACAGAAAGCAGTAAAAACGCAACAAAATGTTGACGGAGAAAACCCAACTGGGTAAAAACTCCGGGCACAAGCCAGTAGGTATCAACTATAGAAGATTTCGACTTACAGTACGCCAGACATTATTGACTCTAACAATACTCTGACCTCCTTACTGTATCAGCTAGAGCTCTCCTGGATTTTGCAGATCGGCGCCAAAATCTCATCCTTGAATTTCTTCTATTTCCAGTGAATCACCAAACACTCCAGTTCTTCAAGCAGTTTCCTTCCCGAATCTTCAAACAGATGATCTTCTGGAAATTGATATGGAGATTTGAATGGTGTTTTGATTTTGTGAAGGTTGATGTTTTTCTTCAATGAATCATAAGATGACGCACTTTCGCTCGAGCGACCCTCAGCGAAACTCTAGCGACAATAGTTCTGTTATTTAGGCTCGAGCGAGGTCAGGGCAAACTCTAGCGAGATCAACGCGTCGTTTGCATCTTCAAAGCATCCAACTTTACCCTAGACCTATGCTATCAACTTTACAAAATTGCAACACAAGTCCCTGAACTATTAGAACTTTACAATTTAGTCATTGACTTTACAAACATGACAAATTGGTCCTTTGGTCACATATTGCCAATTACAACATTTTCCTAACACTACCAAATCGAAGGATAGGCATAGTGTTGTAGAGGGGGTTAAACTTGGGGAGCCCACTATCATCTCTTCTAAAGATATTAGTGTGGCAATCATGTTCGAAGAAAACATTTGGAGATTACTTTCGGCCCTGTTGATACTTCAGAAAAAGGAGGCACTTCGAATTATCCCTCAAATATGATAGTTACTAAAAAATAGATATGTGTAGGAAGGTCTTTAGGATCCCAGACAAAATTGAGCTAATCATTCCCGAATTGGATGAGAGGGGCCTGCTATCTGAGGCTGGTTGTGTTGTCATTGTTGGGAATTTATTTATCATGTGATGGGAAATGTCATGTGGTATAACAAAATCAAATTTATTCGTTTACTGTAAAACTATAATCCCTTCGTCAATATGATCTGTTCAATTACAAGATATGGAAGTGTGTCAATCCCTATTATCGATCATATCTTTCATTCTACTATTAAGTCAATATAAGTCGAAAACTCCTTTTTGACTTATGAGTACACATTGGCCAAGAATTTCGTTATCGACTTAATTGAATGAATTGTGGATCATAATCTTTTATTATCTAAGAGTGCGAATCCTCTATTGGTCATATACAACATTCATATGATTCTTGACATATCCGAGCGATGTCATATTAGCGGCACTTGGCAAAGAAACATCCAGCACCGCCAAAATATGACTGTCTTCATATAGGCACTATGATGACCTCAAGTGAAAAGACTAATTCCACCCCCGAACATTAGAGATTAACCACTGATACTCAGATAGTTATCCATGTGGAATCTCCCAGAGGGTCTCCAATGTTTTGTTCTATAACAAAATATCAACGCGTTCATTTAAGTGTCACTACATTTTAGCTTGTAAGATCAGTTACTTACTTCACAAGTAAGAAATGTCACACGTGATAGTTTATCCATAATAACGATATCCATATCTCGTCATTACTTACGACCATGAATTATTTAAAATCTAATCATATGTAATTTGTATCTCACAATCACAACTCCTTGTGATTAACAAATTACTGAAACCTGAATCTTTGGACTCTATTATTTAACATTATTCATAGAATATTAATTCAAATAAATAATAGATCTTACCAAAAATAAATACATTAAACATATTAAAAGTGTTTATAATCTAAATCGATTAGATTTAGGACATAACACTTACAGTCATTAGCGATAATATTTTTAAGAGTAGGTTCATGTTGCCTATCCTTCTTTGGGTTAGTACTCGGTCTTATGGTTTAGCACTAATCTAACTTAAATCCTAATTCTTGGAGTCAATTAGTAGGGTCATGAATTTTATGGCGGAAGGTTGACATCAGTATGGATTCAATAGTCCCTTCCATTTATGTGCCAAAGATAAGTCAAAGGGGTAGTACTATATGACCTCGAATGGAGCTTATTCTTCATTTGCGGTGGGCATGCCTAGATTGAAGTGGAGGCTGCGAAGTTGGTTTTGGGCTTTAGGATGATGAGACACCATGGAGGGTGACCCTATGGCTTCTCTAACAGTTCCCACTTTTTTTTCCATTGTAAGTGAGTCTTTGTTGAACTGATTTTACTTTATCTTTTTTATGTTTCAGCATTTGACTTCATTGATTTGTACTTGTTCATTTTCGAGGCGCCACATTACTGATGACCAATTTCACATCTTCTGTAATATCTACCAGCTGAGCATAAAGGAGCGCTTTTACTCCGAGTTTATCAATAAAAACCTTCTTTTTTTGTAAAAGTGAGGTGGCCAATAGATTCGGGTCCTCTCTCATCCATGTAAGCCTTTAGTCCTGCACACTTAAACAAATCGTAAGTTGCACAAGGCCTTCTTCGAGGTTGAGAGAGGCAACCATGTGCACTTCGAAGGTCAAGTTAGTTCACTATATGAATAAAAGGGTAAAAGACGTGCTAAAGTTTGATCCGCTAAGTAAATCAAGTCGGATATTAAGTAAATAAAGAGAAAGCAAGATTGCTTTAGTTATATAAAATTTTATTGCATTCAAATGATACAATGGATGAGCTTTTATAGTGGTGGAGGAAAAATGGTAAGTGTTGGATAAAGTGACACGTGGAATTATCTTGATGAATGAAGTATTATCCTACTATTACTCCATCAATACTAGGTTGACGAGCATTTAATGATTCTAAATGACAGCCGTCCTAGTGCGTAGGTTGGACTTTGATTTGTAAACCGATGATTTGACTTATAGTGCTGCCATAGTGAGTTATCACATCAATCAGTCATTGGTAGATCTTGTACAGAAGATTTCTTGAGATGATGCGAATTGGAAAATGCCCTTGTAAATATGGAGGCTAGGAGCTTCACGCTTCATTCCTGCATCATACACAACACTAGAGTTCGACTACTGCAGGTCAACCTAGACATGGCACCTTGTATGTATAATCTCGGCTACTTTGTATGACCTTTATTTGGCTAGGTGGGAGGTAACGTAGAGTACATGCCTCATTGACTCGCTTAAGTAAATGCCATGTTGATGATGACTTACGGCCTCTTCGTAAAAGGTTTAACAGTATATTTATTTTACTTGAAGTATTGGCACATTGACATCCTAGAAATCAAAGAAACTATATAGTTCAAGACGAAGCACCGGTAGGGAAATACTGGGAGATAAAGTAAAGATTATCTTCATTTCAAATAAGAACTTCTATATGCAGAGCATTACATGTCCCAAAATCAAGCATGGACCTTTTGATAACTTATAATGTATATAAGGTCAAAATACACAAAAGTAGAAGTGTGTGAAGTAAGTTTTATGCCGATTAATAATTTACTCCATCCATCCCACAAAGATAGACTTGTTTTCATTTTCACACAGATTTAGAAAAATAATTAATATAGTTGTAAATATAAATTTTTCTTATGTATTTCTTGATATATCTCTACATTAAATAATGATAAAAATAGGAGTACTTCATATTTAATGATAACAAGACACATTAAATAAGAGGGCATATGAGAAAATTAAGAAATTATTTATGCTCTCAACAAAGAAAGTGCCTATAATTTGAGATGAAAAAGAAAAGCAAGTCTATCTTTATATGATAAATGGAGTATATCTAATCCTTGTGATTATCGAAACAATTCAAAAAGTAGGCGTTTGAATGATCATACAAAGCTTGAAAAAAGTTGGAGGTGTTTACAATTGGTTTTCGTTCTTGTCTTCTTTGTCATCTTCGTCAGTTATTCCTATACCCTTTTTGGTTAGAAATATTAAATTGACCTAATCAAAGTTATATAATCAAGCTATAATAACTAATTAAAAATTATACATTTGCTTGTCCAATTCAATTATTAATTTGGCTTTATTCCACAAAACATCCAAGACTTTCTCCTCGAAATATATAAAATCATAGAAGCAATTTTGTTTCAATTCCAAGCAATTAAATTCTTTTAAATTACTATCGTAGAGCTTGTTTGATTCTCATTAATTGGGAAAAAATGAGTTTTGAATAGCATTTTTAGGTGAATTTGTGGTTAAAAAGTAAGGAAAAGTTTTAGTTGTATGTGTAAAATATTTCATTGTATGAATGTGTGGTTAAAAATAATTTTATAACAAATTATAAAATAAATTAATGGATGTCAAATGATACTTAATTTATTATCCTCACATCAAATAATTAGTGTTATGTTAAACTGACCGTTTTATCCAACTAATTATTTTCAAACTTAAGCTTTTAATAGCTTATTCACGATCAAATCGTAATAACAATTTGGTCATCACTAATTGCTGAGCTCAAATTTCAACTAATTAGAAGAAAATGCTTAAAGAAATTCTTTTACCCATTGAACTAAAATTGCATATTCTGAATGTCATAATTATATACTAATTTTACTTTTACTTTTACTTTTGACTCCCTATATACAAAGATATTTGATCCGATCATTAAATGTCACTCATTGGTTTATAAACGATCAAATAATTCGCAAAGAGCAACTATTAATCCGTAACGGATTAAGGTAATTGATATAAAGCAATCAACGTGAATTTTAATCCTCTCTAGCACGATCACGCATTAGAACTAAATGCTTACATAAAATGGTCTAGTCTAAAGGACTTATTGATATATCAAGCAAAATAGTGTCACTACTCCCGATATCCTCTCATCACGGTCAAGATAAATTGCATACTCCAATTGGTAGGGTAAAAAATATTATAGCCTTCGCATAATAGAGTGCCAACCTTTTGTCTACTGTCGTTGACAATTAATTCTTCAATCAACATACAAATTATTGTCTTTTGTACTAATTACTTTATTTTGTATTTTACTCATTGAACACACTGATATAATGAAACTCCTCCTATAGAAATAACTAAAACACTAGAATTTATTTATTAAAAATTGAAATGTTTATTTTATTACAATAACCTTCTCATATTTTTGGGCATATATCCCAACAATCTCTACTTTACAAGAGGACATAGTCCATGTGTGATATATTCTTTCTAGGTGGTACACATGTGGACTTCAAATGAACTAGAAGTGCTACACAAAATAAGCCACTATGATAAAAGAAGAGTTAAGCGTTGAATCAAGAAAAATCCTCTGCGAGCAGTCTCTTCGCCCAGTGAAGCTTAAGTGATATATAGGATAAATAAAAGCGAATAGTGCTCACTCAAGATGGGTTAACATTTTCCTCATTCAGGCTAGCTAAGGTCCGTTACTGAGACATGTAAGCTAATGGATAAAACATGATACTCTAATAGAATCAGTTATAAACCAGCTAATAAAGAGTTACCATCTGTCATTTATTCAAAGTGACTGAATTACCTCAAAACTCCGAGGAAAATATATAAATACTCTCACCTAAGAGAAGGGAAGCACGCAAATTTAAATATTTTCTTCTCAAATAACTATTTTTTGTCTTGCTCCAGTACGAACATCAAAATTATTAAGTTTATGAGGTGAAAATCCTAACTAGATGTGAGGAATTTGTTGATCCGATTTCTATCATCAACAATAATCATATTTTTTCTATCTCAACACTACATTCTTACCCATTCTACTCCGTCTATGATGATGAAAGGGAAAATCAAAATTCTATCGCTTTGTATTGTAGCAAATTTTCACGAAAAATATTTCCCTCATTAAATCTTTAGGGTTTCAAAGTTAACTCTATAGTTCAATGTATCGACAAACTATTAAGAAATTGAGCCATCAAGAAAAGGAAACAAATCAAGTCTCCTTTCCCTGTCACTTAGATATTCTCTAAACATATTGAGCTGTCAATTAAACGGTCTCCACTAGTCTTAGATGACTCATATTCACTTATTTTTATAATATAATTCACTTTTTATGAACAAAAATTCCACACCATATCAAAACATGTATAGCACTTAAAGTTAATCTCTTCAGATCTTGATGATCATGCCTGCCACCCAAATCCATGTTGCAATATTTTCTCCTAAAACAATTGTACAATAATAAAAAAAATTAAAATCTTGCGAGTTTAATACTGGCACACCAAATATGTAATATATGTATGGCCATTTTCACAATTTTTCAAACAAAAAAAAGACAAAGATTTCCAGCCATGACATCTCTCAACACCCCCTATGAAAAACTCAATGAATCAGACCAAGAAAGGGTAATTTCACTTTGAAAAACAAGAAGAAGAATCACCATTGTTGGCTTGTCTTCTATTTTTCTTCTTGTTGTTATAGTAGCCAATGTTATTGGAGTTTTTCACAGCAAAAAGGGCAATTCTGAAAATCAATCCATTTCCTCTTCCTCTTCCATCAAAGCTATTTGTAATGTTACTTTATATCCAGATTTATGTTACAATAGCCTTTTTCCTCTTGTCAAGTTTGGTAATTTCCAGCCCAATGATATCTTCGAATTATCGGTTCAAGTTGCAATAAACGAGCTTACTAAGATCTCCAACGACATCCTTGAGAATGGACTTGAAAAATTCAATATCTCAGATAAAATGACACTTGCAGCTATAGAAAGTTGCCAAGAGCTACTCTCTCTTTCATTGGATCATCTTAATAAATCATTATCCTTAAAGGAAATGAAATTTCTAAAGGCATTCGATGATCTAAGAACTTAAGCTCTGCAATTACATATCAGCATACTTGCTTAGATGGCCTAAATGCATTAAGTAGTTTTGTGGGTTGATACCTTAAGAATTCAATCGAGTATATGAGCAACGGTCTTGCCGTCGTTATTTTGCGAGTTTCGGCAACATTGAGGTGCCTAACTGGTTGTCCTTTAAGGCTAGGAAACTATTGCAAATTTCACATTCAAACATGAAGGCTGATGTTTGGTGGCAAAAGATGGTCTCCAGAAATGCATGACAATAATCGGATGCCCTTTAGGATGTACCCGATAATAATAACACGAGATTCGTTATCTACATGAAGGTGGGAGTTTATGTCAAAAATGTTAGAGGTGATAAAACCAAATGGAATGTCATGATTGTCAGCGGTGGAATGAATTTTACCGTTGTTTACGGCAGCCTCAATTTTATCTATAGAACTCCTATATTTTAATCTGCAACATTTGGTAAGTTTTAGTACTTAAAGTTATGTAGTTATTTATCAACCCATTCTTTTAGACAAAGACTCTGTTTTACTTTTTCAAATTAAAATTGAGACAATAAAGCAAGTTCTCAATGCATTGCGAGCATTGCTCTGTATGTAGCCTATAAATGTTCATCAGTCTATGTGATGATGAGGTCACTGCCACATTTTTTAATGTATACAAATACATTCCAATTTCATTGGACAATGTGATCGTGACTAACTGTAACATAGATCGATTGTCATCTAAACTCTAGATGAATAACATCACTCACCTTGCAATGGGAGACGTTGTCGGGAAAATGTACATGCAAGCATGAACTTTCTATAACAATCTAGACTTTGTGCTCAAGCCATTAAATATCATACATACTGTCCGTTGTGGGAGAGTTTAAACCCGTCTTACCCTTACAACTTTCTATTACGTTTCTCAAGATTCGAACAATTAACTTTTCCCTTAAGAATAACTTAAGTTGACGTGTTTAAATGGTATTAAGATTCAACTTAAATCATTCTTAAGAGAAAGGTCAAGGGTTCGAAAGAAAAAGTGATAGAAAGCCTTGAAGGGTAAGATGGGCTTAGTCTCTTTCAAAACAGACAGTATGTATAATATAACAGTTTGGGCACGAGGCTTGGGTTGTGGGAGAGTTTAAGTCCATTTTATCCCTCACAACTTTTTGTAATGTTTCTCGGGATTCGAACACGCAATAGAAAGTTGTGAGGGGTAAGAGGGTAGATGTTTTCTTGTAACGGATAGTGCGTAAATTAAACGTTTTGAGCACAAATGTTTGGCCAAGGATTCATCATACAAGATATGAGATTTCTCAACACTACAGGTGTTGCTAAGCAACAAGTCGTTCATTTGCTATCAACAGCCGATCTTCGGTCTGCTATCGATGGAGCATGGACAAGTTCCAAGAAACACTTTACACGCACTCTAACCACCAATTCTACTGCAAATGCAACATCAGGAACGGTAGACTTCATCTTTGGAAATTCGATAGTTGTGCTCCAAAACTGCAACATTCTTCCCAGGAATCCAATGCTTGGCCAATAAAACATAATCATAGCACAAGGCAAGATTGATCCCAATCAAAATATTGGAATTTCAATCCAAAACTACGATATTTTGCCCTTAGGAAATCTCACTGGAGTCGGCACATTTCTTAGCAGGCCTTGAAAAATTATTCTACAACTGTTTATATACAAAATATTATGAGAAATTTGAATGATCTAAAAGGATGACTGCCATGGATGGGTGCACTTGCACCAGATCCTATGCTCCTGTTAGGCCCCATTAAGTTAAATTTCATTTTTCTGTCTCCTATTTTCAATCATACAATCTTTCATAAAACAACATTATACATAAATCGAAAACTTATCTTTCTTTTTCAACCACTAATTTTTCAAGAAATACTATTCCACCCATTTTAATTTGAAAAAATGGAGCCAAACGGGGCTTATATTTTATGCTGAGTTCCAAAATTTTGGCCCTTGAGCTTGAACCAATAATAGAGTGAATTCGACTGGCTTGAAGCTTAATATTTTCGCTTCTGAAGCTAAAAAGTTTACTGTTAGCTCATTTATTCATGGGGATAAATGGCTTCAAGCAGTCGATGTTAGCTTCTTCAACTCCAATCTCTAGAGCTTCTTGTTCACATGCGCTAGTGGTTTTGTAAAGACTTAGGGTTCCATTTTAAAAGGTCAATCTTGTTAAGAGAAGTAGCTCAAGACCTTATAAATTGGTCTATATTTTCATCTTTATTCGATGTAGAATTTTATTCCTTCACACGCCCTCGCAAAATAGTGGTTCGTTTGAATAAACCAATCTTGAAATCTGTATGCTCATTTATTAAGTCTTAATTAGATCGAATTGCTCATTGAAACTTAATGAGCTCTAATACTATCTAAAGATTTGGGGTTCCATATTAAAATATCAATCTCGTTAAGAGGAACAACCTAAAACTTTATAAGTTGGTCTATATTTTCATCTTTATTCGATGTGAGATTATATCCCTTAACATACTCCTACAAGATAGTGGCTCGTTTGAGCAGACCAATTTTGAAATCTATGTACTCATTTTTGAGTTTTAATTGGATCGAATAGCTTGTTAGAGTTTAATGAACTCTAATACCATGTTAAAATTTAGGATTCCATGTTAAAATGTCAATCTTTTCAAGAAGAGTAGTTTAAGACCTTATAAGTTGGTCTATATTTTTATCTTAATAGGTTTTTAGGGCCCCCAAATCCATCCTCGACTAGAATGACCTAAGAGTTTACAGATTCGATCGATAAAAAGAAGCTTATGGTGCTAAGAATTGTTTGGTTTATATAATATGATTTGTTCTTTTTCGTTTTCTCATCTTTGTATTGAAATTGAAAATGCATAAATTGTATTTTTATTTTATTTTATAAAAACAAAAAGGATTTGAGTTTTTACTGTGTTACTAACAATTTCAACTTTGACACCTCAAGTTTAATCATTATGTCAATCTACCCATTAACCTACTCGTAAAAAATACAAATAAATTATTTCTCAATCTCCGAATTGCTTTAAGAATCTGAAGTGCTGGTTTTATTCTAATCTAATTGAAGGAAAAAGAAATTTTCCGAGCGTTAGTTTTATTCTAATTATAGAAGAGATCAAATGCAATATTTTTTCCATGAATTTTTTGATGTAGGGTACTGTCATCACTCTATCCAAAAATTATAGTTTATGGCACAAATGCGATCCACTCAATATCATTCAAATTTAAGTTAAAAAAACTCACCTCCTACATGCATCATCTATCCCAGCCACAGGAATGCTTTAACATCAACTCGAGCACGAAACATCAACTCTAATCCCAATCCTGTGTAAGTCATTGTTACAACTTTGCTTAAAAGATAGCACATGGCTTAAATGCAATTAACCCTGTATAACCTACAATCGACTTTGGGAATCCACCTCGAGCCTAGTTTGTAGGGCCCATCCTGTTTCAAGCATCTTGTTGCATAATTAATTACAACTTCAAAAAAATAATGAAATTATTTTTATCGTCTCATATTTGTCAATTAGTGGTACAATATTTCAAATTTGTTGTTCCAAACGAGTTTGTTAGGATTAGAAATTCATAGTGAAGTTGGTAGATTATTGGATTTTTAATTTATCTTTATTTGTCTCAACTTTATTGGACTTGAAATCTTACTGAAATAAAAAAAAATGCTTTCTTTATTTCATTAATCTTTGTTTACTTTAATCATTAAAGAAAGACTTTCATGATTAATTTACCGAAATAATGCAGTTGCTACGAAGGACGAATACTCGTTTGGGCGCCATTATTGTGGAAAAACATATATTCTTCTATCACATCACATGACCCACCATGTGAAAACTAGTTCAAATGGTGTTATGCATATATATGGGCAACTTCCAATTTTACCCCAATCTTGAGATGTGATCACTTATTGTTCCAAACAAAATCGATGTATTTTTTACTTTTCCAAGTTAACTTTGACAGATTGTTATCAATTCGATGTCAGAAATTAAGAATAAAGCAATGGCTTTGTATTGTGCAACGGTTTAAAATTGTCTAAAAGTGAGATGAAAATGAGCTCCAAAGATTAATACAAAAAAATGAATATTTTAGAATTCAGTAAGATTCCAAGTTCAATAAGGTTGAGACAACTAAAAATAAATAAAATCAACTTGACAAATCGGAAATGGTGAACAAAATTTGATTATTTTATTGAAATTTCAAAATATCCTGTAGGTACAATATGAACATTATTTTATTGAAATTTTCCGGTCAACTAATAGTGTTTTGGACGGTTTCCGTTCAAATGAACTTCAGGTGTATATTTATGAAAGGTTAGGAACCTTCACTGACATAAAATAAAGATTATAGTAAAATTTGCAAAAAATGAAAAGATTGGGGACCGCTGGTACAATTTTCCGTTAAAGATGGTTTTCCATCAGTTTCCTCACCAGCTTCCCAAGTCATTTTCCATGTCTGCATACGAAAACTACACAAGTTTTCATCCTATTCTAGATCTGAAATATCTACAGATTCTTAAGCTTAAATTAAGTGAAAGAATAAAAAATCAAAAAGCTGTAACCAAATAGCAACATTAGGCGATGAGTAGAGACAATTGGGAAAGGTTGGTTGTAGCCGTTCTACGGAAAGAAAAGGATCGGGAAATTGCCCGTGGCCCCTCCTTGGACCCGAGTGATGTCAGTTCCAGGTTAAGTTCTATTTCTATTTCGTCGGATCTCAGTTCCACGTTCAATTTCAGTTCTCCTGCTCACGAGCATGTGCCTGTCTCGCCCGCTCAAGGTACATCTATTTCTCCTCCTCGCGAGCATGTGCCAATCTCGCCCCCTCAAGGTACATCTATTTTACTTTTGTGTGTTATAATGAAGCAATTACACTCTGTCGTGTCTTCTTTTCAGGCAAGATTTATCACTGGATTATGATCGGTTTTTCCTTGTGATCGTTTATATAATGCTTTTAAAAACATAAGATCTGTCAAAGAGCAACGCAAATCTGAACATGTTATATTCTATCATTTTTATTCTTCACTTTTTTGGCAAAGAAACATAAATATGAAAAATCAAGATCTTTAAATTGCACTTTTAATTTGATAGTCTTCCATAAATATGAGAAAGAGGGCTAATTTTCTCTGTCAAATCTGAAAATTTGGGCAGATTTTTAGATTTTTTGGGCGAATTTTGCTGCGATTTTCTGGTTGAATCCCCTAGAGTTATGGAGAGATTTTGGATAATACTTTCCAACGGTATCAAAATTCGACAGTTTCGATGATCGAAAGTGGCCAAAAATTTGTTGTGAAAGCATCCCAAAAATTGAAAAAGTGTTTTTAAACTTCAGGGACCATTTCTGTAAGTTTTTAAACTTTAATGACCGTTTTTGAAAGCGTCCCGAAACTGAAGTGACCGTTACTGAAAGTTTTAAGTTTCAGTGACCGTTTTGTAATTTACGCTTAAGTTCAACGACCGTTTGTGAAATTAACCTTTATTCTTAATTATTGGGATTAAAATTTTTTTATAAATATTATTAAAAATAATAATAATATTATAAAAATTAAAAATAAAATTAATCATAAAGTAATAAAAGAATATAAAAAGGAATTTAATAGAAACTAATATTTATTATAGTATAAAATGAAGGACAAAAAGAGAATGAAGAAAAACTCTATATATTATACCAAATAAACATTGTTGAAACGAATTTGGTGAAACATTTTTCTTAACACCATTAGTATCAAGATCCAAAATTGGGTTGGAGGTCAATTGTTTTTTTACAAAAATGGTGTCCTATGCCAAATTGGCGTTGGGTAGGAATTGCTCTTAGTGGGATCGAAATAAGATAGACACGAGATCAACTAACTCGTTGAATCTTAATGAATATCGAGTAAGGATCAATATCAAAAAATAATCCAGTGTTTTATTATTTTTCATCTGAGGATTACAAATGTTATCACTTCTTAAATACTAGTAAGTTCAAACGATTAAAAGAAAGACATTAATTAAATCACTAGGTAAGAATCAAAGGGATAAAATATGTACCATCCATGAAATATCCATAATCCATAGACTAAAAATAGTATTTTTCTTGTACTAATATGTTTTTAATCAAAATTTCTAGTTGAGTATGGTCATCCCCTGCAATGATAATCTTGGTCTCTATTCATTCTTGTAACACAACTATTTTTTTTTTATAATACTTAATATTATGTCATCGTCAATTTGGACGAGGCATTTTGGACAAAACTAAGGGGCTGTTCTCTTTATGTTTCAGTTTTGTGTTTTGAGTTTTGAATTCATTTTGAATTTTGTGTTTTGAGTGTTTGTTTTGAAATTATTGAAAATGCGTTCTTTTTGTTAGTTTCTCAAAACAAAAAAAATGATTTTTTTTTTAATTTTGAGAATCACCACAACACCACCTAAAAAAAAAAAAAAAAAATTAATTTTAATTTTTTTTTTAAATTTTGAAAATCCCCACACCCCCCCCCAAAAAAAAAAAAAAAAAAAAAAAAAAAATAATAATAATAATAATAATAATAATAATAATAATGAAGAAGAGGAGGCCCAAAAGGCAGCAGCCCAATCATAAAAAGAAGAACCAATGAATTTCATGGTCCAATTCTGATATTTTTGCATTAATTATTTTGATATATCAAATTAATATTAAGCGAAAAGCATGAATAAGCAGATAGTTACGCGATCTTAAAATAAATCTCAATTTTCTCTACTTTAATATTTTGCTATAAAATTTCGCTCCTAATTGTTCATTCTTTTGCATACGTTTCCAATTTGTGAATTATTGGTACTTTATTTCAAAATAGGTATGGCAAACAATATTAAGATTAATAAAAGATCTTGGGTCAAGTTGATGGTTTTATTTATTTCTATGGGTCTCGACTTTTTTGTGCTGTTTTGAATTTTTTGCACTCAGTTCAGGTTGTACATACCGGATATTTTGAACATTTTAATTAAAACTTCAATGAAATAATCAAATTATTTTTATCGTCTCCTATGTGTCAGCGGTACTTACAGCAGTCATTAACCAAGCAGTGGAGAGACGCACCAATCTAATTGTCGGCTCACGCTTTTATAGATTGAAGGAGGACATGGAACGGATTGAACGACAAATGAGTTACTTCAAATCATGTCTCAAAGATGCCGAGTCGAAGCAAGGTGGAAGCCATGAAGTTGCTAACTCGATAATTGACACGAGAGATCTTCTTTTGGACTTCGAGGATATTTTGGATACTTACATTCAGAGCGAATCACACAAGGGAAAGGGTCCATTTCGATTCGTTAAGCATACTGCTCGTATACTGTGTTTTGGTGGCATAACCAATACCTTTTCCCAGAAAATTGAAGAAATCAAGAGACGGGCACAAGAAATTAAAGCCACAAGAGAAAGATACCGTATTATTTTGGATGCGTATGAAGGTATGCTGATTTTATCCATTTAGATCAATATAAATCTGAACATGTTATATTCTTTGATTTTTATTCTTTACTTTTTTGGCAAAGAAACATAATAAATATGAAAAATCAGGATCTCTAAATTGCACTTTTAATTTGATAGTCTTCTATAAATAAGAGAATGGGGGCTAATTTTCTGTGTCCAATTAGTAGGAAAGAGCTTCTATGGTAGTTATCCAAATAATTGTCCTCTTAAGTTAAAATTATTTAACCAATTATCTTATAAATATTAACTACATAAAATCAAACAGGTGATGCAGATTTGGAGGTATGGAATCGAAGACAAGAATTCCTAGTTGCCACGGAGTCGATGGTTGTAGGTCGTGAAGATAAATTCCAGGAACTCGAGGAAAAATTGAGGAGCTCAAACCCGGAGTGTAAAATGATATGTGTTGTAGGAGAGGCAGGTGTAGGTAAGACCACCGTTGCTAAAACAATATATAAAGAAATGAGAAATGAGTTTACTTCTTCTGCCTTAGTCTATGTCTCAAATGAGCCTAGACTCCAAGAGCTTCTACTTGAAATAGCGAAGCAAGTTGGCCTTGAAAATGAAAAGATGAACGAAAATTTGGAGGTCAACTTGCGTTCTCTTCTCAATGAAAACAGATGCTTAATTTTTCTTGATGATATTTGGAAAAATGAAACTTGGGATGAGTTAATAAATGTTATCCCCATCAATTCGAGAAATTGTAGCAGAATTATCATTACTTCTAGGTATACTCATGTGGGTAGATATATTGGTGGTGAAAGCTCGTTGATTGAATTGGATCTCTTAGATCAAGAAAAGAGCTGGGAACTCTTCTCCGAGTCGATGAAATCTTCTTCAGAAAATATGAGTGAGATTTCCTCCAGTAGAATTGGAAGATATCGCTAAGAAGATAGTACAAAGATGTGGTGGGTTGCCATTGGCAATTGTGGTTGCGGTGGGTATGTTGCGGCAAAGAGATAAACATGCTTGGAAAGAGGTGCTTGACAGCATCATCACGTGTTGAAAATAGTTGTTCAAAAATCTTGTCTTTGAGTTACAAAGATTTACCTCAAGACTTGAGGCATTTCTTTCTTTACTTCGGGCTCTTCCCAGAAGATCAAGAAATTTTTGCACATGATTTGTGTCAAAAGTGATGAATAATTGAGAGAAATTTCTATAAAACGTGTGTATCTTATTGTCTCTATTGCATACATATATATTACAATCATTGAATATACAAGGAAAGTAAATAAACGTAAGTGCTAAAATCTGTGTTCTTCCCAAATATAAATTTAATTATATATGGTAACATCCCCCTCAAATTGATGCAGGGAGATCAACCCGCATCAATTTGCCAACAAGGAATTGATGCCGCAGTCAAGTTATTGCTTTGGTGAAAATATCTGCCACCTAAAAATCAGATGAAATGTAGGGAAGGGAAATCACTTGATCTGTCAAAGTGTCACGAATAAAGTGACAATCAATCTCAATGTGTTTGGTACGTTCATGAAAGATGGGATTACCTGCAATTTGAATAGCACTAGTGTTGTCAGCATGGAGAGGAGTAGGATGAGTCTGAGGAAACCCAAGCTCCTCTAGAAGACCACGTAACCAAATAATCTCAAAACAAGCTGAAGAAATGGCACGATACTCAGCCTCAGTAGATGATTTAGAAACACGATCTTGTTTCTTGCATCTCCGAGATATCAATGCATCACTCAAGAACATACACCAACTCGTAGTAGAACGACGCGTATCTGGATACCAGCCCAATCAGCATCACTGTAGGCCGAGAGTTGAAGTGAAGACCCTCTGGGAAAGAATAATCCACGAGTAGGTGATCCACGAAGATAGCGAACAACATGGTGAACGGTCGTAAGATGAAGATGTCGAGGTGAATACATAAATTAGATGACCTGATGGATGGCGTATGAGATATCTGAATGAGTGGTGGTCAAATAGATAAGACTCCCAACTAGACGACGATATAGAGAAGGGTCTTCTAGAAGATCCCCTTCTTCTTTCCTGTACTTGAAATTGACTTCCATAGAAGTATCCATAGAAGAAGAATTCTCCAACCCAGCCAGCACAATAAGATCCTGAACATACTTATGTTGATTTAAGAAAATACCTTGATCCCGATAATGAACTTCTAGGCCCAAGAAGTATGTGAGCTGACCAAAATCTTTCATCTGAAAAGTGGCAAGCAAGAACTGTTGAAGCTTAGAAATGAAATAACTATTAAGTATAATGAAAAAAAAAAAAACACAAATAGTGATAATTAAAAAAATGAATGTTAATAATATAATGTCAAAATTGAGAGTATTTATAAAAAACCATTTTTTCTCCATTTTATTCTAAAATTAAGAAAAGTTAATATATCAAATATTACCTAACAGATAAGAAGAAGAATTTTTCTATTTTCAAAGCTTGAAGATCAAATTGCTACTAAAAAATAGATCAGGGCTAATGATGCAATTTTCTCTTAGATTGTTGGTTATAAATTTTAATAGCATAATTGATGAACCCGGCAAACTCTCGTCTTCAACAGTCTCCAATTTTAAACTTTCTTCTCTCTCCATTTTCTCTCTCTATCTTAAACTTTTAGCAAACGGAATAGCAATTTGCATATCCTTTAATATCTCAAATTCGATCCCGCAAATCTATCACCGAGCTTCTGAATTGAGATAGAGAAGTTTTCTTCTTCTTTTTTTTCATTTTAATTTTCAGTTATTTCTCAGTTCTACGTTTATGTTAATTTTTGTCCATTCTTGGTTTTCGTTTGTCTGACTTAGTATCTTAAAATGTGCTAATATTTTCCGTAAATGGGATTGCGAAAATGAAGAAATGTAAATTTTGCTTTCAATTAAAAGGAGGTAAATTTTCATTTTACAATCTCGTTAAGAAATGGTGCGATATTGCGGTTGATTAGTTCATTATCTAATATTTATCAATTTGATTCTTAGGGATTAGGTTGAATTGAGCTGGATTAGCTATATTATATTCTGTTCACGAAAAATCACCGAAAGAAAGTCTACTTTTTGTAAGTTTAGAAAATGCTTTGATTTGAAAAAGTATGAATAAACATAACATCGTTTAAAAAGTGATGTATAAAGAAATGAATTATTTGTATTTGTGTTTGCTGTAGTTGAGAGTTTTAAGTAAATGATTCCGAATTACCGTGTTTCCCAAATGTACAGACAAAAACTAGTTTTTGGTTTTCTGGTGTGAATTTTAGTAGAATTCGGTTTGTCCTTGTTAGAATTCCCGTATTAGGTTGATTGGGAAAATCGTAGTTCCTAAAGTGGGAAAAACTTAAATCAAGCCTCACCCTTTGGTACGAACAAAAAACAATTTAGTCAAAACAGGTTTGGAGAGTTGTGCAATCTTGGTATATTTGCACTGCAGCAGTTCAGTATTTTCTTGGCTATCTATTGCATTTAAGTTAATATACTTTTCAAATACGGTTGTGGGATATTTTAACATAACTTGCGCTTGATGGCCTCTTTGTGCAGGTGAAGGAACTATAAAATGTCTAATGGCCAATCTTTGTTTTTGCAAATGGAAACCGCTTGTGGATCTCTTTTACATGAATTGCAGGTTTTTATATAATTTTAATGATGAGTTTTCAACTATAGCCTTGATTTTGTTCATTCAATTTCCTCATTTATAAAATACATTTTTTGTTCTTGGTTCAATGGCAATCTTAGTCTTCATTATGCTGTAATTGTTTGTGTATGCTTTGCTGGTAAAACTATCAGATACTATGGGATGAGATTGGGGAATCTGATGCTGATCGGGACAGAATGTTGCTTGAGCTAGAACAAGAATGTTTAGAGATATACAGAAGAAAAGTAGAATGGGCTAACACGTGTAGAGCTCAGCTAAAGCAGTCAATTGCTGATGCTGAAGCAGAGCTTGCTGCTATCTGCTCCGCCATGGGAGAAAGACGATTACATACTAGGCAGGTCAGAATGAATAATTATGTTTTTAAGATTTTGGAATAGTGGTCTTGCGCTTATGCCACCATTCAAGGTGCCAACACAAAAATCTTACATTCATACACAAGCACAACTTTTGTTAACATTACCGTTATGGCCGTTTAAACCTGAATATAATTTCTAAATCTTGTGTCTCCACTAAACACATAAAATTTTACTCCAAAAAAAAAGGGAAAATTGATTACTTAGAAGTGTTGTTATTAGAAAACGTAGCTTAACTGAAATATGAATTCGAAGATCGACATACTTCAAGTCCGCATTTTTTCCCTTATTATTTTGTCCTACCAATTTCCTAAGATTTGCTCACAAGAAAAAATGAACGAAATTTTGATATGAAATATTTTGTAATGTTGCCAATGGTGCAGTCTGATAAAAACCCTGGAAGCTTGAAGGCGGAACTTGGTGCTGTTCTTCCACAGATAGAGGAGTTGCGGAAGAGGAAATGCGATAGAAAAAATCAATTTACAGAAGTCTTAAAGCATATACAAAGCCTTAAGAGTGAAATTTATGGGTCTGCAGAGAATACGTCTAGTGACACTGTAGTGGATGAAACTGATTTGTCTTTAAGAAAGCTTGAAGAATTGCACAGACAGCTGCAGTCAATTCATAAGGAAAAGGTTTTTCTCTTCATCCTAGACAGTATCATCCATTTTAAATGGTTTTCTAATGATCTTCTGACATATTTTCACTGATCTTTTTTTTCCCGCTTTAAGAGCAAACGTCTGAAGCAGGTTCTGGACAGCATGAATTCTTTGAATTCAGTGTGCTCAGTGCTCGGTTTGGATTTTATGCAAATTGTCAGCGAGGTTCACCCCAGTTTAGGGGAAAATGAAGGTTCAAAAGACATTAGCAGTGATACCATAGAGCAGTTGGAAGTTTCTATACAAAGACTTCGAGAACTCAAATTACAGAGGATGCAGCGGGTATGTAATTTTACATTAGGCATCTGTCACTTAAAAATCGTTATATTTTCAGTTAGATTGTTTTGTTGCTGCTCAATATTGGCAGCTACAAGATCTTGCTGCTTCATTATTGGAGCTTTGGAACTTGATGGACACTCCAATTGAAGAGCAACGGATATTTCAGAATGCTACTTGTAATCTAGTTGCTTCAGAAAATGAGATAACAGACCCCAATATGCTTTCTATCGAATATATTAATTATGTAAGTTGGAGTGTTTATTAGCGTTGTGTTGTGCCTTGCTGTATTTCTGGTATCGAATGTATAGATTGGAAATGAATGCAATTGTGTAATCGTCATCCAGGTTGAGGCAGAAGTTTCTCGGTTGAAAGAGTTGAAAGCTAGCAAAATAAAGGAGATTGTTCTAAAAAAGAAATCAGAGCTAGAAGATATTTGCAAGAAAACGCATTTGATTCCAGAATCAGATAGTACAATGGACATAACTATTGATGCGATTGAATCCAGTACTTTCTTTTATATTACTTTTCTTATACACGTGGAGGATAATTATTATATCTTTCACATAATATTGATTTATATTCTCATATCTATTCTTTTATTAATAAAAGGAGCTGTTGATCCTGCTTGTGTGCTTGAAAAAATTGAGCGTGAAATAGCTAAAGTTAAAGAGGAAGCCCTTAGCAGGAAAGAAATACTTGAAAGAGTTGAGAAGTGGATAGCTGCACGTGAGGAGGAGAACTGGCTTGAGGAGTATAATAGGGTTAAGTGCTTTATACAACTTGCTTATAATTATATCTTGAGTTACAAACATGCAATTGCTCAAGTGTCATTCTACTTTCTCTGCAGGATGAAAATCGCTACAATGCTGGGAGAGGTACTCATCTTAATCTGAAACGTGCTGAAAAAGCTCGTGTGTTAGTCAGTAAACTTCCAGGTATAATTTGTATTTGTTGTTAGAAACCACGTTTTTAGTGATCTTGGTGCAAGAAACTCGAGGCACAAGCATTATTCAATTTAGACTTATTTTATTCTGATGGAATAGCAATGGTGGACGCATTGGCATCAAAGACCTCAGCATGGCAAAATGAGAGAGGAGTGGTTTTTACTTATGACGAAGTAAGTGTTGATCTGCAATTATAAGTTTGCTCAGATCTTGTCATTTCTTAAGAAAAAAATTTCCCTTGTCCTCTTTGTCTACTATGTATAGACGTGTCTTCTTTCAATGCTTGAAGAGTATACTGCTTTACGGCATGAAAAGGAGCTAGAGCGCAAAAGGCAGAGGGTATATATATATCTTCTATCTTGTTTTTATGGTGATGCTTAAACTAATTTTTCAACGACTTATTCTCTCTCTCTCTCTCTCTCTCTCTCTCTCCCCGTTATTTAACATTAGGAACAAAAGAAACTCCAGGGACAGTTACAAGCCGAACAGGAGGTTCTTTATGGTTCAAAATCGAGCCCGATGAAGAATCAAAGTATCAAGAAAGGACCAGGTTCGTCATCCGGTGGTCCAAGCAATAGAAGTCTTTCTTTTAATGGAGCTATGCTGCAGACTCCTAATACACCACACAATGTCAAGAAAAATGAACGTGTGAATCGGGACAATCTTAGGGAAGAAGGTAAGCTTAATATATTTATCTCTAAGTTCAAAAATGAATAAAAGGGTAAGTTTTAAAGTTAAATGGCCATAGTTAGAAATAAGCAAGGTTCTAATTTTGAACCCTCTGCCTTTGACACTGTCTAAGTAATTAACTTTCTTTTACTTAAGCAAGAAGTAAGCTATCCAAACATGTTTAGACCATATATACTCTCGTCTCCTTATAATTTGAGGGAAAATATTGTTTCCAAGTCTTTTTTTACTGAGTTGAAACAATGGTCCACAGCATATATGGTTTCCAAACTTGTTGCACGGTCAATGTAGGTATAAAAGGCATGCTTAATGTCAAATAATGATATACCCTCGTGCCTAACATGGCTTTTCAACGTAACTCAGACATTTTAGATGTATATCATTTGTTTTTATCTTTCATTATCCTGGAGGACAGGTTTGGAGACATCGAGTATTCCGGCAAATCAGCATTCTCTCAGCATAATGAATGCTTGTGAAACAGAGTCGCCTAAGATTCGAAAGCTGTTCACTCCCATATCTTCTTTCATGGATTCATCAAAGTCGAATGCAACTAATAATTTGGAAGATCCAAGTGAAAAAAGTAACGATACTTTTCACACGACACTTCCAAATAACAACACACAGCTTACTACTCCTTCCACGATAATTTCTGCCATGGAGGAAGAGAATCGAACTCCCAGAACTCATCCTTCTACACCTTCAACAGCATCCGTTTCAATGCAGATGGCCATGACGCCAGCTCCTGCTGCAGCTCTTCCGTGTAATGACAAGCCAACTGAAGATGCTGAAGAGACTGAATACTCCTTCGAGGAGAGGAGAGCAGGATTTGTGCTGTCGACTACAAATTCAGAGAATACATTACAGGTGTTGTAGAAAGCAAATTATTCTTTATATATTCATTTATAGCTTGTGATCTTAAGCCAATTTAAATGGCTTGTTTATCGTGTAAATAGTCGAACATAGACCAGGATGTTGAAATCGCTTCACCTCTCACTATATGTAATAAGAGTTACAGAATACTTTGCTAACTGATCATGTTGAGAAGCTAAAAAGTAAGTCACCTGCTATATCTAAAGGCCGGTGTGGCATGACTTTCAAAAAGTCAAAATAAGCTTTTAAATTTAAAAGTAGCTATTTCTAAAGGTTAGTGTGGCATGGCTTTCGAAAAGTTAAAATAGGCTTTTGAATTCAAAAGTAGCATTTAGATCCGTTTGGCTAATTTTATGAAAGTAATTTTTCTAGTTAGAAGAACTTTTAGAGGAAGTTGGTCTAATGCGGCTTCCTCTAAAAGTACCTTGGATTAGATAGTGCTTTTCAAAATTAGTTTTTAAACAAAAATTAAAGAAGTTTCCTCTAAAAGTTCTTCTCCATGAAGTAAAAGCAGAAACGTAAAACATATCAAATACACCTTTAATATATGTGTATAACTTAGTTTGAAAAGAAGAAAAAAAAGAAGTTACTTTTTGAGCTTATTCCAGCATAAAAATTTCAGATTTTTGGCATTGCTATCTTCCTCGAAAGCAAATTAAAATTTCGCTTCCTAAGAACAAACTTTTGTTTTTTCAAATTTTTTTAGTACATCATTTTTAAATAAAAAGTTGCTTTTTGAACTTATATAAGCATGAAAATCAACGAAAATTTTCATATTTTTTGGCAAGTCTAAGGTTGATGTTCGCTCAAAAGCGATATAAAATTTCCGTTCTTTATTCGAGAATTTAGTTGATCGACTCTAGGACATGAATCATAACAAGATTTCATTAAAAAAAAAAAATCAACTACAATAAGAGTTGCATGTATTCTTTTACACGAAGTTTCTATATTCTTGATTTTTATCTTTTGTTCAATCAAATTCACATTCACAACATATCAAGTTAGTTTTGATCTAATTAATTTCCATTATTACAAGAAATGATTTTTCTTCGATCTTGGTTAGGGATGTCAATGAGTCGAGCCAACTCGTGAGCCAAAACTCGAAGCTCAGCTCGGTTTGGATAAAAATGATTCGGACTTTTTTGGCTCAAGTTGAACCAAGCTTTTGCTTGGCCAAAAATCTAGGCTCAGGCCATAACGAGTCGAGCCAGCTCATTTTTTTTTTAATTCGTGACAAATTTAACATTTCTTAAAGAATTTAAAACTTGTGCAATTTATAAAAACTATAAATTAAATGAAAGTTACAACCATCCTCATTTTTTCAGGTATGGGACTGGCTACAATCAATGTAGGCGGAATTAAAATTGTACAAATATGAAATATTCTTGAAACAAATAAATTTAAAAATTATGTATTTTTTTAAACTAACCAATTTAAAAACTTACAATATCCTATTCTTTGATCTGTTACAACTCTTCGACTATTATACTGTCAATTTGTTCTTGAATACGTAATTCCGCACACTCCAAGTCCTTCAAGCATATTAAAGTTTTCAATACATCTTCTCTTAGTATTGATCGTTTGTTTGGTAATATTCGATTACCTAAATTAAATATAGCCTCCGATGCTACTGTAGACATAGAAGGTGGTAGTAGATCACGTGTAATTTTTTATACAATTAAATATTGCATTTCGTTACATCTCCACTATGATAGAAAACTAAATTTCTGTAATTCTTTTGATCGTAGCACACTACGAATATTTACGTACAAATTTCTAACTAACTCAGAAGGAATTTCAGGATTTGTACCACTGACATTTATCATTCTAGATATTTATGAATTAGAACTAAATGAGAGAACATTTGTATTAGTGTTATATATTATATAAATTTGTTGAATTATTTCTTAAAAAAGAATTTTGGAAAGTAAAATTGCCCTGACCTGCTTTTTCAACATAATAGTTAGACATTTCATATAACATAGATTTGATAATACAAATAATAAATTCACATTCATGAAATTTGAAATCTCCTTTATAATAACTTTTAAACCAGTTAAATTAAGTCAATGGTTTATCATTGAAATTAAAAGAAATAAAGAGAACAACTCTTTCTAATATTTAAGAAATTTTAACTCCATAGAATAGACTAAATCAACAAAAGTGGCAAATTCTTATATTTATGAAATGTTTGTAAATGTAGAAAAAGTTTTGTAAAACAAGTAAAAATGTAGGCAATAAACATCACCACGTTCCTTTGTGACATCGAAAAAAGGTTTTAAGAAAATTTTCACACAATGCAATAGACTATTTTCAATATTTCAAATTATGTTCGGGTTTATATGTATGCTTACCATTAGAATATAGTGAAATAATTTTATCATAATTTTTACACGAATGTAGTATAAGATATGTAGAGTTCCATATGTGTTTACATTAGTGGGTAATGATTTATCTTGTAAGTCATACTTTGCACACAAATTGTTAAGTGTTTACTTTTTTGCTGATGATACGGTAATAAAATTTATTACTTATTCAATTTTATCTAGAGCCATTTTATCTGTTTTAATCCATCTTTTATAATCAAATTGATAATGTGACATGCACAACATTAATGAAAAATAAACTTCCGAACACATGGTTAAGATCATTAATAAATTTTTTGATAACACCTTTGTTCACAATAGTATTATCAAAAGTAAAATTTCGAACAATTTCTCATAATATCTTTTAAAATTATGTAAATGTTAGCGAAATTATAAAGATATTTTACACATCTTAACTCAATAATCCTTTTACGTAGAAGTCACAGATGATTAATGTAATGAGTCGTAGCAACAATATAACATTTTTTATTACTATCGATCCATAAAATAAGGGTAAATGATATAACATTATTAAAATTTTTTAGACATTCTCTTTCAACTTGTTTTCTTTTATTATATAATTTTATAGTATTTGATCGAAAAGTATGTCTACGCTAAGAAGTATACCCATGTCGGAGATAAATTCTGCACAAATCGGGTAAAGTGTATTAAGTCTATTATCGTAAACGGCATCTCTACTACAGCCGTGTACGCAACCATTTTTCACGAAATATTTCCTATGAATATACAAAAGTTGAATGAGTAAAACCAAAATTGTCAAACATTAGTTCGATTTTGTTTCGAGTCGAGACCAACTAATTTCGCTTTGCAACTCCTTAATACGTGCCTATTTAAATGCGTTGTGCTTGAATTGAGCTTCCAACTAAGTTCTTTGCTATGGTAATTACAATATGCTTTTCAAATATCAATTCCATTTTGAACACTAACTTTTTTACGTGTCATGTGTTGCCAATAATTCGAAAATACTTTTTTTGACACTTTAGTTTCGAGCATTTCTTCCTCTTCGATATCCTCTAAATCAATTAGACCATTTTGAAATGTTTCATAGCTGGATGGAATATTCGAACTACCCATAAATTGATTAATCTCATTACTAGTAAAATCCATATATAAATATACAGCAAAATATACTAAATACCAGAATAAAAGAAACTGAATATTAGAACAACGAAATTGAAAATTGAAGTTGAAACTAGAATACTTCAAGTTAAAACTGACTGAAGTAAATTAATATAAAATTCAAAATTTTACTTCATTTTTATAGCATAACAAGCAACATATAGTTGCCAGCAGTAGTAATTACAACATGCTTTTCAAATATTAACTTCATTTTAAACACTAACTTTTTTACGTGTCATGTGCTGCCAATAATTCGAAAATTCTTTTTTTTGACACTTTTAGTCTCGAGTATTTCTTTCTCTTCGATATCCTCTAAATCAATTAGACCATTTTGAAATGTTTCGTAGCCGAACGGAATACTCGAACTACCCATAAATTGATTAATCTCATTACTAGTAAAATCCATATATAAACATACAACAAAACATACTGAATATCAGAGTAAAAGAAACTGAATATTAGAACAAAAAAAATTGAAAATTGAAGTTGAAACTAGAATACTACAAGTTAAAACTGACTGAAGTAAATTAATATAAAATTCAAAATTTTACTTCATATTTGTAGCATAACAAGTAGCATATAGTTGTCAGCAGTAGCTATTTTTTCAAGGCTTGGCTCGTTATAGGCAGTCACGTGTTCTTACACGAGCCACAAGCTGTCTGAGTCGACGAGTCAAATTGCCTCCCTACTCTTGATCTTCATTAAAGTGCACAAAATGGTAAAACAGTAATAATCAATAAATTCAAGGGCATCCTAGTTTACACAATCAAATTTAATTCACCCAAAACGACAACGACCAGGTCGTAGGTTGAAAAAAGAAGCATGCCTCTAACGTTAACTTTACAGCTTTAAATTAAATTAAATTGCATTTTAAAATTTAAAAGAATTATCTTTTCCGAAATTTCACTATTTTTTAATTAAATTTTCAAGTTCTTAAATATATAATTTATTAAATTTCCGGGACGGACGTGAAACCATTTACTTAACCATAATTAATACTTTGAATTTTGTAATTTAAAAAATATTGCTTCTTACCTAATTAAATTATTATATTTAATTTCTCGGGTTTATTTTATTTTAAAATTCTGAATTTTTTCTACTTTATTTTCTTTATCAACTTTTTCTAGCAAAACCCTAATTTCACAACTACTTCCAAAAATTCCGATTTAACATTTTGATTTTTTCATTAGCCCTTAATGCTCTGCAAATGCAGATATTAAGCTGTAAGTTCAAGAAATCACAGTGAGCATGTTCCAACAGTAGAGCCCTGTTGTACCCTGATGATCTTTGAATATTCAGAGCCGATTTCTAATTTTCTAGATTTATAGAGGATTAAATTGGGTTTCAAATATGTTTTTTTTTTTTTTTGGGTTTTTTACTTTTTTTTTTAAAAATTTAAGTTTTTTGTAATTTTTTTTTCAATGTATTTTTTTTTTTCCATTTCGGTCTATCGCCCATTTCAAGAAGAAGCATAAGTTGGAAATGGAAAGTCCAGGTACTGATTTGGTGTTTTTTTTAAATGATTCTAAGTGAGAATTTAGAATAATTATTTAGTTTTACTGTTGCATTGCAATTATATATAATTAGAATGTTACTGTGGTTAATCTGTGTGGATATGATGTTGTCATGTTTAATATTTATAGCAAGTGTACAGAAACTGGATCTACTCATCTGCTTTTCTTTCATAGGGTGCTCGTGTTTTTGGGTCAATTTTAAATGATATTTTATGTGCCAAATGTGGAATTCCAACCCTTACGATACTGGGACTGGATATTGAGGAATCATTCAATCCTAAGATGATGTACTAGATTCAAGATCTGTCTTTATTCAGAAATTGCAGAATAAAGAAATTGATGCTATATTTGGTAGGGAGCATTGGACAATACGAGAGAATATTATGAAAAAGATACTAATATTTTGTTATTCATAAGGGTGAATGTTTTTCAATACTGCTTACCAATCATGCACTAAGTGGATAATGATGAAAAGGTGATGCAACATTTGTGGATCTGATGCCAAAAATGGGTATAATATTTGCTATCTCAGAAAGTTAATATTGTTGTTCAGGAAGTCCCACTGTAATGCCTATTTTAACATGATTCGTTGTCTCAATTTATGCATGCTACCAAGCGTATTTGTTTTAAACACAAACCAGTTGGTATATGACTCCAGCCAATAATGCAGAGGAGCCCACCATTTACTTGGATAATTTCGGCATTTGTCTCCGGTAACTGTCGAGCTTGAAAATATCAATTTTCTTGTTATTCGGACAGACTCCTCTGTTGGTGCATGATCAATAAAGAAATTTACTGTTTTGAATTAATTGTTGCAGAACTCACATAGAATAAATAATCAACACTCGATGACAACATCAACAATTATAGTATCTGGGCAAACCAAAGATTTTGAGGGATAGAATCGAACATAATTGTGATGTTATTAAGAGTTTGGACAGCCAGATAGAAGTTTTTGAAGTAATTGGGGTAACAAGTAAATTTTCATAAAAGTTGTTGGTTCTTGTGTAATTTAGCATGCTTGTGCTTTCAATGAACTTTTACATTCACCCTATCAAATGCCTTGACATATATCTATATTTGTAGGAGGATCGGTGGCATGCTCTGTTGATGCAAGTTTTACTCCCCATGTGATTACTGTTAACACTGGCGAGGTACTTTTAAGAATAAGTAAATTTGACGATTTCCTTTTCGTTCAGTTTGATTTAATAAACTTATTTTCCATTAATATTTTTTCACGTATCTCTATTTGAACAAGGAATCATTTTTTATATTTATTTTTATTAATTATTTATAATTTGGCCCTGTAGAGTCTTCAAGGCGAACTAATGTTCTATATTGCAATTTGTTGTGAATGCCCATGAGCCAAGAGTTTCATTTTCTAATGCCATTACATTTAAATAGCTCCTTTTTGTACACTGATAAACCTTCAACTTAAATTAAAAGAAAAAAAGACAATTTATGAAATTAAAATATGATATTTTCATTGAGTATCTTAGAAAGTGTGGTGGCAGTGAATATAGGGCTTGATATAAATTTGAAGCAATTTTTGCATCCCGGCAAATGATATTTGATCCATAAATTTTGCAATGATTGCATAGCGTAAGTAACAGCAATATTAGGAAGTTGAGACTCGTTTCAATTCATACCGTTAATTTTATTAGAGCTTCGATTTTTTTGTTGGATTTATTTCTAATGGCCGTCTTTATGTTTTTGAATCTTGATCTCTCTCTCATTTTATCAGGATATTACAATGAAGATCATATCTTTTTCTCAACAAGGGTCTAGAGCAATTTGCGTTCTGGCAGCAAATGGTGCAATATCAAATGTTACACTGCGTCAACCTAATTCTTCGGGTGGTACTTTGACATACGAGGTGAGAGATTTTTGTGTCCACTAGAAATTTCAGAAAATGTTTTTTGAGTGAATGAATACCAATGTTTCTAAATTATAAAATGTGTGATTTCTGCAGGGCTGCTTTGAAATACTTTCTTTGATGGGATCATTTATGCTCAGCGATAATGGGTTGACGAAAAGCAGATCTGGTGGGTTGAGTGTCTCTCTGGCAGGGCCGGATGGCCGTGTTATGGGGGGAGGAGTTGCTGGCATGCTAGTCGCAGCTGGACCTGTTCAGGTGAGGAATTTATTATTATTATTATTATTTTGCTTTTTTGAACAACGCGAATAAGACGGTCATATGTCAATAGAGTAATGCTATTTAACACTACTGGTGTTTAGGTGGCACATCAATGACATTAAATTACAAGTTCAATTATGTGATCACATAATTTCACATTTGATTGAACCTATCACATAATGCCACATTAGATAATATTATTCATGTCAATAAGGCAAGAATTACTTTCATTGTAACTTCTATTTTTACCTAAAAGTAAAAGAAAAGTAACATATTTAAACATGTATATATTACAGGTTGTGCTAGGGAGCTTTATCCCGGGTCATCAGCAAGAGCAAAAGCCCAAGAAACCAAAATACGAACACTCGATAGCTTTTACCCAAAGTCCTGCTAATCCTATTTCTGAAGAAAGATTCGAAGGAGCCTATGGTGGACAGAAGCCAAATTTGACCTCATCTGCTTCCTTCCATGGAGACAACTCGGCTTCTCTGGACTTGATGCATGTCTCGATGGGCACGGACCCAGAAAACAATGCCTCACTTCAAGGAGAAGATTCTAGAGAGCATAGCCATGATATTACTTGCTGATTGTGTCATTTGTGTTCATCTTCTTTGTATTTTAGCTGTTTTTGTTCGGTATGGAACTTTTAGCCTTTACTTACTTCTGACCCCCTGTTAGAGCGTCGATTAGCTGTATGTTATCAAGTGGTTCGACCCAAAGTTTCCTTCTCCCTCCCTTTTAGGCATTAGGTTTAGGACTTTGTGGTAGTGTGATTGTTCTATGATACTGTTTTACTCTATCTTGTTGTGTAACTTCTTGTAGAATTTTAAATGCATGAAACTGGAATTTATTGTCACTTTTATTTATATTGGAAGACAAACTTCTTTTTCCTATTTGCTCATCTATTACTTAAAGTGAAGATTATATACTACAATCAGACAGGAAAAAGTGTGGTCTTTTCTTACTGACTTTTCTACATCTACCCACTGAGTTTAATTACAAATCAAGCAAAGACCTGAACAAGTAATCTAAAATAAAGTTGGTTATGGAGCCAAGAAAATGATATCATCAGGAGAAAAAATCTTCCTTTCATCAAAGATTGAAAAGGGAAATCTGCAAACTTGAAATCGACTGACACTTCTTATGTATAAACATACGACACCTGGAACATGTTTAGTATGCATTACGGACATGGTTACTCTATAAATTATGAGATTTTTGTTTATTTTTATTCTTTAATGCTGTCTAGTAGTATCCTTTCCATTCTACCCAATAAACAAAAGATGCTAAAACTTTGGGGAAAGAAAAAGAATGAACATTGGTGATTGGACTAAAACAAGTGCTTAATTTATGTAATTATTCTATAAAATTTCCATTGGAATGCCCGGAGAAGACTTGACGACTTTCATTGACACTGTCACTGGACTAAACAATATGTTTTCAACTTTTCAACCCTCCATCCTTTGTTAACTTTCTCAATAAATTCTTCAATTCTTCTTCTCAATTCATCATCGTCATCTTCTTCTTCATCCCGGCTTATTTCTTCATTAATGTTGACTGTTGTTATACTAACAAATGATGCTTCAGCTTCTTCTTCTTCAACCAAGCTTCTTTCTTCATCGTTGACAGTTGTTATACTGACAAATGATGCTTCATCTTCATCAGTTTTGACCAATTTCTTCTCTATCTCACTTGAAGAAGAGGCATTTTTCATGTTTGTGGAATCTTTGTTTTCATGGGCAAAGCTATGACAAGGATCGGGTTTCTTTTCATTATACTGTGAAGTAGACTTGGAACTGCCAACAACTAGAATGGCTATGATTAGATTGAAGAAACAAAAAACAGCATGAGAATTGGAGGCTGCCAGGCAGATCAATTCAAATGTGGAAACAAACATGATGACAAGCAAAAATTGACAAATTCTGAGATGCCTCGTAAAAATAGTAAGCAGTCACGTTGGTATAAATCGATGTATTTAGACACTTCCTTTAGCTACTTCCGAAGACCTCTTCTCTTATATATTAAATTTGAGGTCTTTGATCTTGTTGGTGTAGAAAGAACCGACTCGAGAGCAGGGAGTAATTTGAGAAGAATTTTGGAACTTGTTAGCATAATAGAAATGAATCAAGCCTTTTATAGGGGGGACTCAATGAAGAAGTGTGCAAGGAAGTTACTCTTTTAGTACAACCTAAGGATTGAATGATGAGGTGTGTTGTGAAAGCTAATCTTGTACACATGTTATGTGATCAGTTTAATGATCCTCTGTCAATTGATTATAACTAATTAATCTTGACCTTTCTTTCCTAACTAAATTGTGGGTCTTAACTGCCATTCATTGTTTAATCAAAGTCAAGCAACTACCAAAGATGGCCCCACATTGACACTCAGTTCCTAATGGTGTATTCACTATCAGTTTCTAATGCAGTATTCATTTTCCAATATTGTCATAATACCAAACCATCTCATCTAAAAATTTAAACAATGAAAAATTATATTTATTAAAATTTAGTATCCAACACGCTCCTCTCATGCCGAACCCAACTCAATTATTGGTATAGAGAACATATCAGTCAATTCTCTGAAATATCTCTTTCGATTCAAAATCTTGGTGTAACTTTTGATCTATTTTTTCATTAAAAATACTTGCATAATCCTCATAAATAAGTGTCATTGACATTTGAAAACACCTTTAACTACTCTTAACACTCTATTAATTGAGTAATGCTAAGTAGCATCACTAGTTTGGATAATACTAATGTGATACTAAAATAGTGGAACAATTAAATAAGTCATTTAATTTTATCTTTTGTTGAGTCTTATCACATAACGTCACCTCGACTGTAACATTATTCATATTAACCACTTCATTTAAAATTTTAAATTGTTAAAAAATCACTCAAATTTAATCATCAACACATAGAAACTTAAACTATTCATTGGTTTAATGATTTGATCCAAGAAATGACCGTTGGTTGCATATCATAATTAAGCCTTCTGAATGAAGAAAGTATCCAGTGAAAGAGAAAGAGGTTGAAAGGTCAACTGTCCACTCCTCTTTCCATCTTGGGCAAGCAAGAAGTTAAAAAGTGGCTACAATTTTTGACAAATGTAAAGCTGGAACAGAATCCACAGTCTGGGGTATCTGACGAAACACATAGCTAAATCAACCAGATTGTTCAAAAATGATTTTGGTAATAAGATTAGACAAATTGACAATTCACTCAAACTGGCTAAGATTCTACTTTAATAAACAAATGCATTAAAATTACGAGTGTAACAAATCTACCAACTCATAAAAAAAAAGAAAAAAAGAAAAAAGAAAAGAGGAAATCTCCTAGTGATAATATGCTTCAAGGGAAAAAGATCGACAATCACCATTGAGAATCTCATTCCTAAAAAACAATGGCACGTTTGATATACAGAACTAGGAATAATGCGTAACAAATATGTAGAAACCGTCTAAGTAGTGTTCAAAACAATGGTAGATCCGTGAACAAAGGGCATAATGCTAATCTCAAGATTGACAAGGCAAGTTCCACTAAAAAATCATTAACAACAACAGCATTGAAGCAATAATCAAGATCATATAAAGTAAATGCTTCAATTGAACATGAATAAAACTAAACATCACAAATTTGTGAGCATAGACAAATCTATAATGACTTAAAAAAGGCTCAGACGAGCTAGAAGAGGCCATTCATAAATTATTTTGAACCATAACACGATCCAATCTCTCGCCTTTTCTGTTTCTTTTTACCAGAAAAATTGCTTTTCTTAAAGCCTCTTATATCATTTGTGGTCTCAACTGTGTTTTGGTTTTTCAACCAATTCTTCCCTCCAAATCCAAACTTGGAATCCCTAAATTCCCTATTCTTCCGGGTTATATCCAATCCTTTCTTCCTGTTTTCGCCAAAACAACCTGTTTTGGCTTCCCTCCACAGCGATCTCCAGGAGCCACCCCACGCCTCTTCTTATTCGATCTCTCAAACGCTTTTCCATTCTCAAAATCCAAATCAAAGTCGCCATCTTTATTTTCCCCTTCAAATCCGCTGAGCAGCCTATGCTTTCTCGACTTCTTAACAGATTCTACATCTTCTTTCTTCTGCAGTTCTGCTTGATCCTCTCCTTTAGCTTCTGTGCCTGTATCTCTTTAGCTAACTTCTTACTCTCTAGCCTTCCTTCTCAGCCTCCTCGACCTTTCTTTTTTCACTTAACAGCAAGCTCTTAACTTTCTCCATGTACGCATCAAACTTAACCATTTCTGCCTAATAATCAGAAGGCCTAAGAAGAGGAAGTTGCATTGACTAAAGTTCCACTAAAGCTTGCCTCGTGCCCTCTAGTGCCTGGGTGTAGAAAGCAAGCTCCCGTGTCAAGTCATCATTTACCTCTTGCTCCTTATCGATATCGATCAAAAGCTTGTGTATCCATTTAACATTGTCAGGCCAACTTATATCTCCGAGTTTATCAAACAAGCCATCTTTGTTGTATACAGCATTGGTTGAAGGTTCAGTCAGTTTCACATCTTCATCTTCTTCTGATTCTGATGCAGTCTCAGAAACCACAGGATCGGGATTTTTCATCTCTATGTCATTCATTTCTCACCTCACTTCGACACTCTTTTATTTATTTATTTATTTTCATAAAGCAATCTGCAAAATCAAAAAATAAAAAAACAAAAAATTCAGCTTCTCACAGCGAGAGATCACAAGCGTACGCTAAGAATGAAGAGGCTGTATACCAAGGGAATCACTCAAGAAAAGTGGGATAATAAACCCACCCAACCTCACCACAAAACCATCTACAACATTCCCCTAAATAACTATATATGTCTAATTTATTAATAAAAGTCCTGTTATAAATTTAGGAACCATGAAAACCGGTTGAAGGAGCTCCTTGTTCATTCATTGTGACGAAATACAGTTTAGTGAGCTATAACACTGATACAAAAAAACGAAAATAGGCTCGAACCAGAGTCCGGTGATTGATTTTCCAACAAAATTAGTTTATTATCAACTGGAACCCAAAAAGAGAAGCATTAAAAACTTATGTCACAGTTAAACTAGGCTGAACAAATAATTATTTCAATAGCTCAAATGGTTGAATTGAAGTTCATATAAGATTGAAAGTCAATCAACTTTATTAAAAAAAATAAAATTAAATACATGACAAGAGAAGAATGAAAAAATAAAATAAAAAAAATTGATTTTTTATTTCTTGGAGGCCGCCAATTAATAATCTGACACAAAAATATGTTATACCTAGTTCATATTGGGTCTCATTGGACTTGGTTCATTTCTTTAACCTACCAAGCCCGTCTCCATTTATTTCTCTATATATACGAGACTCATTTCATAATTAAAGTATGTTTTTCTAATCCTATCCAAATCCCCTCTCCCTCTCTTGCACTCATATTCTCTTGTCTGGCAGTTGATTTGATCGTTCGAGTGCAAAGGGTCGTCAGACATTTTTCTCGATCGGTGACCTTTGCCTCCTAACGGTTTGTTCAGTGTGCAAGTAATGTCCACATGGAAGGGACAAGATCAGAATTCTGTTGGCGCATTTTTTGAGATCAATAATATGTTATGTGATTTGATTATAATGTTATATCAATAAGAAACGAGTAGAAGAATGATACGTGCCAAGAAAGAAGATTGCCGCTACCTGCCAAAGGAGGCACCGCATATTGGAGAGAGACTTTAGGGTTTTAAGGAAAGAGATGAAACAAAGAGTGGCATGTGCTCAAAAAAGGGGGTATAGGAAAAATTATAGGTAATTAGCACAAAATGTTTATACCTTTCAATGTTATTGTGCAAAATGTTTTTATCTTTTATTTTTTATATTTTTACCTCTATTTTCACTTTTTCACTACGGAAAAGGCCCTTTTCTCAATTAAAAAAAATGTAAAACGATAAATATATCCTTCTATTTAAATAAAAAAAAAAAAGAAAAGAAAAGAAAAATTAAAGAATAAATTGCAATTATATTTCCATACTTTTTTTAGCAAATGAGTTTAGATAAATTATTAAAAGGGTAATTAGTATAAAACGTCCATATTTTTCAATATTATTGTGCAGAACGTCTATATTTTTCATTTTTTGGCATTTTCCTCCTAATTTTCACATTTCATTGTGAAAATTATCATTTTCATCCATTTTCTCAATTAAAAACTGTAAAATATTGAATATACTCTCATATTTAAATAAAAGGATAATTAGCATGTAGCACAAAACATTCATACTTTTCAATGTTATTGTGAAAATTTCTATACCTTACATTTTTTGACATTTTTATCTCCTTTTTTAATTTTATTGCGGAAAATGTCCCTTTATCAATAAAGAAAAGGGATAAAATGATACATAGACCCTCCTATTTAAATAAAACAAAAAAAAAGAGAAGAAAATTTAAAGAACAAATTGTACTTTTACTCCCAAACTTTTTAAAAAATTGCAAAATAAATTATTAAAAGAGTAATTAGCACAAATGTTTCTATGTTTCAATATTATTGTGCAAAACGTTCTTACTTTTCATTTTCTGGCATTTTGCCCTTATTTTCATATTTCGTTGTCAAAATCATCGTATTCATCCATATTCTGAATTAAAAGCTGTAAAATAACGAATATACCCTCATATTTAAATAAAACAATAATAAAGGAAAGAAAAATAAAGAGCAAATTATAGTTATACTTCCAAATTTTTCAAAAAAAAGCACAAATTTTTTTTAAATAATTTTATTTTTATTTTTTTTGAAAAATCTTATTTCTTTTTTCCTTATTTATGTGTACTTATTAAAAAAATTTGGAAGTATAGTTGCAATTTGTTCTTTATTTATTTTATTTAAATAGGAGGGCATATTTATGGATGGCAACAAGCCGAAAATCAAAGCTCGGGCTCAGCTCAAGCTTTTTGAAGATGGACTTTTTTTGGGCTGAGCCGAGCCGAGTAAAAGCTCAGCCAAAAAATCAAGGCTCGGCCCAAGCTTACCCAACCAAAACTGGCCGAGCCGAGTTGGCTCGTTTTTTCCCCTTAAAAGGCAGTTGATAGCTGCCTTTATTTAAGGCAGCAGCTTGCTGTCTTTTAACAAATTTTTTTTTTGCAAGTCGGCCCGCGAGCCACACAGGTCGGCTCGGGCTCGGTTCAGCACCTCAAGATGGGGCTCGGTTTGACCGTACAACTTTTAATTTAGAAAATTGATGAAAATGATGATTTTCGCAATAAAATATCGAAATAAGGGCGAAAATATCAAAAAATGAAAGATAGAAAAGTTTTGCACAATAAATATTAAAAAGTAGAGACGTTTTGTGCTAATTACCTATTTAATAATTTATATGAACCTATTTGCAGTTTTTGAAAAGTTTGGAAGTATAATTGCAATTTATCCTTTATTTTTTTCTTTTTATTCTATTAATGATATATTTGTCATTGTATATATAAGAAAAGGACATTTTCTACAATGAAATGTGAAAATTTGGGTGAAAGTGTCAAAAAATAAAAGGTCCCTACATTGTGCACAATAACATTGAATGGTAGGGATATTTTGTATTAATTACCCAAAAATTATTAGTTTGATCGTAGTTTGACCATTAAATTTTTCAAAGTGTCGGACATTACTCACTAGAGTCACTTCCGTTTTGCATTTCTAACAGAATAATTGACATGACCGACGATTTATCACTTCCATTTCATATTTCTAATAGAATAATTGACCCTAGTGACTAATTTCATAATTGATGCCCTGTTACCATAAGATGCTCTGTCACGGAGGAGGAACAATACACGTAAAGTAGACATTTACTATATTTAAGCTAATCGAATTTTGGTCATTAAACTTCTTAAAGTGACGTCAGGATGATATGAAACCAAGTTCTTTATATTTAACATTTAATGTATTACTCTCAAAAAATATTTTTTTTTTTTTTATCTTTTATGGAATATG
The DNA here is from genome assembly GCF_002742605.1 of Olea europaea var. sylvestris. NCBI lineage: Eukaryota > Viridiplantae > Streptophyta > Magnoliopsida > Lamiales > Oleaceae > Olea > Olea europaea. The sequence goes on along the minus strand of NC_036248.1, from coordinate 21,707,265 downwards.
CTATTTGTACATAATACGTGTTTATAATCATGTCCATCCCCTTCACAAAGAGGAGGACCCACTTCTAATAAATTATATTTGATTGGAAGTGGGCCCTCCTCTATGTGAGGGAATGAACACTATCATGGATATCTTGGTATACGTGTAGTATCACCTATCTTTTATTTTAACAATTTTTCTCTAGATTATATTTTTTTTCTACGTTGAAAATTAAAACACTTTGAATGCATTTAATTTATAGAGAGCCAAACACACTATCTAAATAAAATTTTTTAATTTAAAGTATTTTTTAGAGCATGATTTTAAAAGTTAGCTCTTTAATATAAAGAACATCTCAGGTTTAAAGAGTTTCTTAGAGATGCTTTGATACTAGATGCTAAATAAATAAGTATTTTACTTAAAAAAAGAAAAGTAACATAACCAATCATGCTTAGAAACAAAAAGTTTCTCAACTTTAAGCTTAGCCAAACACGCCTTGTTTTTATATATTACTGACTTGCTAGAAATATACTTGCGGAAATATCATAGCATTGCGTACTACAGGACTTCTCTTCTTTTTACCATTCAACCTAAAGAACAAAAATAAAAACATAATTAATCAGGAAATATAGTTGACGACAAACAAATGAACAATCACAAATATAAAATCCCATCAATTTGGTGATTGATTTTCCAACAAAACTGACTTATTATCAACTGAACCCAAAAAAAAAAGGCATTAAAAACTGATGTCACTGTGAAACTACGCTGAACAAAAAATTATGTCAATAGCTCACACGGTTGAATTGAAGTTCATATAAGATTGAAAGTCAATCAACTTTAATAAAAAAAATTAAAAATTAAAAATTAAAAACATAACAAGAGAAGAATGAAAAAATTAAGAAGCTTTTTTAATTTCTTGAACACCCCCAATTAATAATGTGACACAAAAATATGTTATGCGATTTGATTATAATGTAATATCAGTAAGAAACGAGTAGAAGAATGATACGTACCAAGAAAGTGTTGGACATTACTCATTAGAATCACGTTCATTTTGCTTTTTTAACAGAATAATTGACGTGACTGACGGATTATCACTTCAATTTTATATTTCTAGCAAAATAATTGACCCGAGTAACTAATTTCATAACCGACGCCCCCATTACTATTAGATGCTCGATGACGGAAGAGAAAAAATACATGTAAAAAAGACGTATTTGATTGCTCAATATACTTTAAGCTGGTCAAATTTTGGTCATTAATTTCTCAAAGTGATGCCAGGATGATATGAAAACAAGTGTTTTGTTTATTTTTTATGTTTAATGTTGTGTTATTATGTGTCTAGAAAATAAAATGACTCAATTTAACTTGATGTTTTGTCAAGCGTTTTAAAAGTTGATTTGAAAATAGATCAAAAACTACTCAAATCAAATCATGTTGATCCTTGATATGTAGTTTCTATTTTCAAAAATATCTCGATTGACAACACGCTATAAAAAAGATATTCAATAATTTGGAAATAGCCGACCACGCGCTTGGAGAAGTGAGCAAGAGGCATGTTCACTAAAAGTGCATGCCGCAAGTGCACGGGTCGTGCTTAAGTAATAAAGTTGACATTTTGAGTTCGGGTTGTCAATCTCTTGAGAAATGTATACTTTAAATTACACAACCTGGATTAATTTAATTCTAAAAATAAAATAAACACACACAATTAAAACTATGCTTTTGAAATAAGGAAATTAACTAAAAACATACAAAATAAGAAAATATAAAAATCTTGAAAATTTTCAAAGAAAACGTGGTTGGGATTTATGGTTTCATTTAACTTAGGGATGTCAACGAGTCGAGTCGAGTTGGCTCGCGAGCTGAAATTCTAGGCTCGGGCTCGGCTAGGGTAAAATATTCGAGCTTTTTTCCGGGCCCGAGCCGAGTCGAACAAAAGCTCGACCAAAAAAATTAAGCTTTCTGCTCGGGCCTTTCCGAGCCGAGCTAGGCCAGCTTGGATTTTGTTTGGTTTTGAAATATTTTTTATTAAATAAAATGGCAGTAGGTTGCTGCCAACAACCTGTTACCCTATTTCTGGTAGCAGCACGCTGCTTTAAATTTTTGTTTTTTTAAAATTTTTCTTAAATATATGCTTCGAGTCGACGAGTCACACGAATTGGCTCGAGCTTTGCTCAGCACCTAAAAATGGGGCTCGGCCCGAGCCTCAAACCGGGCAGGCTCGAGCTTTTTTCAAGCCAAGGGCGGCCCAAGTCGGTGAGCCCGATTGCCGTCCCTAGTTTAACCGTAACATAATTAATTTCTCCGCAAACCAATTAAAAAGTTACTCATTTACGATGTTCCCATTTTTTCAATTTTAGTTAATTAATTCTCTCGAGCGAAATTAACTCTAATTGATTGCTTTAACCTACTATATCTCCATGTCGATTAAAACCAAACAATTGCATTAAATATTTGTGAAAATAGTTCAATGGGTCATCTAGAGTTAGGAATATATCTCTATCCTATACACAAATTTAGAGTTTCTACTATTTGGTCTAAAATGTACAATCTTCTCTCGAACGATATAAAATTCACTTAACACAATCATTCATTGCCTTCATAAATGAAAATGCATAAAATACAATAGAAGAAACACGTGAAAATAAGCAAATCAATATCAAATATTAAAATTAATCAATGCTAGATTAAATTACAAAAATATCCCAACACAAATAACTTAACCCATTTTATACAAATGATAAAAAGGAGAATATTTTGTACAATACATTCCAAGTTTGACAAAAAAATTGAGAAAATACAAGGTGTAGATAAAACTCTTTTTTGAGCTTGCTCTTGATTTCCCCAAAGCTTTGTCAAGTCCTTATTTGAATCTTCTTATGCTCTAGATTGTGCTTCAAAAATTACCAAAGAAAAGAAAAGAAAAAGAAAAGAAGAAGAAGAGAAAAAGAAAGAAAAAAATGAAAAGGAAAGTGAAAGAGAAAGAGAGAGAAGAAGGGTAGGGTTTTCTTCCAAAATGAAGAAGAATAGAGGAAGAAGAATGGCTCCCAAAAGGTGAAAATTATGTTAAAAAGTATAAAATCCGTCCTAGTGAAATTGCAAGAAGAAGCCCTGAATAAATTAAAATGTTCGCACAGGTCCTTTATAATCATTTCAAACTGAGGCGTGCGCCTTGACCTTTTGGTTGCTGTCAGTTGCCCAAAATTGAAGCTAAGATGCATGCCTTAGCTACAGGCTTAGGCGCGCGCCTTAGCCTTCTTTTTCCTTCCTTCAATTTGGTACTTGAAGAATTGCATGGCTGGTCCTTCAGCCTTTATCTTGTACATTTTAGTCCTCAAATTTTGATTTTTCTTTCAATCATGTCCTCCAAAAATTGCAACCTTATGTCCCCAACTTTTGGCACTTGTACACTTTGGTCCCTAAGTTCACATTTTTGTGTGCTTTTGGTCCTTTTTTCACTCCCTTTTGCCTTGTTCTCTTTTCTTGGGTGATTTTTAGCCTACAAAAGCAAATATTACCTAATTGTAAGTAGAATTTCATTCATTTAATCAATAAATAACATATTTAAATATTAAAAAAGTGTGTAAAAACACACTTATCAAGGCACGTCGAAGTCACGTTGGAGGAGGATCTTCGACAAAAGCATTGTTAACCCATGACGAAGAAAGAATTCATCTAAAAACTTTCGCAGAAGAGTGAAAATAAAATGAAAAGCATGGACAAGCTAGAAAAAAGTTCTCAAAGTCAAATCCACAAAATTTGTGTCCGCTACAAAATTGGAGGTGGCACTAAAAGTGACCTTGTATAATTAGCAAAACAAAACTAACAGAGGTTCAATGTCCAGATTATCTTGTAATCTTACTGTGCTCAAGTCAATTTACACCAACCAACTTGACATCGAAAACCAGCCATGAGTTTGGTGGTATGGCTCCACCAGCCCCTTTGGCTCCGTAACTGCATTTTGCAAATCATATAGTTAGTGATTCTAGGTGTTAATGTATATACAATGTAAATGTTAGTCAGTCCCACATTGGTTAGAAAGGAAAACATTCCTCTCAAATTAGGTTATAAATAGGATACCTCTCTTGTAAACAAAACACACTATTCAATACAATTCTCTTCTCTTTATATTGTCTTATTTTCTCTCTTAAATTCAACTTGGTATCAGAGCTACTATTCTTAGTATTCTCGATATATCAAGAGTTAAGTATGCTCTGTGATTGCCACTATCAGTGGATTCTTCACATCATAAAAACCTCTTGTATATCCTTTTCATACCTATTAGGTCGTCGCTATAGTCGGAGTCTTTTTCTCCATCGAGATCATCTCAGCCACCACTCCATCAGTCATTTCCTGACCAATTCAGTTCGATTCCTGTTATTTTTATCTCTATCTCCTTCTAATTTCGTGCACATTATGGAGCATCTTGAGGCCTCACAACCTATTGCCATTGTCATGGAAGGACTCAACTATACTATATGGGCTCAAGCTATGTCAAGCTTTCTTAAGGGCAGAAAGCTCTGGCGCTATGTTACTGGTGATATCACCAAACCAGAGAAAATCGCTGAAGAAGACAACACAAAATACATAGATTGTCTCGAAGAATGGGCTAGCAAAAATCACCAAATTATCACTTGGATTCGCAACACATGCGTACGCTCCATCAATCTCCAGATTGGTAGATTCAAGACTGCCAAATCACTATGGGATTTTCTACAGAAACGCTACACCATCGCAGATCTGTCTCATCAATACCAACTTCTAGGCACTCTACGTCATATGCAACAACAACCTGGGCAATCCATTAATAATTTCTTATCTGAGATGCACTATGTTTTGGATCAACTTGCTTTCTCAGAACCAGAGTTTACAGATGCCAACGATGCTAAAAAAACTTTTACTATCGAGATCAGCAACACTTGGTTCTCTTTCTCATGTCCCTCACTAATGAGTTTGAGCATGTTCGTGCATCTCTCCTTCACCGCAGTCACTTACCTACTTTAGATCAAGCTGTTACTAAACTTCTTTCAGAGGAAACTCGTCTTGTCCCTCGCAAGACTATCTCTATAGATGCTGTCTTCGCCACTCCTAAAGGACCTCAACCCAACAACAAAATACATCCATTTGGATCTTTTCAACCCAACAACAAAGGGCATCCATCTGGATCTTCAAGATTCTGTAATTACTGCAAGAAACCAGGACACATTCTCTTGGAATGCCTGGTTCGAGTTTGCCAATTCTGTCAGAAGCAAGCCCGTGGTCATCTTCAGCGTGATTGTTTCCAAAACCCCAACAGACACTCCCAACAACACATGTCTCACGGTACTCCTTCTAGATCTGCCGCCAATACCGCTGAAGGTTCATCATCCACTACTACCAGTAAGACGTTTTCTGCTTCTGACATAAAGAAAATTGTCAAACAAGTCCTTGCTCATTCTGGTAATTTACCCTCTACTGCTATGTCAGTCACCTCAGGTAATTCATCTTGGTTCTTTGACTCTGCATGTTGTAATCACATGACACCTGATTCCACTATATTTGCCACCAAACGTCTTGCTAATCATACTTCGACTATTCAAACTGCTGATGGTTCTTCTATGACCGTGAGTCATATCGGAAAAATCTCAACATTAAACACTTCACTTCCTGATACTTATTGTATTCCCCAACTCACTCTCAATCTTATATCTGTTGGTCAATTATGTGAATTCGGTCTAACTGTCATCTTTTCTGCTTCTGGTTGTTGTGTGCAGGATTCAAAGACGGGATAAACTCTTGGGATAGGCCGTAAGGTTGGACGACTCTTTGAGCTCATCAATCTTCACCTTCCATTCCGTTTCTCCTCATCAGTTCAGACAGTAGCCCCAGTCTCATCTATCCCATCCATCAGTCTCTGGCATTCTCGTCTGGCTCATGCTTCTATTAGTCGTCTTCAATTTTTAGCATCTAGTGGTTATTTAGGGCTTGTTAATAAAAAACAATTTGATTGTCTTCCTTGTCAACTTGCAAAACAATCGGCATTGCCATTTCACAAAAGTGATTCCTTTTCTTCTGCACTATTTGATTTGATTCACTCTGATGTTTGGGGCCCATCTCCCACTACTACTATGGGAGGCTCTAGATATTTTGTAATTTTTATTGATGATTACTCTCGTTACACTTGGATATTTCTTATGCGTAATCGATCTGAATTATCTCAGTTGTACCTTGATTTTGTTACCATGGTCAAAACTCAATTTTCTTGCAATATCAAAGTGTTTCGTGCTGACAATGCTGCTGAATACACAGACTCTAGAGTCATTACCTTTCTTTGCCAACATGGCACTCTTCCTCATCGTTCATGTCCAGGCACTTCTCAACAAAATGGACATGCTGAGCGCAAACACCGAGACATTCTCAATACCGTCCGTGCTCTTCTCATATCTGCTTCGTGTCCTGAACGTTTTTGGGGTGAAGCCGCTCTTACAGCTGTTTACACCAAGAACCACGTGCCTTCTCTCATCATTGGGAATCAATCACCATTTGACCGTCTTTATGGTTACCTTCCTGACTATAACACTCTTAAGGTATTCAGTTGTGCTTGTTTTGTTCTACTTCAGCCTCATGAGCGCACCAAATTGGAATCTAGATCTCGTCTATGTTGCTTCTTGGGATATGGTATTGAACACAAAGGCTACAGATGTTAGGATCTTTACTCCAAACGTCTCCGAGTATCTCGTCATGTCATTTTTTGGGAACACAAGATGTTCACCTCCATATCCAAGTTTCACCTGTCACATGACAATACCTCTATCTTATTCACTGACCTTTCCACAGATCTTTTTCCTGACACTCCTGGGACAAACTCTTCTTCTGAGTCAACATTTCCACCAACACATCCTATCTCTTTCTCATATATGTCATTACCAACTAACATGTCTACAGATACCTCAATTGAGTTATCCACCTTGCCCTTTTCTGAGGAACTTGTCTCTTCTGATAGATCCACTCCAACGACTTCTGATCTCCCTACTCGACAAAGTGATCGGGTAAAAACTCCTTATGTTAATCTTCGTGACTTTGTTGTAGTTTCTACTATTCTTTCTCACCATGAACCTTAGTCTTATCGTGAAGCTAGTTCTGATCCTCTTTGGCAGAAAGCAATGAATGATGAACTACAGGCACTCGAAAACACTCACACCTGGGATCTAGTGGACCTACCAAAAGGTAAACATGCCATAGGGTGCAAGTGGGTTTACAAGATCAAAACTCACTCTGATTGGTCCATTGATCGATACAAAGCTCGCTTGGTAGCTAAAAGGTTTATCCAGGAGTATGGGATTGACTATGAGGAGACCTTTGCCCCGGTTGCCCGCCTCACTTCAGTTCGCAGCTTAATTGTAGTTGCCGCCGTCCGTTATTGGGAATTATTTCAGATGGATGTGAAAATTGCTTTTCTTAATAGTGAACTTACTGGAAAAGTTTATATGTGCCCTCCTCTTGGCTCTCATCATCATCCGCATCAAGTCTGCAAACTTCGTCGGGCTCTTTATGGTCTCCAACAAGCTCCTCGAGCTTGGTTTGCCAAGTTCAGCACCATTGTTGGAGATTTTGGGTTCACTTCTAGCTCACATGATTCTACTCTTTTCATTCGCAAAATAGACCAGGGTACTATCCTTCTTCTCCTCTATGTTGATGATATGATCATCACTGGTGATGACACATTCGGAATTTTGGATCTCAAGACTTATCTCAACCAACATGTCAAAATGAAAGATCTTGGAAAGCTTAGTTACTTTTTGGGAATTGAGATCACTTCTAACTCTGAGGGATATTATCTTTCGCAATCAAAGTATGCTTCTGATCTTCTTACTTGAGCGGGACTCACAGATAGTAAGACATGTACCACTCCTCTAGAGCTCAACTCTAAACTCACTCCCATGGATGGTACACCTTTGGATGACCCCATCTTGTTTCGCTAGTTGGTTGGTAGTCTTGTTTATCTTACAGTTACTCGCCCTGACATCTCTTATGCTATCCATATTGTCAGTCAATTTCTCTCTGCTCCTCGCACATCCCATTATACTGCAGTGCTTCGCATTCTCAGGTACATCAAAGGGATCCTATTTCATGGTCTCCACTTCTCATCTCACTCTTCACTCGAGCTTCATGCCTACTGATCGTAGATCTACCACTGGGTATTGCTTCTTCCTAAGTGATTCTCTTATTTCTTGGCGCAGCAAGAAACAAATAGTAGTTGCTCGATCCAGTGCGGAAGCTGAGTATCGAGCCCTTGCCGATACAACTCAGGAACTTCTTTGGCTTCGCTGGTTACTTGAAGACATGGGCGTCACCCATTCTACTGCCACTATCATAAACTGTGATAATCAAAGTGCTATCCAAATTGCCCACAATGATGTATTCCATGAACGCACAAAACACATTGAAATTGATTGTCACTTTATACGTCATCATCTCACCCGTGGGACTATTGGACTATTATCAGTTTTTTCAGCCGATCAAACTGCTGATATCTTCACTAAAACGCACCCTCCTGGATGCCTCGAGGATTTAGTTTCCAAACTCAAGTTGGTCTCCATTTTAACACCTTCAGTTTGAAGGGGGCTGTTATGTATATACAATGTAAATGTTAGTTAGTCCCACATTGGTTAGAAAGGAAAACATTCCTCTCAAATTAGGCTATAAATGGGATACCTCTCTTGTAAACAAACACAGTATTCAATACAATTCTTTTCTTTTTGTATTGTCTTATTTTCTCTCTTAAATTCAACTCTAGGATTAGAGCATGTTTGGCTAAAGCTTAAAACTTGTTTTCCAACTCTAACTAATCAAAAAAGTTATTTATTTTAGAACTTACTTATTTACTTGTCAGGTAACACTTTAAGCCAAACATGCTCCATGAATACACGCATCAGAAGCAACAAATGAAAATATACACAGATCACAATTCTAATGTGCAACTTAAGGAGCACAGCATGGTTTGTGACATATAGCTATGTATTCCCTGCTAATCGAAATAATTATATTTCAGAATTCAGGGGCCATTTCTGTTCAATTTCCCACGTATGAACCTTCATGGATGATATGTAAATATGAAATGAGAAGTGAGTTATTGCGTACCCCATGGCTGGTGGAATTTTGAGTCTTTTTTTTTTCTCCTACACGCATTCCTAAATTATTCGAAAGAATTCATATCAAAATGATATAAATCAATTGCAAACTAGAAGAAATAATTTATTATAATCAGAAAAGGGTATATATAACAAATAATTACCATTGACAGTTTGACACCGATATCCCATCCCTTGATAACCTGGCCTCCACCTATAGCAATGAAGTAAATTTGCTTATAAGAAGAGGAGCATAAAATTTTCAAGAATGGTCACATATTTGCTTATGAGAAGTTTTCTTGCCAATATTTGAGTCAAATATCTTGCCATTCTTTTTTAGTTTGCCAATGTAATGGACACTGATCCGTGTATCCCGGAAAAAAAAATTAATTAATTAATTAATTTTTTTAATTAATATTTATTATTTTTACTTGACAAATTTCTCAATATAATTTACATCATTTTATTAGCAAATTTTATATATGGTATGACTTCAAATTTTTGACACACACTTTAATATTTGATTTTTTTTTTTAAAAAGGACGAGTTATACTTTTTTTGACACACACGTTTGACGTACGTTTAACTATTGTTGATATTCATTTATATCATTCGATGTGTCTATGATATAGTTCTTGAAATGAGCATCAAGAAGATACAGAAGATTTATGGATTCGACTAGCGAACAATCGTAAAAAAATTTTTAAAGTTAGCTTGTTATCGGAATTCTCGAAATATTAGTTTGGTACGGCCTACTTTGACGCGTCATAACATTTTCTACAGTTGGCCGTTTCGCGCATCATTAATTATGTGAAATACTATGCCATGAGTACTTCAAAATGATATTAAGAATTTAATATTTTTATTTCGTTTGATATCCCGTAATGAGTCCAAAAATGAAGACAAAAGTCATAAGTAATTTGATAAATTTATTATATAATTCCCTCCAAGCCAACAGTTCTGGCCTTTTCCGTCAGCCGCCATTTCCTTTTCCTTTCATCCACACATTGACATGTGACCAACTTTAAAAATTCTGTAGAGGTTCTGTAAGATTTCTTCTGTATGTCTAGCTTAATCCTTTCTTAAATGAGATAAGGAATATAATGCAACCTGGACATTTACGAGCAAGAGCTACTCGTGTCAGGAGTGGAGATTAAGTTAGAAAATTATCTCCACTGTTTGGGACAGGCGAAGAGGGGTCGTGGTGAGATCATCCTCATTTTCATCTTCAGAATCATAATTAAGAAAATCACCTTCGTCTTCAGAATCTGTCCTTGTAATTTCCTGCTCAAAATGATTGCTTGAAATCATAGTTTGCGAAAACAAAATGAAGGGTACATATAAATTACATAAGGGCATACTTCCGTATTTGCTCAATATCACAAATAATCACACAAGGAAGCTAAACTACATAAAATACATGATTATCCATGAAATGCACAAAGCATTAACCAGTTAACCAATGTCAATGTAAGGATATCATCTGCAATCATCTTCTAGATTATCCTGATCCTCATCTTCATTGTAGAAGAAACCAGAGAGATGCACACTGTGAGGACCTATAACAGAAAAGGTAACTTCATCCTTCTCTTTGAACTCAAGATTTAACGAAGACGTCTCAAGTTTCTCTGGCAACAACGAGCATAAGTAAATGGGCTTCTTACCCCTCATGGGATGGCTGAGTTGGTGGAGTAGGTGAGCGCGGAGACTTTTGATCACAAGTTTGATTCCCCCTATCAACATTTTCTCGGTCGAGCCTATTGCATAGGATTTACCTAGTGTGATTTACCTGGCTGGCATGATTTGCAGGCTATTGCGTCAGTCGGAGGGTTTACCCAGTACGCATCCAAAGGATAGCAGCTGCAGATTTTCTCGTCATAAGAAATAAAAGGGCTTATTATCTCCCATGTCACACTGTACTATGCTCTTCGTGCCTAAAATTTTTGCACACAAGATAATAAGCAACACCCACGAAATTTACGACTTAGAAACATAAAAAAATTGCATCTAGTGAAATTTTGTGGTGTATCAATAGAACCATTAATTGAACTGCAATAACTTTAGATAGTCCATATAATTAGCATATGCTACTGTGCAATAGTATATTATGACCTTGTTTGATGGTCATTTTTTTTTATAACCGTGTGTGTCTGAACCAGCTTATGTGCATCTCGACTAATCTTACGGGACTCTAAAGTTTACAGTCGAGTACTCATATCAGCGGCCCTGATAGGACTCGAACTGGTAACCATTGGGGAACAGTTGTTTGATGGCCATTATTGAGGAAAAAAATGACATTTTGAATAGTGATTTGTTTGGAGAACTTGTAGTTATACAAGTCGAGAAAGTTTTAGGTTTATATGCAAAATATTTTATTGTAGAAATGAATGTACGATTTTCCTGGTTTCAGTTTAGTTCCTGATAAAAAAATTACAAAAAGATAAATGTACAATGAATCGTATAATTCAGTATAATTTAAACATGTGCATAGAGTGGAATTTTTTTTTAAAAAAAATGAAAAATTGTTAGCTTACCCGCAGAAAGTCATTGTTGTACTGGAATTGTTGGGTAGAGTTGCAGCGATATTTACTAAAACCCTAAAAGAGAGGGAAAACGGTGTGTTAGTGTGTTAAACCCCTAATTACTGCAGAAAATATTGCTATAGTCACAATAGTGACGCAGAAAATGTGTACTACATTGTGCAAGTAATGAATAGTGAACCAGCGGGACAAACCTTGTAAACTGTAATAGTGCTATTACTGCAATAATGAAAAGAGTAACTATTGATTATAAATTGAAAATTTCATACATAGCCCCGGGTTGATGAAAATTAAAATTAGATTTTTCAGTAATTTTTTTATAATAATTGATTAAATATGTAGTTGAAAAGTTATGATCATACAAATGTATAATTAAAATTAATTCTTGACTTTCACTTAAATTTTAATCAATTTTTTTAGTAGTACCATATAGTCGCATATACTTTTATTGCTTTACTAAAAAAGAGAAAAAAAATCAATGATGCCAATAATATTCATTTATAATTATTGACATCATTTTTTATTTTAAGAATTTAAGAGCATTTTCAAGAAATTGTTTTATTTTTAAAGATCAAGAAATCATCTTTAAGGTTAAGGATTATAATATTTTATAAATTCCAACAAGCTTCGCATTTTTTTCTCTTTATTTTACTTATATATATATAAAGGTATTGATGCTTGTGTGTAAAAAATGTACAAAATGGATTACATAATATAACATGGAGGGAAAAGATTGAATGAAAAAATTAATTGTGTTTTAAACTAACAAATGATCGAGTGTCACGTGATATTATGTAAATCTTGATATGCATATGGTAAGACCCAAATATAAATAGAGAGTGAGTTTTGCTCTTCAAATATAAATAGTCAAACTCATTCTCTATTCAAAAATCTAAAAATAAAGAGCTTTTGAGAACCTAATTTTAAAGTTTGACTCTTTAATATAAATATTATTTCATTTTTAAAGAGTCTCTTGAAAATTATCTAAAAAATAAGATAAGTACTTGATGTTAAAAAAAAATCAAAAGCTAGAGAGACAAATAAATAAATAAAATATGAAGAAAATAATCGAAAAAGAAAAATGGATAATCTAACCCAATCCCCAAAATCTCTTTTCCAAACCCATGTATAACACCAGCATCTACCCTTGTAACATGATTTGAACTTTCCTCATTTGATTATTGTTCTTAACACGAGTGGAGGGGATAAAATAGACCATGTCAAGCCAATAGAATCCTTTTTGGGGTGGCCAATGTCAAGCTAGCCTCATTCTGACACAAATTGAGCTTGGATCATATGACAATTAAGTTAAAACTTTAGTAGACTTAATTCTACATTTGGCTAAGATTAAAGGCAAACATATATCTCAATTCAATCAAGCTGTGTGTACAGAAAATTGATTTACAGAATTGTTACAGAACGCTCACAGTAGGGGGTTGGGTACTTTTTTTATCATCACATGGGGCCCACCCATGTGAGTTATCTGGTTGAATTCTGTAAAACAAATTTCTGTACAAAGGGCATTGCTGCTGATCTCAATTGAAGTATTCTCGAATCATATGCTGTCTATTATATAGCCCCTTTTTAGGCTCTTTTATAATGAAATTTTGAAGAAAAATGTAATTTGGAATAGTCATTTTTTGGAGAATGTGTGATTAAAAAATATGAAATTTTTTTGAGTTTATGAGTAATATTATTTTATTAAAAAATGTGTAGTTAAAATAAGATAAAGAAAAGTATATTTTAAAAACAATGAAGTTGAATAAGGGCATATTATTAACTAGATACGCTAAACATAATGTATGCAATCAATGAACTTAGTAGATTTACATATAAGCCAAGTGATAACCATTGGAGGGCATTGATAAGTATTCTTAGATATCTATAATCTATCTCGAGTTATGGATTACACCATACAAGCTATCTATTTGTAATAGAAGGGTAGAATGATGTGAATTGGATATAAGACACAAAGAATTCTAAGTCACAAGTGATTATGTTTTAACCATTGGCGGTGTTCTTATATCATGAAAGTCATCAAATCAAACTCATATAGTTCAATCCTATGCGAAATATGAGTTTTTAGCTTTGAATAAAGCTAAAGAAGAAGCATAGTAGCTTCTAACTTCTTAGAGGACATTTCTTGTTGGCCTAAATCTGTGCCTGTAATTAGTAAATGCATTGCGATAGTCAGCCAGCTATCGAAAGGGTATAGTCATATGTATAATGATAAGTCTCAACGTATTCATTAAATACATAATACCATGAAGCAGTTGATCTCAAATGATGTTATGTCCATCGATTGTATGAAATAAAATGAGAATCTCGTAGATCAGGTAACTAAAGGTGTATCTAGAGATCATGTATACTTTATTGGTAGAAATAGTCTTAAAAGTCTACTAAGTAAAGATCTTTGTAATAATAACATAATTTTGCAACTATAGATCCCAATATTTTGGTTTAATGGGAGATTCAATGAAATACCTAATAGTCAACTCCAACTCATTTCTATGATAATAAAAGTACTTTTTATAGAGTTACTAGGTTAACTTTAACTTTTAATGATTCGTATATCTTGATTATCAAGTAGAGTACGACTGAGTACTCTTGATACGAGATCATCTATGTAAATGTAAAGTGAGGTCGCTTCTATGAAATTGTCTAAGGTTTGAATTCTCTAAAGGAGTTATGAAACTTAAGAGTTGATAGGGACAAAATAAACTCAACAATTGAGAGGGATTGTTTAAAATTGGTTATAAGGCATGCATAGTACATTGTATTAATTTTTATTCATGTGGGGGCACTGTTAAAAATTGGATATATAATAAGTTAGTTTTGACCAACTTTGAATTTTTTTGAGCAGGTCTTCTTAGTGAAATATTAGGATTTTTTAATCGAATCTTTTCCACTTCTTGAGTAAATCGGCTAGTATATTTACTTGCTTGAAATCAATATTGGGTGAATGAGAAAATAAGATCAATAAATATCTGCTTGAAACTTGGAAAATGGAATTGGATTAATATTTGAAAAAAAAAAAAAAAAAGTCTATTCCACATGGGAAGAAGAATACACATTGACCCACTTTATATAGTCCAAGTTTGACACTTGAATTTGGACCATGAGGAGTACAAATAGTCTTTAAAGGGAGAAAACCTATGTGTTGGAAGGCTTGGACTAGAGCACACACATGGCACCTTCGTCACCTGCCCACCTGTCGATCTAGGCTCGATTACGGCTGTTGATCATGAGGTATGGTTGTGGCTAGGCCCTAGTTGATCGATGTATTAATTTTTAAACAAATAATTAAAAATTAATTTATTTTCTTTTAATTATCTAGATCAACCATGCTATGTACACTCTCATTTACACTTTTCCACGTGACAATATCTACACTCTTGATTTTAAGCTCATCCATCACATCACTGCACAGATTTTCTCCACATAGGAAGGAATGTCATCCAAGTGGTAAGAGAAGATGTACATATAACATTATTCATCATCTTTTCGAATAGAGTAAATGACATATCCTTTCGAATAGATCATATCCAAACAAGCATGTATTTTCATCTCAAATTTTTGCTATTTGTACATTACTTTTTACTACTTAGTTAACAGAAGAGTGTGTTGTCAAGCAATTATTGGATGAAAAATAGATTTTTTTTTAACTGTCCAATGACATTGACATTCTGAAAAAAAAAAAAAAAAAAAAAACACTATCAAATAGGATGTACACCAAGCATGATTACTTCATTTCTACCCTTTCCTGTTACTGGTTATATCTTTTGGACATAACCATTCAACATCAATATTAGCTCATTTTCAGTTTCCTTCATTTCAAAAATTCACTGCATTTTAATACTCCCTCCGTCCTATGGAGATAGCTTACTTCTATTTTCATACAGATTAAAAAATATAATTAATATTACATTTTCTCTAATATATCATACATTGAATAATGGTTTAAATAAGAGTATTTCCCATTTATTGATAATAAGGCACATTAAATAGAGACATAATAGAAAATTAAGAAATCAACTATACTCTTAACAAGGAAAGTGATCTATAATTTGAGAAAAATGAAAAAGAAAAAAGTCTATCTTAATGAACGGAGGGATTATATTCTTACGTGCACAATCCGGTCTTCAAAGTTTCGGTTTCAAGAATCTCGTACCGCATATTTTCAATCCGTCTTCATGTTAGATAGTTCAAAATGCCAGTAACCTCCTAATTTGGAGTGCTATTAATAAAAGATGTGATCATTTTATCTTGAGAGATGAGTGCTATGATTAGCACCAGTGCGAGGCATTGTCTAAAAGAAGGAGAGTCCATCTCTTACCTCAGCCATTTCTAAGTCTTTTTCTTTCGTTTCTTTTCTTCTATATTTTTTTTATTCCTTTTTATTTCAGTAAGTTGATATTATGTCCATTTTATTGCATGTAAAATAATTTTAAAAACATAATTTGCACCTAATTTTTCTAACAGTTTGCTTATTCAAGAATGAAGATGCTAACATGTGACTGAGCCATGTGAAAAATTGCAGCATAGAAAAAAATTGTGTCTACATGAGATGAACTTAAAATTGGCTGAATAAAAAAAGGAAAGTTTTATAGCCTGTGCATGCCCATTCCTCTTGGGACCAGTTAAAATATATGGCAAGATGAATGAATAGTATTATACATCACTCTAGTTTAAGCATGGCCAATATCTGATTCATGAAAAATTGCTCCCTTTTATGACTACAGTGAATAATAACTTAATTTTTCAAAATGAATGGGCTTAGGTAATAATAAATATATGCGTTCCTCTCGAAGAGTTTAAGCTTCAGGTTGCATTTGACGCACTGTAATAGAATAGATAAGAAATTATGCATAAAATTAGAAGGAACAGCACTAAATAGATTGTGTTACGATGACCTAATAAAATGCGCCAAACGCAACCTAAAATGATGTGTTGCCACTCATTTATGAAAATGTGAGCACTTAAAACATTGCGAAAGAACTGGATATGACCATTAAATTTGAAAACTTTTAAACCATATAATCCAAAACTAACACAAATTCCAGAATTCAATTATCACTAGTTCTACAAATAAAATATTTTGTTAGATTGGCCTGATCCAGGAGAATGTGAGTGCATGCACATGGGTAAGGGTGGGTTGACAATAGAAATATTGAATGAGCAATTGGGCAGAATCAGACATGTGGGACCTAGTAGAATCCAAAATAAGACCAAGAAACATACTGAACTGTTCTTTTACTGATGTGTAATGTGTTTTGAGAAGGAAACAATTTGATCGGATCTAAATCTCTATGTAAACCTGTCCGGGAGAAGTGGGAAACAAAGACCCTTCTGTTTCTTCAGACTCTGCCGGCCAGCCTCACTGTATAAATTCTGCAATGGCAGTAAAGAATTCTTTTAGCATAATAATTGAAACACCAGTCCATTTTTATTCTAATTGCAACTTGTTCATCACTGATTAAGTTGGTTGGATAATATCAATGTTTTGAAACAGATTGGAGCATTGACTTGAGAAAGGTAAAGGGTGAAGGGTTAAAAGGTCGAACTCATGAACCAGCCAATTTTGGGCTGCAAACCGGCCGTTTTTGGGTTGTTTAATTTTTTTGAAAGGTTTTATTCGCGATTCTCAGTCTTAGAATGATCAACCGGCCATTTTTGGGTTCAAATGGGTTAATTTTTGTGACGGGTTTTAATCGCAATTCTCAGTCCTAGAATGATCCCTAAAAGCCACAAACTCTTTTAGGGCTACCTCAACTCTAGCATTTATCCAGTACTCAGTCCCTAAACTGGTGCCACAAACACCAGAAACAACCTTGTATTAGCACATAGTTTGTGTAATAATCTTATAAAGATTGTTTATACTACTTCCATATCTAACCTGGGATTGCTTAGTTGTACTTAATAATCCTTGTTATAGCTAATTAATGATTAAACATTTCTGTTTTGCCTAATTGTACATTTTCAACTGTCCCTCTGATATACGACATTACATCTCAGAGTCAGATTTTTCAATTAAAATAAATGTTTCCACTAAACAACCATTAATGATAATTATTAATGAAATCTCCTGGAAGCTTACTAATGTTTGGAGGTGCATTCAGTACAAGTAGTGTTACTTCAATTTGTACTTAAATAAGTGGCAAGTAACTTCTCTTATTGATTAACAGTAACTTAGAATTGAATATCCTCTCATCCTTCTTTAAAGGGTCAGTGCTTTAGAGCACACTTGGTACTTTCGACTTGATAGGTTAACGAATCAACGTCTCATCTTTAACTCTGTCTAGTAACTTACACCAGACATGTCAATATGTCATGGTTTTTTTTAAAGGAAATTTGATGGCCTTCACAATTCTTGCTACTATTTCAAGGTACTGCAAGTTTTAAGTGACGGATCGATCCCCCTAGTGTAGGTACTCAAATGCATAAGTTATGAACTGAAGTTGAAAAATTTATATGGATTGTGAGAAAATCTAGATTGAAAGTGTTGAATGCTCATAGGCCATAACTATTACTTACCATTCTACATTTAACTAATCGGGCGCCAACTCTTGAGTTTGTAGCCTTGCACTTAAGCGAGGTGCCTTTGACACAGTCATCTTTGTTCACTCCATTTGCGTGAGGTCATGTCATGGTGGTTGCACAAGTGAGATGTTTCCAACTCCCACCCAATCTTGTGCAGGGCGAGTCAGAATGTAATTGGTTTTGGTAGGAGTTAAATAATGTTAATTTGGCCTACTAACCTTTTCGAATTACTATTGAACTGATGGCAGGCAGAGACAACACGACGAACTGAAATATCTTAGTAGTTAGAGGAAAGACTAAATTCTAATTATACTTTTAGAGATTTAAGGGTAATAGTTAGATTCTTGATTAATCCGAATAATTCTTAACTAGATTCTCAAAGTTTATCTCGGAAACTCCCTTTTAGACAGAAAAAAAAAAAAAAAAAAAAAAAAAGAGGAAAAACTTTGATGTTATATACCACAACTAGGATTACAATTGGCACCTTGCAACAAGTGGCTTCCTATATATGAACAATACTTACAAATATTAACAAAGGGATTTCCATATTATTCATCTCAAGGTCGCCTTCCATGAAATTTAAGTTTGGCCAGCTGGATAGACACAGACCCACGTGCAACTAGCACGTTCCATTCCTTTTCTCTATATGGGCCCGTTTGGTAGGGATTTTGAGAATTGATTTTTTGACCGTTAGAAGAAAAGTGGGGTCCACATGTGAGAGAAGAAGTCAAAAATTACGGCTTGAATAGTAAAATAACGGTCAAAAAATCAATTTTTTGGAGCAAAAAATACTACCAAACGGGGCCTAAATACCTTATCCCTAAACAAAGGCATATCACATTCACACAGAAGATTGAATATTGGTACATTACTTCTCTCAAGATTTAACAGAAAATCAAGAGGGAAACAAATAAATAAAAATGGCTTGCTGGTCTGCTGAAAACGCCACCAAGGCCTATCTTAGAACCATGAGAATGGTCAGTCTGAAGAATCCGTACTGTTAAACTATGTTATCTGAAAGTTTAAATTGCTAGAGACTGTTCGTCTGATTTGACGCTCTCTTGTGATATTTAACTCACTTGATTTGATATTACTTGCAGGGAGAAAAAGCTAGAGAGCCTAATGGAGTCGAGTTCATTTCAGCACTTGCGACAGGCAACAATGCACAAATCATGGTGGTTGCATGCGCCGGTGCTGCTGACTCAACCACATTAGCCCTGGTTGCAGCAGCCCAGCAAAGCCACGGGCGCGTTATCTGCATTCTTAGCAGCAAACCGGATCACCATCTGTCCAAGACAACTCTGGGCATAAATGCAGGTCACGTCGAATTTGTAACTGGAGATGTTAAAAATCAGCTGATAAACTATTACAAGGAAGCAGAGGTTGTTGCCATTGATTGTAATCTCGAAAATTATGAGATGATTATCAGCTTGATTCAAGAAAATGCGAGACCAAACAATACAATTGTTGTAGGATATAACGCATTTTGCAAAGAATCATGGAGGAATAGCCCTTTGTGTAGTGATTTGTTGCCAATAGGAGAAGGCTTCCTGTTAACAAAAATAGCAGGTAATGGTTCTGGTTTGAAAATGAGAGGGAATTGGATTGTGAAGGTGGATAAATGCACAGGTGAAGAGCATTTATTCAGGGTCAGATCTTCTGTTGGGAGAGTCATTAGAGCCTGATCCGCAATGTTATGTTCACTTGCTACTGTTTTAAAGAAGAGTACAAAGTTTCTTCACTGCTGTCTGAGGGGAATCCATACACCACAAACGTAAATTTTTCCTAGGCCAGTCTATGAAATGTAAATAGGCAATGAATCAACCACATAGAAATTCCATTTCATATAAGGATAATTATCTTGTACACAAATCAAGTTTTAGTGATTTTTTGTCATGGTTGAGATAAAATTTTATCTAACTTTAAAATCAGATTGGCATAACTATAATATGATGTACTTGTTTGATGACAATTTTCAGAAAAAATAGCAGTTTCCCCTTTGGAAATTCACGTCTAAATCCTATATTGGCGGATTTCATTGCTGAACTTTCATATGCCCCCTTTCTTGAAAGTGAATGATGAGCATGTTTCACTCATTATATTAATGCTACTTAATATTAATATTTCATTTGATTCTTAGCATTTTAAAATGTTTTGATTTGTGTTCTCGTGTTGTTTTATAAGCTAGGTAAATTAATGTGAATAATGCAAAATCTGGAGAAAAGAATGATCTTGGCATAAATCGAGGAGAAGTTGATTTTGATTTGATGAAACTTGATGATTGGAGGATAAATTGAAAGAAAGAAGTGAATAACGAAGAAAAATGATGCAATCCAAAGTTTGAAAACTCAATTGCAACTTTTCAATAGTTGATTTGGACTAGAAAATGATAATTGAAGAGTGCTAGGAGTCAATGGAATGCAATTTGAAGTAAAAAAATGAGTGAAATATGATCAAAATATTTTCACAAATCAATTTTCTATCACACAAGTATTTTCTAGATTTTTAGCTAGAGATTAAGACACATTTTTGACATAGTAAAAGTTCAAATGCTGAAGTAAAATTGTAGCCCTTTGAATTATCTTTTCAATGCACTTTGAATCTTCTCAATCGATTATCGGGAGAAAAAACTACGATAAAAATACAGAAAGATGCGAAGTGTTGAATTTTTACCCGAAAGTGGGCCCCACAGCCCCACTACTGCTGAATTTTCAACAAAAGCATGGTACCAAGGTGCCGTTGGGCTAGAAAAAGACTTTTTGTTTTTCTGGACTCTTTTCTTGCCCAATCCTACCACAACCCTTACAAGACTTCAAGATATTATAAATACAAACCTAAAATCCACTTTTGGAAGAGAATTGAAGGGGGCCAAATTCAAGAAATCAAGGAGGCAAAGGCAGCTTGGCGAAGAAGATTGATTCAATCATCCAAAAAATAATTTTATCTTTCTTACCTCCATGTTATTCTTTATGAATTGTATATATTTCTTGTCTCATATCATTAACTAAACAATTCTTCTAGGATTTGATTAGCCAAAACTCGAGGATATGATTTGATTTTGTTTTATTTATTTCTATGAAAATTTTCAATTCCATTTATTTGGGTTGTTGATTTAATACTTTCAATTAATTGGCTACTAATTAAATAATTAGATGCTAGTCAATTTCGGCACTTGAGAGAGGAAAATTTAAGCATAATCACAACAATAACACAATCTAGATTTATGGGTTTCGGTAGAAAGTATATAATCTATGAAGCTTGTTCCATCTAAGAACCACAATCTCGATAAATTTTGATTTTAATTTGGAATAAAGATGTTGAAATTAATTTTTACCCAGCACTCGAGATGAGGGTAAAATTACATTAGGATTCTTGCTTATAAATATAAAAAATTGATTAGAGATAACTAGGTTTTTGAAAATCATATTTGATAATTAGGCGAAATCATACCCTAAGTGTTCCTATATTGATTAATTCGTATAACTTGCATTTATTCATTGAATTCGTCACAATCATCCTTAATTTAGCTAAAACATTGATTCGAAAAAATTCATTCAGCTAGATAAAATAGAGGCTACACAATCATAGTATTTAGTATAAATTTAAATTACAATCCCTATGGATTCGATACTCTAACTCCATTCATATATTACAAAATTTGACACCTACACTTGTGGTGTAATTTAGTTATAGAAAACGTGCAACAGCAACCCAAATAGGAAGAAGTCGTTGAAATAAGGACATTATTGGTCAACTATGAGAAAAATATGCTATAGACTTTACAAAAAAAATAATAATAATAAATAAATAAAATAAAATTGTGAGAGATGTCGGAAGTTTACAATTATACCTCACCTACCTTCACATAAGTTGATTACCGCCAACAACCCTTGGCCTTTTGCAAAGTGGGGTATTAATTTTGTTGGACCTTTACTCAGAGGAAGAGCTAACATGAGGTTCATGGTTGTAGCGATAGATTATTTTACTATATTTGTCGAAGTAGAACCCCTTCTCAACATCGCTGAAGCGAACACTTATAAGTTCATCTGGAAGAATATTATTTGTCGTTTCGGGCTTCCAAACTTTATTATTTTAGATGATGGTGGCACAATTTCAAGGAAAAAAAATGAAAGCTATGCGCAAAGAGTTAGGGGTCCATAGACACTTTTCTACTCCATTTTACCCTTGAACTAATGGACAAACGAAAGCAATATATTAAACCTTGAAGAGTATTGATCATACGAAATCCTACAAGTGTACGATATCGTAACAAATAATATAATGATGAAAATATTATCATTCCCACGAGAACTATGCAGTGTTCTAAAAAACACACAGAGACGATACTTAGGTGCAAAGCTCGAGTGAAACACTCCACCGTGCGAAATTTAGCGATCAACTATCATGTTGACCGCTTAATGTGCGATTAGGCATATCTAGGCATGCTTTATTAATTTTTTTATTTTTGTCGTTTTCTTAGGCATGCTTTGTTTATTTTTTTTATTTTTATTTTATTTTATTCCTTTTTCAATAAATATTTTATTTAACTTTAATTTAAAATTTTTAAATGACTTTATTTTTACAAAATTCAAGAATAACTTTATTCGATAAAGAGTTAGATAAGATTTAAACTACGGTACTATCAACATTATGTAATTATAGTTTTGACATTTATTGTTTTGTTCGAAAGTTCGATGGTATGTATAAAGTTCTTATAAATTTATTAAGTAGAACTTGTCCAATTGAAAGTTAAAAACTATGAAAAATAGTTTAACTTTTACATTTTGAAACTTGAAAACTTTATAATTTACTAATTGTATGAATTATTAAGTAAATATAATAATTTTAGATGGTTGGTATGTATTATTTTAATTATCAAACGATTTTTAGATTAATTAAAAATTTAAAATAATACTAAAATAAGAAAATGATATTTTACGTTTAGGTGCATGGCTCGTAAAACATGAAGCTTTATCTCCACACCTAATCATACTTTACGTTTTTTTAAGAGCAATGGGACTATGCATTCTATCAGTGATCAATTAACAATAATCCTAATCAAATAGTCAAATTTATTTAAAGAATTAATATTGATTAGCTAACTAAACTTAGGTTGCTTATATTGCCACCGGCCCATCACAATTTGTTTTTGTTCCACCTCATTTTAAATCCACCCTAATTAAAATATATTTTTACTAAATACACCACTTCAATTTGACTAATATAACCTAATAATTAAAAATTATCTACTACATTAATTAATCCTCTGTCTAAATACCATTGTTCTAAAAAGCTGAAAGCGTGGCTAGACATGAAGTAGAAGTTTCAAACTTTGCGAGCCTAGATAAGGCTTAGGCATAAAAAACAAAAAAACAAAAAAAAATTCTTATTTATAATATTATTTTAATTTTTTAATCATTTTAAAATTTATTTAATAATTAAAATAATACATATTAAACATCTAAACTTATAAAACATAATAACTCCTATCATTAGTCAATTATACAACTTTCAAGTTTTTTGAATGCAAAAATTTCAATATTTTTCATACTTTCAATTTTTAACTAGATAAGTCATACTTAATAAATTTATAGAAATTTCGTATATGATTTTGGAGTTTATAATAAAATGAATCTCAACATCATAATTATATTAGTAGATAACACCATAACTTAAAATCTTATTTAACTATTTAGATACAATCATTTTTAACTTTTGTACATAAAAAATCTTTTAAAAACTTGAAATTAAAGTCAAATGAAAAGTTTTTTTTTTAATAATAATAATCTAAAGTCAAAAAAAAGACTTTTAAAAAAATTAAAAAAAGTAATAAAATACGCCTATGAAAGACCAAAAAGATGAAGGAAAAAAATTCAACCGTTTAAGAATTGAAAAGGAAAAAAAAAAAAAAAGAGTCTAAATGCAAAGCGAAGCATTTTGCCTGAACGCACAGTCTAGGTAAGTTTTTTAAAACATTGCTAAATACATCCCAAGCATAACCAATCCTGTAAATCCATATCTATAGAGAGAGAGAAGAATATCGATCTCGTACAAATATTGCTACCATTTATATATAAACTGGCCTCTTCCTCTATTCGTTCTCTTTCTACATCTTCACATCCATATCTATATCACTACCAAGAAATCAAACCCATCTTGCAAACTATTTTCAAAATTTCCAAAAATCTCTTCTTCTTTTTTTCTTTTTTTCAAATGGGCTCATCTTTTCATTCTTGATTTTGTTAGAAAATCAAATTAGATCCAAATATAAATTCAATCCTAGGATCAACATCATGCTAAATTACTAGAATTCACAGATTCAGATAATATACATGTATCCATTGTAAACGATTGCCTACTGTTGCGGAATTACTGCGACAATCGACTACGTACCGATGAATGCAAATGAAGAGGGTGGATTTGTGATCTTCCTCAACCAAATCTCCTTATTCCTCAATGGGACCGTGAGTTCTCTTCTTGATGGGGAGAAGGGAAAAGAGTGTATGATTTGGTATATTGGGGACCATAACCAAAATAACATTTATATACTACTTAATTAAGGTTCCCATTATCCCTTAATTAGAGTAATATTAGCTGGTATCTACTCACTTAGTCCATATTAATTTGAGTAGTCTATGGGCATACAAAAAATAGACCACTTGATTTTTGCCCATTATATTAAATAGCAAATATAATTGTATTAATGTGTTGTCAATATTAATTTAGAAAATCGTGTTTTTCTAACAATCTCCCACTTGGCTACATATTATTCCTTAAACAATTATA
>NC_036248.1:21674698-21682295 GCF_002742605.1 Olea europaea var. sylvestris | reverse complement strand
CGATGATCAACATATTAATACACTTAATGACGTAGATCAAATATGGATGAGTAGCATGGAAATTTACATGAAATGTGATCTCAAACATGCCTATTTCCAACTGGTCATTCTTTAGTCTTTAGTGAGATCATTCCAAAGTCCTTAATGCAATGCAAACATTGCACAATGAAAACACAAGAAAACTCAGAAATAGAATCATAAACCATCAACTTTATTCTGCAGAAGGTTAAATAATTTAATGTCTAAAGCAAACATATAGAACATAAAATTGACTCCCACTAGACTAGAATATTCTCGGAAATAACGCCCATGTGAGCAGTGTGCTCATGAAAGACCTTCGGCGTTAAGCCCTTGATTAGTGGGTCCGCTAGCATGAAATTTGTTCCTATATGTTCTATGGAAATCTGTTTATCTTGAACTCTCTCCTTAACAACTAGAAACTTGATATCAATGAATTTCGACTTTGTCGAACTCCTATTGTTGTTGGAGTAAAGCACCGCTGAGTTATTGTCACAATAAATCTTTAATGGACTGTCAATGTCATCTACCACTCGTAGTCCAGTAACAAAGTTTCGTAGCCATATTCCATGGTTGGATGCCTCATAACAAGCAATGAACTCCGCAGCCATGGTTGAAGAAGCTATGAGAGTCTGTTTAGCAGACTTCCATGAGATAGCTCCTCCAGCCAACATAAAGACGTAGCCTGATGTGGAGCGTCTGCTATCTTGGCATCCCGCAAAATCGGAGTCAGAGAACCCGATGATCTCTAAACTATATAATCTCCGATAAGTGAGCATGTAGTCTTTTGTTCTCCTCAAATAACGCATCACGCGTTTGGCTGCTTTCCAATGTTGCATGCCAGGATCACTCAAGTATCTACCCAAAACTCCCACTATAAATGCTATGTCGGGATGAGTACAAATTAGAGTGTACATTAGACTCCCTACCACTGATGCATAGGGAATCTTCTGCATCTCTTCTCTTTCAAGATCATTATTGGGGTACTGTTTGAGACTAAACTTGTCTCCTTTAGAGATGGGCGTGTCTCTTGGTCTACTATCTTTCATGCCAAATCTACTCAAAACCTTATCGATACAGCTCTTTTGTGAAAGTCCAAGGATACCTCGAGAACGATCTCTCAGTATCTGAATACCTAATACAAAAGAGGCATCCCCAAGATCTTTCATCTCGAATTTCTTCGTCAGAAATTTCTTGGTTTCATGCAATAAGCCTATATTGCTGCTAGCGAGTAGAATATCATCAACATATAATACCAAGAAGATATATTTACTCCCACTGAACTTATGATATACACAGTCATCAACAACATTTGCCTCAAAACCGTACGAGGTAATGATTTGATGGAACTTGTGATAACATTGACGGGAAGCTTGTTTGAGATCGTAGATGGATTTCTTCAACTTACAAACCATAGACTTTGGATCTCCTGATACAAAGCTTTCTGGTTGTACCATGTAAATCGTCTCATCAATGTCTCCATTGAGAAACGCAGTCTTGACATCCATCTGATGTAGCTCTAGATCAAAATGAGCCACTAGTGCCATTATTGTTCTAAAAGAGTCTTTCGAAGATACCAGAGAGAAAGTCTCTTTGTAGTCTATGCCTTCCTTTTGAGTAAAGTCTTTAGCGACTAGACGAGCTTCATATCTCTCGACACTGCCTCTTGAATCTCTCTTGGTTTTAAATATCCACTTACAACCAATGGGCTTCACACCTTTAGGCAACTCGACGAGATCCCAAACGTCATTATCTTTCATAGACTTTATCTCATCTTTCATGGCATCAATCCACTTCTGAGAGTTAGAACTGCGCATGACCTGATGGAAGTTGATCGGGTCATCCTCCATTAAACCAACGCCATCCTCATGTTCTTGAAGAAAGACGATATAATCATCTGAAATCGCATTTCTTCTCTCCCTAGTGGATCTCCTTAATAGCACTTCTTGAGGTTGTTGAGTTTGTTCTATAGGTGGTGCTTGAGGAAGAATCTCATTGTTGTCTTGGTCTGAAACAATGTCAGGAATAGGAGCCTGAACATTGTCATCTATTGCCAGAACTGTGTCTTGAATAACAATAGGTACAGAGACCTGATTGCTGTCAATAACAGATTCTTCTTCAAAGACAACGTTCCTTATGTTTCCTTCCCCTCCAAACTCAATATCCTCAAGAAATCTCGCATTTCCCATTTCAAAGAAGGATCTTGATGTGGGATAGTAAAACTTATAGCCCCGAGAGCGTTCAGCGTAACCAACGAAATAGCAGCTAACCGTCCTTGAGTCCAGTTTTCTTTCATGTGGCCTATAAGGCCGTGCCTCAGCTGGACAACCCCAAATGTGCAAGTGCTTAATGCTAGGCTTCTTGCTTATCCACAGCTCATAAGGGGTTTTGGCAACTGCCTTGCTTGGTACCCTGTTAAGATTGTACACTGCGGTCTTCAAAGCTTCTCCCCAAAGTGACTCTGGTAAGGAGGAATGACTTATCATACTCCTTACCATATCCTTAAGAGTTCGGTTTCGTCGTTCTGCAACACCATTCATACTAGGTTTGCCCGGCATGGTGTATTGCGGAAAAATTCCACACCCATTGAGGAAAATAACGAAGGGTCCTGGACGTTGTTCTCTTGATCCATCATATCTTCCATAGTATTCACCACCACGACCAGATTTGATAGCCTTTATTTTCTTTCCAAGTTGAAGTTCAACTTCAGTTTTAAAAGACTTGAAAACATCCAGGGATTGAGACTTCTCGTGTATTAAATATAGGTAACCGAATCTAGAGTAATCGTCTATGAACGTAATAAAGTATTGTTGTCCATTCCAAGAAGCCGTAGGGAATGGGCCACAGATATCAGTATGTATCAGTTCTAAGACGTCTGTGGCTCTCTCGGCACCTAATTTTCTCATGTTTGTTCTTTTCCCCTTGATGCACTCAACACAAACTTGGAAGTTTGTTAAATCTAGGGGTTCAAGAATTTCATCCGACACAAGCCTCTGAATTCTCTGCAGATATGACCTAAACGCTTGTGCCATAAAGTGGCAGAATTCTCACTTAATTTTCGCTTTGTACCACGTTAACTTGTTTGCAGTATTTCGTTATAGGAACTAACAATATCAAGTATATACAGATTATCAATCATATAACCGGAACCAACAAAATTTGAATTTTGATAGAGACTAACTTTATTATTTCCAAATGAACAAGAAAATCCTGATTTGTCCAAATTAGAAATAGAAATTAAATTCCGTCTAAAGGACGGTGCAACAAATGTCTCAAACAAATCCAAATAAAACCCAGTTTTTAATTGTAATCTGAAAGTCCCTATAGCCTCTACCGCAACTTTATTGCCATCGCCCACAAAGATGAATCTTTCAGCATCATTTGGCGATCGGCTCCACAGGCAATCCTGCATGGACATACTTATATGAGTAGTAGCACCAGAATCTACCCACCAAGTATCCTTAGGTACAGAAGCTAAATTAACTTCAGAACAAACTAAAGTTAGAAGCATACCCTTCTTTACACGCCAGGCAGCGTATTTGGGACACTCCTTCTTCATGTGTCCCGACTTCTTGTAGAAGTAGCAGGTAAACTCCTTATCCTGCTTCTTTTGCTTCTTCTGCTGAGAAGTTCCTTCCACAGCATCCTTAGCTCTCTTCTTTTTCTTGTTCTGAGAGGTTGAGGCCAAGTGAGCACTCTCAGTCTTATCACGTTGTTGCCTCTTTTCTTCTTGCACACAGTGAGATATAAGCTCATTTAGGGACCATTTGTCCTTCTGAGTGTTATAACTCACTTTGAATTGCCCAAAGTGCGCAGGAAGAGAGATCAAAATCAAGTGCACGAGCAAGTCATCAGACAGCTCCAACTTAAGCGACTTGAGTTTTGATGCGAGATGAGACATCTCCATGATGTACTCTCTTATGTTCCCTTTGCCCTTATACTTCAGGGAAACGAGTTTAGCCAAAAGGTTACTCGCCTCCGATTTTTCATTCTTGGCAAAATATTGCTCAATTTTTTCAAGGAGCTTCTTGGCACTCCCGCTCTCAGTAGTAGAGCCCCGAAACGCTTCCGGAATGGAACGTTTCATGATCATCAAGCACATCCAGTCAGAGCGATCCCACTTTTCAATTTTGCCCTCATTGGGGTTTTCTGGAGTAGAAGCGGGTCGATCTGAACGAAGTGCAAGATCCAAATCCATACAGCCGAGGACAATTTCCACAGCTTCTTTCCAAACTTTAAAGTTCGTCCCGCTCAGCATTGGGATGTTGCTGACTTGAGCAGAGACGTTCACAGCATTAACAACAGAAACTGTATAGAGAACAAAATAAGCAAGCATGTCAAATAAGAAAATTAAGACACGCACAAATAATCCAGATTTTGGGATCCATCTCAAGATACCTAGTACGACATTAATTCCTAGTCTTTGGACAGAGAAATTAACTGTAATTGGTACTCTTGGTGCAATGATCAAACATTGACAATCAATTCTGTCAAATAATAGCCTTTCTTTGGACCGGCTATTATTCACATGAAATGTCTTTATAATTGTCACACATTTGTCATCACAAACACGTTGTTATTTGGCCAAATTGTGTCTTCCTTTGAGCCGAGCACAATTCACATAAATAACTCCGTACAAAACATCTATCTATTTTCAATTAAATCAATCTACACAATAGGGATTACTTTGACAACATGTTGCTT
Source organism: Olea europaea var. sylvestris (assembly GCF_002742605.1). NCBI lineage: Eukaryota > Viridiplantae > Streptophyta > Magnoliopsida > Lamiales > Oleaceae > Olea > Olea europaea. The sequence continues at coordinate 21,677,573 of NC_036248.1, read as the reverse complement.
TAATCAATTAAATTGAATATACTAGACATCCAAAGGGAACAATCAAAACCAAAGTTTTGAATTTATTTTAAAACTTAAAATTGGAAAAACTGAATTCTGAAATATGAATGGGCTGAACAAAATGAATCAATTTTCAATTTTATGTCTACCACAATCTGTTTCTAATTCCTTCATTATAAAAAGGATATATATATATATATATGATTTTTGGGTCTTCTTTTTCTTCTGACAAAGTTTGTTTTTCTGAATTATTGAAGATCTGGTCATGTGCTAAGATTATGGCGTGCCACTGATGAAAATGACATTCCACTGTCTGAATTATTGTATCCTTCTTCCTGTGGATCTTCATCTGAAAGCCTGGAGTTACTGGCTTCATCTTTTTCTTTCTGATCTGGACATTCTGCAATTCCTTTTTCTTCTTCATGACTCTTTTTTAATATTGTCTCAAATGCTTGGTTAACTGCTTCTCTTATTTGTTCTTTTAGTTCTTCATCATTTTCCTTCTTCTTAATCTTTTTCTTTTTTCTAGAAGAAGTCCCTTTAGATTGTTTTTGAAGTTTTTCAATTTTTTCAAAGATCTTTTCTAATGAAGCTGTATTTGGATTAGGATCTTGTGAATCTTGGAAAAATAAACATTCTTGACTATCTTGGACTACCATTTTTTCTTTTCCCTTACTTGACTGAATTTCTTGGACTTGTGAAAGTTCTGGATTATTTGAAAAGTGTTCTGAAGAAAAATGTTCTGGTGGACTATACTTTACTAAGTAGTCAAATTTTCCACTAGGCTGTCCTAAAAGATTCCAAATCTCTTTACCTTTTTCTGTAGCAGATTTATCAGTCTGATGAACTTGATTTTGAAATGGTTCATTTTGTTCTATGGCAATACAATATGTTCTTATAGTTATTTCTTTCTTAGATATAATGAATAATTCAAAACTATCTAATGCATAATTAATAGCTAATAATTCTACATCTATACTGCTTAAATTTCCTTTTTCCTTATAATTTTCACTATTATACCTACAAATTCTTTCTGTACTTTTATCAGTGTATTTATTGGGTTTGCATATTAAAATAGCTCCCCATCCTATCATACTTCCATCTGTTTCTATAATTAGGTATTTTGAGTCTAAAGACATAACTAATTCTGGTAGAGTTTTTATTTTTTCTTTTATTTGTTGGACTAATTTTATATCTTCTTGATTAAAAAATCTTTGTCCTGTAGGAGATGTCTTTGCATATAAAGGTCCTGCTATTTTTCCTAAATCTTTTATGAATGGTCTAGCATAATTTATTAATCCTAAAAATTTTTGTATTTGTTTTAGATCTTCTAGTTTATCTGAAAATTCTAAAACTTTCTTAGCAATATGAGGTTGTAACTTTATTTTACCTTCTCCTATATTAACTCCTAAAAAATCTATAAATTCTTTAAATAAAATCATTTTCTTCTTACTGATTATTAAACCATGTTTAATAAATTCTGAAAATACTATTTGTAAATGTCCCCTATGTTCTTGTTTATTTTTACTAAATACTAAAATATCATCTATGTATACTATTACAAACTTACTATGTCTATTAAAAATAATTTTCATTTTTTTTGGAAAATACTTGGTGTATTCTTAATTCCAAATAGCATTACAAGCCATTCAAAATGTCCTTCTGGACAGGTAAAAGCTGTCCATTTAATACTTTCTGAGTGCATCTTCACTTGCCAAAATCCTGATTTTAAATCAAGTTTGCTAAAGATTTTACAATCTTGTATTTTATTTATTAACACTGTATTATTTGGTATGTTATAAGTATCATCTAATGTATTGTCATTAAGTCTTTTATAATTGATAACCATTCTACTTTTTCCTCTAACAATTTCTGAATGTTTTCTGACTATAAAGGCTGCTGATCTATGAGGACTTTCTGATTTTCTAATTACTCCTAGCTCCAAGAGTTCTTTTATATGGATTTTAAAATCTTCTAAGTCTAAGTTTGTAGCTTCTATATTCTTAGTTTTAATTATGTATTCTGGATTTTTTATTTTTAGTTCACATAAGATTTTATCTTTTTTCCAATATTTTAGAACATTTTCACCTATAATTTCCATCTTTTCTAATCTAGAAATTAAATTTTCTATTTCTTGTTCGAGAATCCTTAATCCAGAAATACTATATAATAGAGGAATTTTTGAAACAAGAACACAATTTTTTAGACATAGTAGAGAAGTATCTATCCAATGTATAGGAAACCAAGTAAGAAAATTAAATTTAATATCAGAAGACTCTAAAAGAGAATTAAAAAAGAAAAATTTTAGATTTATGCATTTAGGATTAATAGTTATAAGAATAAAATGATTAATGAGAAAAAACTTAGGATGTAAAGTTTTAGTTACTATATATGATGAAAGAATTAATAATATAGATAAAAGCATGATTGCAAGTACTTCTTCAGGATTAGTTTCTTCTTCAAAATCATTTTGTCTTTGTACCTGATTATAATCTAAAAATCTTAAACTAGTTCTTCCATGAATATCTTTATAGGTTAATGCTTCCTGTGGTGCTATAATTGTTTCTTGATTTTCTAAAAATTTATCCATATCCCATTATAATCCTGCTAATTGTTCTGATGAATATTCTTTAGGTTTAACCATGTTAATTCCTTTACTACTCATTAAATTTACTACTTTATCTATGTAAATTTTATATTTTGTCTGTGAATTATTTGAACATCTTCCTAAAAATCCTATACTAATTAATAGGTTATCTCCACTTTCTACCTTCTCATATCCTTTTGTTTGAATTCCTATTTTAATTTTATCTGAAAAGTCTTTAATAGTTAATAAAAAATCTGGATTACAATAAATTATTCCATTATTATTATT
>NC_036248.1:21674169-21674603 GCF_002742605.1 Olea europaea var. sylvestris | reverse complement strand
ACAGTTGAAATTCTGATTTCTGAATCCATAATGAAGGTCACAGATTTTGCAGTGATCTACACGCTACCAAAAGTAATGTATCCATTATAAATAGTCCAAAATTGCTGACTTGCTCTTGATGCAATTGAAATTCATTATAAAATGATCCGAAACTGCAGATGTCTAAAAGGCAGATGAAATTCAGATCCAAAAAAAAAAACTTAAAATGGACACAGACAGAATTTAAAATCAATACTAACTGTGCCAAAAATTTTGAGATCCGATTTTGCCGAATGCATCAAGAATAATTCTTAAACTTAACAGTTTAAGGAATTTCACAAAATTCAAACATTCTATTCGAGAAAAATAATCCAAATATCATATGAATAGAACATGCACAAATCCTAATAATCTAGCAAATGATGACCGCTCTGATACCACTTGTTAGAAAATCA
>NC_036248.1:21571409-21672372 GCF_002742605.1 Olea europaea var. sylvestris | reverse complement strand
TTTTTTTTTTTCCTTGTTTGTACTTTATACAATGAGGTGTTAATTTTGCCCCTAAATGTCGATTACAAGAAATTTTAGATTTATACGAAACATTATATCTAATTACTTGTCGAGGTTACGGCAAATTTTCCTATTTAGATGGTTTAAAGTTTTACTGAGATTCTAATATTCAATATAACAAAATTAATGGATCGTTAGGGATGTCAATTGGACCGAGTCGGCTCGACTCGTGAAAAAGAGGCTCGTGGGCGGCTCGAGCTCATGAAATCACGAGCCCAAGCACGAGCCGGGCGGTAGACGCTCGCCCACTCGTGGCTCGTTGAGCCTGTGACCAAAACGGTTTGGTCACTTTTCAGTAACCGTTTGGTCATTGAACTTTTGTTCAGTTTTTTCCCCCCTTTTTTATTATAAATACCCCCTTCCCCCAAAAAAAAAAATTTCATATCAATCTCTTCCAAGATTACAACTCTCTCAAGTCTTAACTATCTTTTATTATATCAATTATCGAGTTTTTACTCTCTTGTGCTGCAAAATATACAATATCAATTCAATTTTTCCAGTTTATTATTTACAATTTCAATTCATCCAATTTTCAATTTTCACAATCTCACTACATTTATATTCATCTAGTCAAGATTTCATCATAAACAATCACAGAAATGGATCAACATTTATTTGTTGAGAGCTTGTTCCAATTGATTTGGATGATATTAACATTTTCGAAGCGGAATATGAAGATGAAGATCATCAATTAAATATCCCAGATGCGAGGGGAAAGCAAAAGGCCAAAAAACAAGCAAAATGTTGGGATCACTTTAAGTTGATTTCAACGGGAAAAGTCGTTGATGGCCTTGCAGAATCTAAAGCAGTATGTAAATACTGCCAACAAAGATTGGTATGACAAAAAGGAATTGATACCACTCATTTCAATCGCCACTACAAATCATGTGCAGCCAGACATGGACTTCTTCCAGCTGGTCAAACACAATTACAATTTGGCAGTCCAGGCGTCGGTTCTACAACTTCACCCCTATCCACGTGGGCGTATTCGGAGGACGAGACTCGAACTGGAATGGTGAAATTTGTTGCCGCCACTGAGTTGCCTCTGGCTATTGCAAACAACCAACACTTCGTCTCGTTCGTAAAAGAATATCTACAACCGAAGTACATTGGGCTAAGTCGAAACACTCTTCGTGCCGATACAATAAATTATTTCAATAATTCAAAACAACAATTAATTATGAATTTGCAACAATATGGGGGCGTTATATCCTTAACTTCTGATATATGGGAAGGGGTTAATAAAAGAGCATATATAGCTGCAACCGCACACTATATAGACCCACTTTGGTGCATGCATAAGAAAATTATTGCTTTTAGAATTATTGATTTTCCTCACAATGCTAATAATATATATAATGTTATTATCAGTATTGTTAGAGAATATCATTGTGAGAGTAAAATTCGATCTTTTACTTTTGATAATGCTAGCATTAATAAGGTAGTCGTCGATAAATTGTGTAGGGCACTTCAACCTGATTTTGATGGGTATTTGTTTCATATTCGTTGTGTGTGTCATATCTTGAATTTAATTATGCAAGATGGTTTAAAACATATAAATGATGAACTTCAAAGGATTAGGAATGCATTAGTTTATATTACGATCTCTCCTAATAGAAAACAAGCATTTGAAAATTTTTGTGCCGAACTAGGGGTGATGACTGCTAAAACATTTGTTAGCAACGTAGGTCATAAATGGAACTCTACATACTTGCTATTAAAATCATGTGAAGGTTTCGAAAATTTAATTAAAATATAATGTAATGAGCGGGACTAAGAAAGGAAGCAAGAGGGCACCCCTTTAATAGGCTTCACAAATGCACATTTCCATAATTTATCCAGCATTTGTGGCATTAAAACGTCTGACGGTTCATCCAAATCCGCGACCTGAAGGCTAAAACCATCCCTCGTATATTTCTCCACCTACAAGCACACTGGTGCAACAAAGCACACCTTTTTCCATCATGTGATCACAAAAAGTAAATGGTTAATTAATGGAATAAATATCATAATCCCACCAGATAAAAACAAAAATAAATTTGAAAAAGAAAACTAAGTGTTCGGATGGGCACATATTGTTTCAATGCCTGTTTGCTCATAATAGCGAGCCCGACGAGCACACCACCTATCGTCCCTGCCTCGACTGTAGAACGCGATCGGCCTATCGCCTAGGGATGTCAATTGGGCCAAGCCGGCTCGAGGCTCGCCGGCTCGGCTCGTGAAAAATGGGCTCGTGGACGGCTCGTCGAGCCTATCTTGTTCAGTGACCGTTTGGTCACTGAACTTTTGTTCAGTGACCAAACGGTCGCCTGTTTGCTCATAATAGCGAGCCCGACGAGCACACCACCTATCGTCCCTGCCTCGACTGTAGAACGCGATCGGCCTATCGCCTAGGGATGTCAATTGGGCCAAGCCGGCTCGAGGCTCGCCGGCTCGGCTCGTGAAAAATGGGCTCGTGGACGGCTCGTCGAGCCTATCTTGTTCAGTGACCGTTTGGTCACTGAACTTTTGTTCAGTGACCAAACGGTCACTGAACTTTTTTTTTTCTTCCCCCCCCCCCCTTCTGGCGGCCAGAACAGTCACTGAAAAGTGACCAAAACGGTCACTTTTGTGACCGTTTTGGTCACTGGCTCACTGAGCCACGAGCCGGGCTCACCCACGAGCGGCTCGTCGCACGGAATTTTGATAGAAAATTTTGAGACACAACACATGATGTGGAATTATAGAGAGAGATTAAAAAGGTCAATCATGCACTGCCATATCAACATCGATATGAATTATGTCAACATTTTTCGGTACTCGTGACTTTTTCTTAGAAATAACATTGATGCATAATTACCCTGACTTTTTCCTTGGAAATAACGGGGGATGAAACAAGGGCATAATTACCCTTTATAAAATAGAAATTGATGCCCCTAAACTTTAGTTAATTACGCTCAAACCCCTCCACTTGCAGCAAAATCTACGCAAACAAACGTTCACAGTCGCAGATTCAAAGCCAGCAACAACACAGAGACAAGTCATAGAAAAGGCCTGAAAAAATGGGGAAAGATCTGAGCAATGACCAGGTTTCCTCCATGAAAGAAGCCTTCACACTTTTCGATACCGACGGCGACGGCAGGATCGCCCCGTCGGAGCTGGGAATTCTGATGCGTTCACTCGGAGGAAACCCGACTCAGGCGCAGCTCAAATCCATAATCGTCGAGGAAAATTTGAATTCTCCTTTCGATTTTAATAGATTTTTGGACCTGATGTCCAAGCATTTGAAGCCTGAGCCGTTTGATCGCCAGCTAAGGGATGCGTTCAAGGTGCTGGACAAGGATGGGACTGGGTATGTTGTTGTTTCGGATCTCAGGCATATTTTGACAAGTATTGGGGAGAAATTGGAGCCCTCGGAGTTTGATGAGTGGATTCGGGAGGTAGAGGTTGGATCCGACGGCAAGATCCGGTACGAGGACTTCATTGCCCGCATGGTTGCCAAGTGAGAAGAAATTTCTCCCGCCAATGTGAGTTTATGGATCGCAAATTTCTTACGTTTTGTTTTTCGCTCCCGTTTTTTAATTTTTTCAATTTTTCATTTTTGCATGATAATTTAGTTAAATGGTACCAAATACAAAGGTCTGGGAAATGTGACTGTGTTAGGTAATCATTTGTTACGCATGATTGTGAAAATTTCTTGTAGTTGTGTGCTGAATTGTGCGTTTATATTAGGTATTAGCAGATTTGAGGGATTGTGGAATTGAAGTTCTTAAGTTGAGCAGAAGTCAGAGAACTCGGAAAAGTAATTAATATGAATACCAGCATTTGATAATTTAGGAGTACAGAACTGTAATATCCTCCTAATTGTTGCAAAGCGACAACTAATGATTACATGCAAGAGTAATGATTACTGTACTGATGTACTCATGAGCGAGGTTATAACACACGATTTAGATGTTGCACTTGCCTAACTTGCAAGTGCAGCTAACTTTTCTCGTGAATGAAAAGGTTGTGGTGGTGCCTGTGCGTTACACCCTGCTCTATATTTCATTCATATCTTAAAATTTTAGCTTTGAAAGTTAAACGATTTTTGACATCTTTTTATGAGACTACAAAGATTTTATCTGGCGTTTATTATCCCACAAGTTGTATGGTGTTTGAACGTCTTTATATAATTGCAAGAATATTCCATAAATATAAAAATGATCCTACTTTTAGTGAAATTTTAATTGCTATGGAATTAAAGTTTAAATAACATCATTCTAAATTACTAGGATTCACAGATTCAAATAATATACTTGTATCCATTGTAAACGATTGCCTACTGTTGCGGAATTACTGCGACAATCGACTACGTATGTTATTTCCTTTAGCATGCGTAATGGACCCCCGATATAATATTTCGGGAACTAAATACGTAATTGATCAAATCAATAAAACTTTAATGCTTGATACACCTATCACCTATAAGAATTTAGAGCAAACATTATGTGCGACAATCGACTACGTACCGATGAATGCAAATGAAGAGGGTGGTTTTGTGATCTTCCTCAACCAAATCTCCTTATTCCTCAATGGGACCGTGATTTCTCTTCTTGATGGAGAGAAGGGAAAAGAGTGTATGATTTGGTATATTGGGGACCATAACCAAAATAACATTTATATACTACTTAATTAAGGTTCCCATTATCCCTTAATTAGAGTAATATTAGCTGGTATCTACTCACTTAGTCCATATTAATTTGAGTAGTCTATGGACATACAAAAAATAGGCCACTTGATTTTTGCCCATTATATTAAATAACTAATATAATTGTATTAATATGTTGTCAATATTAATTTAGGAAAATCGTGTTTTTCTAACAGATTTCGCATGAAAATTATCCAACATACCATTAACTAAAAGTACAGGCACTTACTAGAAAGCTGTGCGGTGTCGATTTTTGTGTACTTAGACCTACTATAGTCTATGGATATGTAACTTGCAATTTTGAATAGGGCTTTTAATGGAGACTCCTCTACTAATTGTGCGCGACAATCTAAATTGCCTAAGAATTATTGTTTTGTTATTCAAAAGGTTTTCAAAGAGAGATGTTTTTAATGAATTGTGGGTAAAGAGAACCATTTAAAGAATTTGCACCGTATATTACAGGATGATTTCAACTATATATTTACATAATAAAATATTATACATTCAGAATCAAAACTTTTTTCCACTTTTTAGCTATACACTCTTTGAAAATACTATTTAAAACTCTTTTTCCTTAAAATAATGGGCACCAAATAGTTTCTTAAATGGTTAATTAAGTAATTTTATTTAAGTTCATTTAAGTATACAATAACATTGTTGTGTAATAAGTTTATTTTGTGGTGGTATTATAGAGCCTATTCGAGTCCCCGTGTTTATTGAAAAATGAATTTTGAAATAGATTGATGAAGAACGTGTGGCTAAAAAATAAAATAAAAAAGTTTTGAATTTATGTATAATATTATTTTATTGAATAGTGTGTGATTTAAAATAAGAAAGACAAAAATATATTTTAGAAAGGGTAATGATATTATTACAACAAAATTTACTTGTTACACAACAACTTTAATCAATTTTTTTATTTACTTAAATCACCTTAATTAGAATTACTTAATTATCCACGGTTTTATATAAATTCTTAACATAAACAATTTTTTCTGGATACACCACACTGTTGACAATTTTATGAAAAGAAGAATAAACCCCATTTGGCCCCCTTTTTTGGAATGAAAATGGGTGAAATATATATATATATATTGATGCAACTGCAATGTGTACATCTAGTGTCATGTCGTCTACATCTGCATCTCATCAAACATCGGCCGAAACTCAAAATGCGATGCCTGCCGAATTAATTGATTATTTCAATCATAATATGCCAACAGGCAGAACAATTAAAAAAATTTCAGAAGAAGTAATTGAATTCTGGCGAAAGTATGAAAGACGTTAGCCAATTGTTTCTGCAATTGCGAAAGATCTATTGACACCTCCAGTTAGCACTGTTGCTTCAGAGTCTGCTTTTAGTGCAGGTAAAAGGGTTTTGACTGATGTCAGGAGCCGACTGAAAGAAGATGTTTTGGAAGCGTTAATGTGTGTGAAGGATTGGCAGGACGCTCATTTTCGACTACAAGATAAATACGCTGAAATTGCATGTCGTCAGGTAAGTGATATTTGATTTAATTATATTAATCAAATTATTTATTTATTTTTTAATCGTTAAATTTAATTTTTTTTAAAAATTGTACACGTTACAACAAGTTGTTCGTGTACAATTTTTAACTCCGCCTACTTAAAATTGATGTAGCCGGTCCCAAGCCCGGATAAAGGAGGAGGGTTTATATTTTATTAACTTTAAAAAGAAATCAAAAAAATATATTTTTTGTAAATGTATTTCAAAAAATAATTCTTTTTCATTATATAAATATTTTATACTTTATAAAAAGTATTACAAATTACAATATGATGTAAATAAAAAAAATAAAAACTTGTTCTTGTTAAATTATTTGTATTTTTTAACACTTTTTATTTTCAAAACCCTATTCTTTATTAACTTTAAAAAGAAATCAAAAAAATATTTTTTGTAAATGTATTTCAAAAAAAATTCGTTTTTATTATATAAATATTTTATACGGTTATACTTTATAAAAAATATTATAAATTACAATATGATATAAATAAAAAAAATAAAAATTTGTTTTCGTTAAATTATTTTTATTTTTTAACACTTTTTATTTTTAAAACTCTATTCTTTATTTTTTATATATATAAATAAATAAAAAATTTAGGCGAGCCCACGAGCCGAAGCTCGGCTCAGCCCACGAGCTCGTGAGCCGAGCCGAGCTCGCCCAATTTCAACGAATCGAGCTCGAGCCAAGCTGAGCTCGTGGCATTAAGGGCCTCGGCGCATTGCCAACCCTACTATCGCCTTGTATACCACCCTCATGCCAAGTCTCGTGAACACAATGTTGATCATAACATCCGTATCTCTATATGTGACCATACCCCTCTCAAGGCTTGCGAAGAGCAGTTCGATGACCCCACATCAATTTGGTGATCGACATGACTTGATCGTTGAGTACCTTGTTGATTTTCAACATCAAAGTGTCCGTGGACTCAAAGTAACCTATTCTAGTGTCATATGTGAGATTTTATCCCCATGAATGGCGTTGGGTGCAGGTTTCCTCCAAGAAAAGATACTCCGGGGAGGAGGGGAGCTTGTATAGTGTTTACATCGGGACCTGCAAGTCTTGGTACTGATTTTTCATTTTTAGTTTTTATTTGATTAGAGTATAATTGTAAATTTGTTGGGTATAATTATTAAAAATAAATTTTAATTGTGGTGTAATTATAGTAAATTTTGTGATGATAATATAATTATCTTTTAGAAATACAATCATGCACGGAATTTTGATAGAAAATTTTGAGACACAACACATGATGTGGAATCATAGAGAGAGATTAAAAAGCTCAATCATGCACTGCCATATCAACGTCGATATGAATTATGTCAACATTTTCTGTACTCGGGACTTTTTCTTAAGAAATAACATTGATGCATAATTACCCTGACTTTTTCCTTAGAAATAACGGGGGATGAAACAAGGGCATAATTACCCTTTATAAAATAGAAATTGATGCCCCTAAACTTTAGTTAATTACGCTCAAACCCCTCCACTTGCAGCAAAATCTACGCAAACAAACGTTCACAGTCGCAGATTCAAAGCCAGCAACAACACAGAGACAAGTCATAGAAAAGGCCTGAAAAAATGGGGAAAGATCTGAGCAATGACCAGGTTTCCTCCATGAAAGAAGCCTTCACACTTTTCGATACCGACGGCGACGGCAGGATCGCCCCGTCGGAGCTGGGAATTCTGATGCGTTCACTCGGAGGAAACCCGACTCAGGCGCAGCTCAAATCCATAATCGTCGAGGAAAATTTGAATTCTCCTTTCGATTTTAATAGATTTTTGGACCTGATGTCCAAGCATTTGAAGCCTGAGCCGTTTGATCGCCAGCTAAGGGATGCGTTCAAGGTGCTGGACAAGGATGGGACTGGGTATGTTGTTGTTTCGGATCTCAGGCATATTTTGACAAGTATTGGGGAGAAATTGGAGCCCTCGGAGTTTGATGAGTGGATTCGGGAGGTAGAGGTTGGATCCGACGGCAAGATCCGGTACGAGGACTTCATTGCTCGCATGGTTGCCAAGTGAGAAGAAATTTCTCCCGCCCATGTGAGTTTATGGATCGCAAATTTCTTACGTTTTGTTTTTCGCTCCCGTTTTTTAATTTTTTCAATTTTTCATTTTTGCACGATAATTTAGTTAAATGGTACCAAATACAAAGGTCTGGGAAATGTGACTGTGTTAGGTAATCATTTGTTACGCATGATTGTGAAAATTTCTTGTAGTTGTGTGCTGAATTGTGCGTTTATATTAGGTATTAGCAGATTTGAGGGATTGTGGAATTGAAGTTCTTAAGTTGAGCAGAAGTCAGAGAACTCGGAAAAGTAATTAATATGAATACCAGCATTTGATAATTTAGGAGTACAGAACTGTAATATCCTCCTAATTGTTGCAAAGCGACAACTAATGATTACATGCAAGAGTAATGATTACTGTACTGATGTACTCGCGAATGAGGTTATAACACACGATTTAGATGTTGCACTTGCCTAACTTACAAGTGCAGCTAACTTTTCTCGTGAATGAAAAGGTTGTGGTGGTGCCTGTGCGTTACACCCTGCTCTATATTTCATTCATATCTTAAGCTTTCTTCTCCATTCTTTCCCTCAGCTACTTTTTTGTCCCTCAGTATTGGCACTACGAAGAGGGAAGTGTGATTGTTTCTGCATTTTTGAGATTTAAGTTGAAAAGGCGAAACGAATCGTAAGGACATTATAGGTGTTTCTAAAAAGTAAAAAAGAAGTTTCTTTTTGTTTACAAATGTAGAAAAGAATAAAGAAGAGCAGGTTTCTTTTATTTTTTCGATATCTAAGTTATGAAGGGGAAATGAAGGTACGTGACCCGGCTCTACCTCTAAGCAGATAAGAAGAATAAAATTGGTAGAACTGGAACAAATAGCTTGAAAAGTTAAAAAATAAATAAATAAATAAATTCCCCTACTTATAATTCCCACTTATACTTTCAACTCATGGAAGGACCACCGATGTGAAGGAGCACTCTTATTCTTGGACTTCTTTTCTTCTTCCTCCTTAAAACTTCCAAATTGAGGAAAATGATACTTCTATCTCTTCCTTCTCATTGTACCCCGTTAAACTATTTTTCAGTCATACAGCATCTATATTGTATTGCGATAAAATATTTTTTTATACTGGCATTTACTTGTTATAATCTCTTATTTTTGATATGAAAATTTCTTACTACAGACAATACTTTGCTAAAGAAGTTAACATTATTGACGTAGGATGCAATCAAACGATTATAGGAGAAGGGGAAAGGGAAAGGGGAGTGAAGAAGAGAAAGAAAAGGGAAAATAGAAGAGGAGGGGAAGATACAAGGAGGGAGATAGAAAGTGGAGAAGAATTAGACAAACGGAAGCAGAATTTAAGAGAGAGGGAGGGAATATCTTTATTTCATTATCAAAAGCTTTCAGAATTACATTGCATAATATAGAGTTTAAAGTTAGTCCTAATTGAAGTAGGAAAATATTATAAAATTTATGAAATCAAATCCTAATTAATTTTTCTAAAATAAGCATTGAGATTGGAACCTAAATTAAATATTATCTTTTCTAATAGTTCATCATTTCTCTCCGAATGAGAGAACTCGACGCCGACAAGATAAACTGCAACTTCTTAACCAAGGAGGGCGATCTTTCTTCCTAATTTAAAAAGGGAATCAATCATGTGACGAAAACTGAATTTGCTAATCATCATCAAGAATATGATGCAACCAAGTGGATGATTTTTCCTTTTAATCAAGTAGCGACAAGGAACTTTAAAAAGTAACAACATGTGCAACTTATCCACAAAAACTATCACAAAATCCACATGATGAGCACAATACACTAGCACGTTAGACTGACATGCAGAAATAAATGATTGTAACAACGGTGGCTCGAATGTGCCCCGACAATGATACAATTTTACTATATTGAAACAAAACCTTCATTTAAGTGTGATGGCCAATCAAATAGATTGGTTTCAAGTACATGATCCAAATACTTTTTCTTTACATGTTTCTGTGACAATGTTATAGGTAACTCCTCTATTTTGTCATGTTCAATTATGTTGAAAGTATCAAAGCTTTCATTGGGCTCAACAATAAAAATCTCATTATCTTCCTCAAGAGTAATACAACTAGATTTGGGAGGTGACTGTTAGACTGAGGTGGTAGACTTAGCTTATGACATGCTTGGTTTGGATAGAAGGATATGTAACAAAAGTTGGATTTCTGGTAAGTGCTATCTAAGGATTGGATTGCCGGTACTTTATTAAGCGGCCATTAAGAGAATAGAATCTATAATGTGGGGAGCTTCATAAATATCATAATTGTGCAATAGCTCTTCAAAGTGGACAATATATCAATAATAGTAGTGTACCTTATTTACAGTGCAAAAAGAATTGATCTAGGAATTGAGTTCTATAGTATACAGGGGCGTATTTATTACTTAATAGTCATTTCATCCCATACCACAAAGTGACGGGCTGTTGACTCAGGGATCAATATCACACAATTATGACTTCCAATAACACTTAGTAGAATCGAAAAGAGACGTATTAGCATGATAAAGACAATGTAAGCCACTTAAGCTGTGAAAGTCAAAGAATTTTTCAAGAGTATCAAGTCAATCATAAAATAAAACGTGTCCACTGAGACCATCAAAGTCCGATAATTGCAAAGCAACTTGCCTAGAAGAAGAATGTACATCCTCGATAAAGGATAGTTGTGTTGATAAGTGGAAGGGAAATGTACATGATCGTGGTAGTGGCCTAAGGATGTGTTGTAGGTGTAGTAGTTATATGCATTGTAAATGGTATTATATGACATTTTTTATTATTAGTAGTATTTTTTTGTTTTTGTGTTTTATTACAAAGAAGAAAAAAATTTGATTTAATAACTGATTTTTGTACCTGTAAGTTGCTGTTGTGATGTTTGAATACTGATTGAAACTTCATGAAATTTGTTTGGCCAAAGGAAAATGACTTAAGCTCTGATAACAAATTGACGTAGGAAAATATTATAAAATCTATGAAATCAAAACCTTTATTATGCTTCCTAAAATAAGCATCAAATCGGAAACTAAAGATGTTAACACTACCTTTCAGTGTCATATTGTATGAGTTGCATGATGATTTCCCAAGTCACCTGACGTTGTTAGGTGAAGCAAGAATAATATTGTTAATATCAATGCTAGTTTGTGTTGCATTTGGATATTAAGGAACGGCCAATAATTTGCACTAATGCTATTTTTGTTGCCAAGAAAAAGAAGGGAAAAGATTAGGGATTTCAAGATCATATATTGATGCAATTTTGAATTTGAAATTAAGTTTTTGGGTTTTCCACCACCTAACAAGAGTTTTTTCATTGTATGTTTATATTTCTAAGGTAAACTGGTGGAATGGAAAGGTGTAGATTTTGATCATTTTAGTTCGTTAAGATCACTAAAATGAACTGATTCGAGAAGAAATAGGTGTGTGCTGGAGAAACTCATGAAACATCACTTTCTTACCCGGATTATGTGGGAGCTTATGAAGAGAAGACGAACTTTTTAATTACGCATTTAGCTTCTTTCTTCTGTGATCAGTTCATTTTCTTCTTGCTCACTCAATCCTCTCCAGCTTCACCACACAATAAAAGAAGACAAATTACCGCAGAATATATTTGTTTACACTGCTTTTTAAGGCACGGTGTCATTCCTTCTCGAAAGAAAATAGAAGTGAAAATGCCATGTTCATCTACGATGAGGATAGTGACTGGACTACGAAATCAAGATCACCCAAGCTTATGCACTCCAAAGTTTCAGAAAGGAGGAGATAGGAATGGTTTAACTCCTCCTATCATCTCACCTCATTCAAAATTGCAGTTATGTCAGTTGGCTTACTAAGTGTGGAGAGAGAGAAACTTAAGAATAGGCTTAAAATACGAGGAAATTTGTTCTGTCGATTGCACAATTGAAGAAAGTAGATAAGCGTCAAGGCTCAATATTGACAATCCATTTTGTTCAATATATAGAAAATTCATCTATTTTATGCATTTATGCTGGATGATCATTCCAAACCCAACTGCCATGTGAAATATATGAGTCTGACATGCGTTTTAAGACGAGCAAAATCTCTATGATAGACAAGGTGTTTGTGCCCCAGACCAATTATGTTTGTGTCACATTGGTAGGTAGGTGAGGACCATTGTGATTTGCCATGCACGCCATTTGGTTAACCCTATGCACAAGAAAAATAGCCTAATTGAGTTTTAAGTTAGAATTACTGGGGAAGGTAAGCGGTTTTTCTCAATGTACCAAAAAGATAATGGAGGACTCAACCTCACCAAGGAGGATTATTCTTATCCTTTCTTTTACCTATCTCCTTGTACGAATATAACCTTATGCTAGAAAAGGGACTAAGGGAAATGGTTAGAAGAAAGTCAGTGTATGTCTTGTCTGATTCTAATTAAAACATTTCACTGATGTGTAGCTTTATATCGACCATCTTGTTGAATTATTTTGGTGAGCACTGTCTATTCTCTTTTGTTGACTGAGAATCATAATTTCTTCAACTTTGCTATTTGTACATTCGGGGTTGACACCCCCCTCATAAGAGGGGGTCCACACATAATAAAATAATTGTGGACCCCTCTCTCTTGTGAGGGGGCTGTCAATCGGGGTGTCAACCCCGGATGTACAAAAATATATCGAAATTCTAATTTCTTATGTTTAAGGGTTGTCTGTCTCATTCTGTAATTTATGTCTTCTCATGTGACATATAGTTTGTTCTCGTAAAAACTTGTCACGTTTGATACTAGGTCCTGTTTATGATTATTTAGTTGCTGGAGAGACTAATATACTCTTTATTTGTGACATTTATAATTGCAGGTAATCTGAAGGGTTGTACTGTGCATTTGGATGAGCAGGAAGCTGACTTTTCTTTTTATAACGTAGATTTTTCATTTGGCACGCAGAAGTTCATATACCCACGTAATTCTGTTATTTTACCTTTTGTTCGTTGGCAGACAATTTTTTGTTTGGAAGTTCGAAGGAATATTATGTTACCCATTGTCACTAGAATTTAGGACTTGCTACAAACAACCCTTATCATATTGGTGAAAGCGTGTGTATAGTTCGGATGATTTTAAACTTTGTGCTGCTTGTTTCTTGAAATCGTGTGTATTGTTGAGTTGATTTAAACCTAAAGATGAGTGCTGCTTGTTCTTGATCTAATATTTTTCTAGGTTCTTTCAGCCATGGTGTTTGGAGTTAATTTTGTTGTGGGGTCTTGATATTCTACATAAGCATGTTGGTACACTCGACTCAACATGATGACAATTGTTATGATGCGTCACTCATTTTCTGATCTTAGTAAAGTTTAATGTAACACTCCCATGGTGTCTTGTAAGTTAAGAAGTTTTGCTAGTATTGTTTCAAATAAGTTGCTCAGCTAGTTTTCGTGGTTAGTAATGAATCCTACCTATGGCAAAGTTCTACATACAATGAATTAAACCAATAAACGTGATAACTATAAGATAAAGTAGCATGAGAGGGAAAATTTGAAGGTAACCTTTGAATGCTAAATCAATACATGATCAAATTATATTTTATCTTCATTTAAAAAAAAATAAAATGTGCGACTCCTGAAAAAGGAAAATATGAAAAAAGTATTAAACAAGAATAAAGGGAAAAATACATAATTACAATACATTAAGAATACAATTTCATATTTATCAAACTTGTTAAAAAGTTTCATAAATCAGGTATTAAATCATAATACACACACTCCACCTTTACATTCACAACCAAACCCGTGCTTCTAATCTTCTTGGCTTCTTTCAACACTTCCCCATCGTCTTTTGTCGGTCTTTTTTCACCTAAGCCCTTCAATCATACTCCAGTTTAAATTTTCATCATTGATTCCATCTAACATACTTCACAATTACCTCTAAACCTCCATAAAAAGCGTCGTCTCCATGGATTCAAAATGAAATCCTTCACGATGGCGTACAAACCTACAGAGAAGAGAGACGAGTAAAGCCATAAGCAGGGGGAAGAGAGAAAGAGAGAGAGAGAGAGAGAGAGAGAGAGAGTTCTGGGTAAAAAATTAAAATTTATAATCGTTAAAAAATCTGGAGAACAGAGAAAGAGGAAACTCTAGAGAGAGGGCAAAGGGGAGAATTTTGGGAGAAAATTTAAATTTATTCGTTAGAGAATCTTTAAAATAAACATACATTTTTAATCAATTATCTTTTCAACTATTCTCTTACCTTCATCAGCTTCACCTGTATTTTCCCACAATTGATGAATCCAAATCTCAAAATTTCAATAATCGAATTCATTTAGCCACAATTTCATGAATTCACCCATAAAATATTATCACGATTGATTGTAACCTAAGTCTTTAATTTAGATTAGTTTCTGGTCAAATAAATTTTTTGATAATAATTGTGATAACAGGTCATAATCAAATAACATGTCACATTCAACAAATTATTGGTCACAGCCAGTCCAAGATAACGCAAACTTTTGTCACACAGGGTCACAAGTAACATATAAATGGTCACACACTTTATGTAATCAGGTTTGTCACAAACAATCATTTTTAAAATATGTCTCATTACACGTCATTGTCAATACAAACTTGATCACGTACAGTCACAGTAAAAACAGACCTGGTCACAATAGATTACAGTTAACACAAACTTGATCACAAATAATTAAATAATTGATCAGAATTTATTTATCAATCCCGAAGACACAAATTATAGGTCACAATTACAAATTTAATTACAAATCACACATTTTAGGTCACAAAATTGGAATTATAAATAGAATTGGTTGATGTTAAAGTAGCTCTCGTTCATTTTCTTTCTTTCCTTTTTTAGGATAAGAGAATAATGGGATGAAAAAAATTGTCATTCCACACCAGTTTGTCTTCAAAGTGACTGTCTGTGACCAGTTCAGTCTAATTCGAATGTATGTAATCAGGCCACTGTTAATTTGGTCAGTCACAAGTAAGACAGATCTAGTCACGAATAGTCATAATAAAGATAGACTTAGTCACAATCAATCACAATTAATACGGACAGACTTCGCACATCCAATCACTATTAACACAGACTTAGTCACAAAGGTCACAATTAACATATAAAACATAAACTACTAATAAAATTTATCAGAAAATGCTAACTTGATTAATAAAGTTAAACATACCATAAATTTGGAGTGCCCAAAATATATTTATCCCTTTTTGGTCAACATGATCGAACAATATGTAAATGAGGATCCTATTGCCATACATTGATCGTCGACCTTAAACCTCGCTCATTGGCCGATGAGCTTCGTTAACGTTTTGCTAGAATGAAATATTCTACAAATTTTTTTCATTTGATAAAAACTAACTTATAAATAATCCCTATAATTAATAATAATAACTTTGCTGTTGGTGGTGGAGACGGGCTGCTGGTGGTGGCTCTTCCAGTTCCCTCCTCCAAACCTTTCTCTTGGTCTTCGATCGCCTCCAAACCCTTTCGTTAGACACCACCAACATCACTGCAACCGACATCACCATCGGTACCACCACCACCGCACCCCCCAAGATTTTACCCCCAAAGCAGATCGACCGTTGGAGTACATTTTTTTCCTTCCAAACGCGGCCGCTGGAGTAAATTTTTCTCTCGTTTTTGTTGTCGGAGCCAGGTATTTTTGAGGTTATTTCTGTGATGGAGGGAGAAATGGTGAGATGTGATTTTTGTGATAAGGAGAGAGAAGTGGTGAGATGTGGGTTTAATAAATTTTAATTAAATAATTAATCCTTGATTTGTGAAAAGAAAAGTTTAAGATTTCATAAGTGAAATGTATACTTAAAATGTAGGTTTTTGCGTAATTTTCCCAAGAATAAATCCCTGTGTACTGAGGAAATATTCACATGGGAATTATAGACTCCTAGCATGGGTCAGCCCCACGCGGAGCCTGGTGCAATAGAAAATGGCAAAAAAAGAAAAAAAAAAATCGACCCCACCCATGTGAGACCTTTGTAAAGGGCTTCTAAGAGTAGAGTCTGTACGTTCAGCTCGTTTGACTAAACAGTTATCTATAAAAGGAAACAACGATTTTGTTTTTACATTTTATTTACATTGTGAGCATTCTCCTCATTTTATAATTTTCCTCCAAGTGGACTAGTGTTTAGTAATAGTTGGCATTGAATACCAAAAACCAAGTAAAATGAAAATTTTATTGATGTAAAGGCTTCAATAAAAAGCTGATATTTAGAATCTATTAAGAGATCATAAAAAATATCTTAAATCGAAAATGTTGTAAAACGCAGCACGTTACCCTCAAAATATGCTTTCATGACCATCTAACACCAAGTTTATGTTATCTTCCTTTCTTGTGAAATCCCCTTCCTCCCTTGAATCTTGTCCCTTGATCTCCTTAAATTTCAGATAGAGCTAGGTGGCGAACCCTTTTGCAAAAGAAAACTCAATTTTCTTGTATTTTCTCATTTTGGAAAGATTAGGGATATAAAACAATTGAGCTGAGCCGACTTGCAAATTGAAGGTTGCAGCCTGATGCAACTCAGGTAAAAAATGTCTCGAGCTTCTTTGGCTCGAACCGAACCAAAGATCGACATAAAAACAAGGCTCGACTTGAGCTTTCGAGTTGGCGACGCACAGTTGTATGTTTTACACAAGCAATTCAAAAATGTGTTTACATAGGCAGCTGCGCAAGATGGTTCAAAAATGTTTTAACAACCAACTACAAGTTGCGCAATCGCCAGCAAGTACGCATGCACGCTACAAGTTGTGCAATTGCCAGCAAGTATGCAGGCACGCTACAAGTTGCTTGGTTTGGCACACAATGTACACCATGTTCACGAGCCACAATGGCCTGTAACGAGTTGTAAATTGCCCATGTGATGGACCATTTTGGCCAATTGTACGGGCTGGCCTATGTGGCTCGACGAGCCACACTGGCTGATTTGAGCTCGGGCCAATGCTTAAAAATAAGGTTTGGTCCCATTAAGTCTCGAGCCAAGTTGGCTTGGGCTTTTTTTGAATCGAGCCATAGGCCTCTCAAGTCAGCATGTCTAATTGATATCCCTAAGAAAAATAGCCTATTTTGGAAATAATCTAACTTTTTTCCATAAGCCCTACCTATGTTGTCTCCCTTTTGAGAACCCTAGAATCTTATAAGTGTGGCTCTCAATAGGTATACATATAATTCCAAATTAGGGTTACACATAAAAGTGATAAGTTAAACTTTTAGGTAAAGTGTAATCATATAGATATTGTCGAACTTTCCCTTGACCAAATTATATGTAATCAATATAATCAAACTATTTCCCCATCAAACTGTTGAGCTCATTATTGATTGCTTACAGAAAAATCCTCAAAATGACGATCGTCTCACTAAGTGATTAATGGATTCCATATTGCAAGTATATTTTCGAAATCATTTTGTTGCTATTACCAGAGCATCATTTTTTTGATCTTCCAAACAATATTTAACTCATGGTACCTCAAAAATATATGAATCGGTTATATTACCGGCTCAGTAAGGTGATCTACTCGATAATAGAGTACCAAAAGTTATTCCAAGAGGTCATGAATAAGACATTTACGTAGTTCCGTTCAACATGTTCCGAACACAATGTTCTTAATTTCAGCTCTGAACGAATCCTTAAAAAATGTAATCTTATCAAGATTAAGTGTCAAACTCTATCTACCTATTTGTGAATGATGAATTTTGAGCATCATCATATTTCTCGACTCTCGTTTTTTATCAAGCAAACTTTGTATTGTAAAGAAAGAGAGATTGCAAATCAAAGTGACTCCCAGCCTAACTCTCTTTTTGGTGAAGCTTCTCATCAATGCTAAAGTCTTGTGATGAGCATAGATGAAAAGAGTGAAGATTGTTAATTAATCACTCCGTTCAAG
Organism: Olea europaea var. sylvestris; assembly: GCF_002742605.1. Classification (NCBI taxonomy): domain Eukaryota; kingdom Viridiplantae; phylum Streptophyta; class Magnoliopsida; order Lamiales; family Oleaceae; genus Olea; species Olea europaea. The sequence continues at coordinate 21,654,201 of NC_036248.1, read as the reverse complement.
CTAGAAAAATTAGAGATTCCTTCAAGCATAAATTTTAGAGATTGAGTGTGCCACATTATAGGTAGCATTTTATATTAAAGTTTGAATCAAATTTTTATCCCCAACCTCTTTAATACATTCGTCGACATAGCTTCGATCGCTATTAAAAATAGAAAAACTACTATCGTTTTTTCTTCATCAACTTAGTTCCTATCAAAATCCCTCAATTGCAATGTTGCATTCTCTCTCTTACAGTCAGACGCCTTGTATCCATTCTTCTACCAGTCTCTTGAGAACGTTTTTTCAGAAGAGTTCCACCCTTGAAAAAGGTTCTCAACTTCCCTTTTCAACTTCTTGATTTCAGTCATTAAGTTGGCAATATGTTTGACATAAGCTGCAAGAAAAGTGTTTTTATTTTTAATTGTACTTAATAATTGCAAGTTTGAATTCTCAACTTTTTTCATTGTTTAAATAATATTTGAGTAATTTAAACAATAAATGATATTATTTAAAATTTCATATTGGGGGGAAAAAAACAATGACAAAAACAATAAATACTTATTGAAAAAATGAAAAATTAAATGCTTTAGTAAATGATTTGTTGAAATGTGCCAAATTTTTTATTCTTTACATTTAGGGATGTCATTGAGTTGAATCGAAACTTCAGACTTGAATGCAATTTGAGTAAAAATGGTTTGAATTTTTTTATCTGACTTGAGCTGAGTCGATCTTTTGCTCGACCAAAAAATTTAGACTTGAGCTCAAGCCTTATTGAGTTGAGTCAAGCTGAACCGACTCTTTTTTCTCTTTTTTAATAAAAAGCTGCCTTGTAGACAACTACATAGCTACTTGCAAAAGGCAGCATCAACTGTTGCAACTTGTCGACAGTTGTGTAGCTGGTTGTAGCTTCATTTTTTTCCTCTTTTTTAAGGGACAGCTCATCACGGATCGAAAATGATCTGCGACATGAGTTAGCCTATGTGACTCGTCAAGCCACACAAGCTAGCTCTAGCTCAGCCTGACACCCCAAAATGGGGCTCAGTTTGAGTCTCGAGTCAGGTCAGTATAGAGTTTTTCGGTTCGAGTCACAAACAGTCCGAGCTAACGAGTCAAATTGATACCCCTATTTCAAACATAAATAGTATCGTATAGATGCTCGAAGTCTAAGTTGTAAGAATTAAATATTGCCCAACAAGCCCAATCAAACAAAAACTCCAAAAGAGGCCCAGTAAACAAATTGAAAAACCCTTGCCCTGGACGTATATAAGCTCAACTAACACTCCAGTTGCTCATTTTTCCAAATCGTCGAATCGCAAAGCTCTTACGCATTCCCAGCACCGCAGCCGTGCCCCACCTCTGGTAATCTCCTCCGCTGCTCGATCTCGTTATATGAATATTTGTTTCATATATGTAAACTTGGGTTTGATGTCTTTTACAAGCATGAAATAGTATTTTACCCTGTCTGTATTGCAGAAGAAAAGAAAAGGGAAATTATGGCGTACGCAGCGATGAAGCCGACGAAACCTGGATTGGAGGAGCCTCAGGAACAAATTCACAAGATCCGTATCACTCTCTCCTCCAAAAATGTTAAGAATTTAGAGAAAGGTATGCTATCCTGTTCTAATGTGATTGGATTCTTAGATCGTAGTCTACTAATTGTCTGATTGCAACAATTACTATTGTGGAGAATGCTATAAAATGCGTGTTCAGTTCATCTTAGTAGTCCTGATAATGATTTTTGTATTACTTTACTCTATTGGCTTGGACTGTATTCATCGTGTTACTATATTGGTTTTGAATTAAGTGATTATCTACTATCATTTTTTTCCCACATTGGTTTATTGTAGTTCATGAACAGGAGCATATAAAGGAAATAACATTGAAATTTTATATCTGGTAAAATAAATAGCTTGAAAGTATAATTGACCTAGGTTTATGGGTGGCTACTTTAGTGCTGCATAGACTATAACCAGTTACAGGGATCGTCCAAAATTGATTCTCGGATTATGTTTATACTTTTTCGTTTTTAAAATTAAAAGGATTAGTAAATATTTTTTTGATAATTCCAATATTATTATTTAATATAAAATTGATTTTTTGGTTGACCTTAATTATTGATAGTGTGTGCTGATTTGGTACATGGTGCCAAGGACAAGAGGCTTAGAGTCAAGGGACCAGTGAGAATGCCCACCAAGGTTCTTCACATCACTACTAGGAAATCTCCTTGTGGTGAAGGTATTACATCTAGCACAATTATAAAAAATTTATTTTCATTTATTAACGGGGAGTTTGCAACTGCCTTTTGTGGAGGACTTTGTTATGCATCATATTATTTAGCTCAGTTCAAACGCTAATTTGTACCTGATATTGGTATTCTGTTGTTTCTTATTGATAAGGTAGACTGTAGTAAGGTGCTAAATTCTGTTGGTGCTTTGTGTTTCAAGAGTTAGACTTTTAGTTTTAGAGGAACATCATTTCTTTTTGTTTTTTCTTTTTGCTTGTGAACTCTGAAACTTGGATCATTCTGGAACGTGTGGTTTGTTGAAGTTCAATCTTTATGCTGTTAGGCATTTGAAAAGTTTTTCCGTTTGAAATGATTTCCATTTTTTGTATGCTATGGGTGGTTGCCTCTTCAGAGACTACACTTTGTATCTGTTTTCAATTTTGAGATTGGTTTCTATTTTCGTTAGTATGAAGGATATTGGTGACTGTTCACAAGAATAATCTGGTTACCACTGAACATGGTCTCTGGATAAGTATGTAACGGTTACCTTCTATTTCAAGATTTTGTTTACAGCAATTCTCAGCTGTTCTGCCTTTATATTACAACTTAAGGGTGTGTTTGAGCCCCTTTTTTTGAAATAAAATGTTTTGAAATAGTGATTTTTTGGACAATGTGGTTAAAACGTAGGGAAAAGTTTTAGATTTGTGTAAATTTATTATACTAGAAGAATGTGATTAAAAATGAGTTTGAGGAAAAATGAGTTTTTAGAGAATGGAGGTCAAACAAGGGCTAAAACTTATTGCAATTGAAGTTGTCTATATCAGTACTGCATTATTAATGTGGAGAAATGGGAGGGAGTATTTTTTCATTAAAATGTTTTCTTTTAATTACCTTAAATTGTGAACTCCTGCTGCTTGACACTATTGGTAACAAGATTTGATATTTTTCTTTATGTAATTTTAATTTGAAGGTACAAACACATGGGATAGATTTGAACTCCGAGTTCATAAGCGAGTGATTGACCTGTTCAGCTCACCTGATGTGGTTAAGCAGATTACTTCAATTACTATTGAACCCGGGGTCGAGGTTGAGGTTACTATTGCTGATTCTTAGAGTTGCCTTGCTTTTATTTACATTTCTATCTTTTGTTGGCATTTTGTTATGCTGCCCTAGTGGAAGCTTAGAAGTTTCTTTTCTACGTTCGATGTCTCCAACTAATGGGCTCAAGTCTTGTAGCAAAATTGTCATCAGAGTTTTGCCATTTATATGCTTTTGAGTTGAAATGACTTATTTGAGAAATGGAAGCTTTGTTATTTTTTCATTTACCTTTTAACATGTTTGAATGCACTGTTTTCAAGGTCCAGTCGTTATACTGCATAATAAACATGCATGTCTTGTACCACAAACTTGATTTCATGGAGCAACGTCTATTGCATGTTCTGAATTATTTTTTGGAATTGTTCATTTTGGGTTATGCTTTAACAAAAATTCTTCTGTAAAATGCAATTTAGTATTCAAAATTCAAACTATTCTTGCTGTGGACAGGTTCTATGATTAGAATGGACTTCCACAGACTGACTTGACTGTGACTAAAATGTTAAAACAAGCCAGGGCTTATGGTTCGGTTGGGATTACTAAACACAGCATAAAAGTTGCATTTTTCGAATAGGTTCCACTTCACGGCTAAATTTAAGAGCCATAAACCTTTCATGAACCAAGATTTCCTTTTTGAGTCAAGAATTTCATTTAAGAATCTTTGAGAATGTAGCAGTATAACTACATAAATCACCAAGGGTGAATACTCAAAAAACTCAGGAAGGTAGCAACAACAGCAGTATAAAATTAGCATTTAGTACTAGTATTGAAGTGGAAGCAGTAATATGTATGGTAATTAAAACTGCAGCTGAGCAGGGCAAAAGCTGCAGTCATCAACAGCTAAGGTGTCTATAAATTAACCTGGGGAATTGGTGAAATCTGGAGAAATTAATGTGAAAAATGAACTTCAACTAGTAAAGGGTTTATATTATAATTGCTGAAGATTTTCATTTTTGTGCCATGTTTGATTTGGAAATTGTTACTAGGGGGGATGGGCGGGTATTTTTACTTGAACAATGCTATATAGTATCAGTGGTGTTAGGGCATTGGTCTATGTAAAATTATGTGATATGTTCGATTAAAGGTGGAATTATTTTATTCATATAATGACACTTGTGTCACCTAGACCGTGTTGTGACACTACTAATTTCAAATTAAAGCTGTAGAACCAAATTCTGATTCAGTTCCAATAATATTTTATTATGACCTTGATTGAGTCTCATTAATTTCTTTTAATATATTATGGAATAGTAGATTGATGGGAAATTTATGATTAAAAAAAGGGAAAAAATTTTGATATGCGTGTAATATTATCTTAATGAAGAATGTGGTTTAAAATGAGTACTGAAAAAAAAAAATGAGACAAAATAGGAGAAAATGGAGGCCCAATCAGGGGCAATAATCTCTCACTGGAATTATGATTTATATATATTAAGAATAATTGAGTTTTATAGTTTAAAGATATAAGAAAATTTGCACGATAGTTTATATTTAAATTTTATTTTTAAAATATGAAAAAAAAAAATCATACTAGAGCCAGTTCTATGGGAAGAATAGTGATCGAACCTGATCAAGATTGATTGATTTTTTTTAATTTTTTTGGTCTGGTCTGGTTCTTTTTAACCTGAAGAACTAGTTGTTTCCTTTTCAAAATTTTCAGTGTTGGTCCGATGGTCAAGGTACCCCGATTGAATTGCCCAATGCTCAACTTGTTACTAGCGTCTTGTTAAAAGAAATAAATGAATTATATATAAGCTTGACAAAGAAAACACTCTTTTTTTCTTTTATCCTTTATTTATTTATTTATTTATTTTTTTACTACATTTTATCACGTGGGTCCAGTAACTATTTGATTGAATTTTGTATGTTTTTGTCTCGAGAACCTACTTCTATCAAAATTGGACTATGTTGCGGTTAAAGAACTATAACTTTACAAAAGGTTACCAAATTATTCATAGTAGGGGGGCTAGGAAATTTTTTTTGGCATTTTTTATTCATGGTTGGGGCCCACATGTGTGACTATCTTGAATGCTGAAAAAACCATCGAATAGGAAATCAACCACTCCGAGAAGTAATAGAGTGCAGTTGCAAATTAAATCTACAATGCAATACATATTTACATTGTCTCCAACTTCATAGCACAAAAATTATTCAACTTCTTTGTTCAATTCAGCTTTCTTCGATTTTTCTAAAGTACATAGCTTCTTCGACACTTCTTGTTGAAATTGAAAGAAGAGCATCTCCACGAAAAAAAGGTGGATAAAATTGTGAACAAACTTGTCACTTTAGGAAATATTGTCCAAAAGGTGGTAGGCACGACTAATTCGTCTAATTCAAACATGAGTTGATGAAATTTTTAGAATTTGATGCTGATTCTAAGGTATTATAATGATATAATTGAACGTGTTAATCCTCTATTTTAAGAATATGGACTATCTAAGTTAGTCAAAGGTTTATTGAATTTTCTCAAGTGTTGTGATCGGAAGACGCCGTAGAAGAGATGATAGAGTTTTGGCTCGTTTTCGGGAAGGTTGAGATTGTTGGGATTATTACCTTATAGTGCCAAAAAAGAGGACTCCTGTTGCAAATAAAGGATTGGTTCAGTGAATTAATACTGTGATGATGGAATGGCACAGACATGTCATGTATTTGGGTTGCAGTAAATGGAGCTGGGAGTTGATTTGTAGCAGGAAGCAATCCTCAGAATTTCTTCATTGCTTGGACAACAGAAAATTCAGCAAATCTGAATTTGTATACAAAGAGACGATACACGTACAGGGTGGGGTTCTGATCAGATATAAGAGGTGGGGTGGATGAGACTTTTTTGACAATATTTTAATTATATGGGGTTCAGCTCATGTGTCTGATCTGGGGGGGTTCTGTGATCCCTGTACATTTAGCATTAATCTTGTATAAAAACGTCGTACGGCTATAAATTGTGGTTTTTTTTTCTCTTCTTTTGGTATGTGAATGGACTTTATTTTTATTTTTATTTTTTTGAGGAAATATTATTAGTGCAGCATATTGGGATTTTTTTTTTATTTTTTTTATTTTTTTCGAGTTGGTAGAATAGTAGAAATTGGTGGATATTATTAAGTTCTAGATTTTTATCGTTGCAGCGCTATTGTTTATAAAATAACAATACTACTAACAAGACAAACAATAACTTATAAATTATAAAAGGTTACTTATAAGTAAGAAAAAAATCACTTAAACTATTTAAAAGTATAAAATTAATTTATAATTGTAATATTTACTTATAAGTAAAAAAAAAAAAATTAACGTGAATTTTAAGTAAATATTCAACTTTATTTAATTTGTAAGTTAAACGAAAATTTTTACTAAACGAAAATTTTTACTTATGAAATTGTATTTTTTAATAAAGGGTAAACATATTCATACTACAATTTTTGTTAACTTCATCACATTTTAATTACAATGAACATCCCTAAACATTTCTTGTTTTCACACTTATGTTCTCAACTTTTTTACAAAAAAATAGTAATAATAATTATCAACCCTATATTAATTTTCACATGTTGCCTATAGAGACGATTTTCATCCAAAATGTTTGTTATGAGGCCAGAAAGACATTTATCTCTCGTATTATCAAATTACCGAACTAAATAACTAAGTACAAAACTTAAACAAAATATTTGCCAATCTTTTCAACGCATGTTAGTCTAATATTTGGATGAAAATCGTGATTAAAGAAAATATATTAATTAATTGAAGGTTGAAAATGACAATGCGACCAAAAAAGATGAGGACATACATGCAAATGTGAGCAAATATTGGAAACATTTTCTTGTGATTAAAATGTGACAATTACTTTCAGAATCGACGAATAATAAATTTTCATCATAGGTTAGGCAGTTTTAAAAATCGCTACTAAAACCACTCAAAATCAATCCAATCATAAACGTTCAAAATCGATACTTAAAAAACATTCATAACCGGTACGCCGAAACTCCCAAGTAGGCCCTTAGGGTTTGGGTGAGTGAAATTTTATATGTTTGTAAAAATATTTCACATAATGGAAGTTTTGAAAGTCCATAAATTTTTCTTCTTATTTTTATAGTTTTCTTGCTTTCTATTTTTCTATGAACAACAAAAATTCTTTAGACAAACCAAAGAATATTTTTAATTCCAAACAAGATATTAGAACATTAGCTGGTTTGTAGTATTGTGGCAAAAGAAAAAAATTTGACCAGTGTGATATATGATGTAGATAAAATATGATGTGAAAATCAATTTTAGCTTGTGGCAAGTGCAAGTCATTGAATATTTGCTACGAAGGCGTTTTGAAAAAAATAATAATAATAAAAAGAAAACTTATTTTGGTCTTTTTTTCATATTCTTATAAGCACAACAAACTTATTTTGATGTACATAAAAGAAAATGTAAATATTTAAATCGATTTTTGAAGAAAGAAGGTTGGGCAGAAATAATATTTCACATGGAAACTCGACACTTGTTGCTAGAAAGTGGATGAAGAGCAACTCCACGAAGAATAAAGTAATTCGTTGAAACTATTGACAGACTGGTCACATTAGGAAATACTATCTGAAAGGTTGAGCAGACTCGACTAACTTCTCAAAGTCGAACAATGTGACTCTCTTTACGGGAAAAATGGTGAAGTCCTTTCATTAAAATTACTACATCCTCATATATCTACTGGTTTCCATGACAAATGGTGTTGTTACTACCCGCATGTCCACATGTTTGCTCGCCGACGTTGACTTGACTTTGACGCAAGGCGTATGTGTGTGTGGTGGAATTAATGTCGATGGCTAATGAGCTATCAGAAAAGTCAAGCAAGAGGATTCCAAATAAATTTTCATCATGTTATTTTAGATATGACTCGATGAAATTCTTAGAGTTTGTTTTGAATTTTAAGTAATTATATGGGTAATTAGCAAAAATCATCCATATTGTTTGTACTCATTGCGGAAATAATCTTTATCATTTCAAACTTGAGCTTTATATACTCATTTTAGATCTTTCTTGCGATGTTGGTTTTTCGTCATTTTCTATTAAATCCTTCCTAGTAATATAGGTAACTAGTGCAAAAAGTTCCAAATCGTACATATTGTTTCAATGTTGACATTTTGGCACTTAGATCAACATTTCTTTACACAAAATGTCCATACAGTCTATTTTCTCTATTCAAGCATAGCAAAATGGCTAATTTACTCCTCTTTAAATAAACAAATAGAAAAGAAAGAAATAATATTAAAAAAAAATTTGCTTCTAAAGTTTCAGAATTTGTAAAAAGTGCAAACGAGGAGGCTCAAGTAAAATAATTTAGATTTTTCTAACGAAAGAAAATTATTTTATTTCCTAATTAACCCACCTATCCCTACCGTACTCATATCGCACCACCACCACCACCACCACCATAATAATTAAAAAGAGAATTAAAAATATTTAAAAGTAAGAAATGAATTAAAAATAAGGGGAAAAATGGTACTTCTTCCTCATCCATTCTTTAACAAATTTCAAAAACTGACACAGTGATTATGAGCCCGTTTGGTACATATTAATGTAAAAATGAGAATGAAAAATATAACCGTTATGAGCCCCACACAAGAGATAGAAATTCAAATTTGATGACTTGATGTGATGAATAACGATCATATTTTTCATTTTAATAAAGAAAAAATGGGAAAAAAATGGGGGATGTATGTGTGTGCAATCAGCAACAAGAATTTGTTGAAAATGATTAAATCCCCTAAAAAAAAAAAACTCTTGTAATTTCATTGAAAACAAAAAGATATTGAATTATGAACTTGTTTATAGGAAAATAGCTAAATTCTTGGATGATTTCACAGTGGAATGGGGAGAATGGGCGGTGGTGGTGGCAACGAGCAATGGCATGGTGTAGAATTGGATGAGGAAGAAGCACCATTTTATTTTTTTCTATCTTAAATTTTTTTCGTTACCTTGATAACGATCATATTTTTCATTTTAATAAAGAAAAAATGGGAAAAAAACAGGGGATGTATGTGTGTGCAATCAGCAACAAGAATTTGTTGAAAATGATTAAATCCCCTAAAAAAAAAAAACTCTTGTAATTTCATTGAAAACAAAAAGATATTGAATTATGAACTTGTTTATAGGAAAATAGCTAAATTCTTGGATGATTTCACAGTGGAATGGGGAGAATGGGCGGTGGTGGTGGCAACGAGCAATGGCATGGTGTAGAATTGGATGAGGAAGAAGCACCATTTTATTTTTTTCTATCTTAAATTTTTTTCGTTACCTTTTTATACTATTAATTCTCTTTTTAATCATTTTGGTGGTGGTAGTGGATGGGCGTAGGGGTAGTGGATCAATTGGGAAGATAAAATATTTTTTGTTGTTAGAATATTTTAAATTGTTTTACGTGAGATTCGTTTGCATCTTTTAAAAAATTTGAAACTCTAGATACAATTTTTTAATATTATTTCTTTATTTTCTATTCCATTATTTAAAGACAATGGTAAATTAATTATTTTCCAATGCTTTAATGAAAAAAAAAGGATGATAAGGACCTTTTGTGCAAATAAATGTTGATTTGAGTACTCCAAATGTCAAAATTGAAACGATAGAAACGATTTGCGCAACGAAGGCAAATGATACGGACTTTTTGTACCAATTACCCATATTTCACAGAGTGGTTTAATAGAACATGATGAAAATGACCAACTCCGCAAGAAAGGTTTGAAATTAGGACATAAATGCCAAATTTGAAATGGTATGAACTATTTTCACATTGAGCGCAAGTGATATGAATGTTTTTTACTAATTACCCTAATTTTAACCATATGGTGGACTATATTAATTCCCTTTTTGAAAATTGAGACTACTAAAGTTTGTCAAAGACTTACTATTTTTTCCAAATATTGTGTGATTAAAAGTTATTGCAGAAGAAATTATAGAGTTTCGATTCGTTTTCTAAAAGGTGGAGATTGTTGAGATTATAACTTTTAGTGCTGAAAAATAATAAATAAAAAATCTCCTACTGCAAATAAAAGATTGACATTAAAGTCTTCCATTGTCATCGTCATTATGTATTGAAATAATTGCAATGATGAAAGATTACCCTTTGTGCCATTGATGTGTGCATTTCAATTGTAATAAATGGAGTTGTTAATTAATTTGGTGCTTGGATAACCGAAAATTGTATGCGAATCTGGATTTCAACAACGTCATCGTTTATCTACAAATCAATGTGTTTTTCTATTCTTTTGGTATATGATATTAAGATTTGAAATTTCATTTTAAAATGTCAACCTTATTAAGAAGGGTAATCTAAAGTCTTATAAGTTTGTCTATGTTTTCATTTTTATCTAATGCGAAATTTTATCTCTTAACATATCCATGATAGTGGCTCGTTTGAGCAAACCAATCTTGAAATATGTATGCTCATTTTATTTGCTCGTTTAAGCAGACCAATTTGCATGCTCATTTATTAAGTCTTAATTGGATCGAATCGTTCGTTGGAACCTGATGGGCTCTAATATCATGTTAAGACTTGGGGTTTCTTGCTTTCTATTTTTCTATGAACAACAAAAATTCTTTAGACAAATAAAAGAATATTTTTAATTCCAAACAAGGGATATTAGAACGTTAGCTGGTTTGTAGTATTGTGGCAAAAGAAAAAATTTGACCAGTGTGAAATATGACGTAGATAAATTATGATGTAAAAATTAATTTTAGCTTGTGGCAAGTACGAGTCATTGAATATTTGCTACAAAGGCGTTTTGAAAAAAAATAATAATAATAAAAAGAAAACTTATTTTGGTCTTTTTTTCATCCTTATAAGCACAACAAACTTATTTTGATGTACATAAAAGAAAATGTAAATATTTAAATTGATTTTTGAAGAAAGAAGATTGGGCAGAAATAATATTTCACATGGAAACTCGACACTTGTTGCTAGAAAGTGGATGAAGAGCAACTCCACGAAGAATAAAGTAATTCGTTGAAACTATTGACAAACAAGACACATTAGGAAATACTATCTGAAAGGTTGAGTAGACTCGACTAACTTCTCGAAGTCGAACGATGTGACTCTCTTTACGGGAAAAATGGTGAAGTCCTTTCATTAAAATTTACTACATCCTCATATACGTACTGGTTTCCATGACAAATGGTGTTGTTACTACCCGCATGTCCACATGTTTGCTCACCGACATTGACTTGACTTTGACGCAAGGCGTATGTGTGTGTGGTGGAATTAATGTCGATGGCTAATGAGCTATCAGAAAAGTCAAGCAAGAGGATTCCAAAATAAATTTTCATCATGTTATTTTAGATATGACTCGATGAAATTCTTAGAGTTTGTTTTGAATTTTAAGTAATTATATGGGTAATTAGCAAAAATCATCCATATTGTTTGTACTCATTGCCGAAATAATCTTTATCATTTCAAACTTGAGATTTATATACTTATTTTAGATCTTTCTTGAGGCGTTGGTTTTTCGTCATTTTCTATTAAATCCTTCCTAATAATATAGGTAACTAGTGCAAAAAGTTCCAAATCGTACATATTGTTTCAATGTTGACATTTTGGCACTTAGATCAACATTTCTTTACACAAAATGTCCATACAGTCTATTTTCTCTATTCAAGCATAGCAAAATGGCTAATTTACTCCTCTTTAAATAAACAAATAGAAAAGAAAGAAATAATATTAAAAAAAAATTTGCTTCTAAAGTTTTAGAATTTTTAAAAAGTGCAAACGAGGAGGCTCAAGTAAAATAATTTAGATTATTCTAACAAAAGAAAATTATTTTATTTCCTAATTAACCCACCTATCCCTACCCAACTCATATCGCACCACCACCACCGCCATAATAATTAAAAAGAGAATTAAAAATATTTAAAAGTAAGAAATGAATTAAAAATAAGGGGAAAAAAAGGTACTTTTCTTTAACAAAAATTAAAAAATCGACACAGTGATTATATGTGTGTAATCAGCAACAAGAATATAGAAACAAGAATTTGTTGAAAATGATTAAATCTCCTAAAAAAAACTCTTGTAATTTCGTTGAAAACAAAAAGATATTGACTTATGAAACTTTTTTACAGGAAAATAGCTAAATTCTTGGATAATGTCACAGTGGAATGGGGAGAATGGGCAGTGGTGGTGGCAACGACCAATGGCATGGTGCAGAATTGGATGAGGAAGAAGTACCATTTTATTTTTTTCTTACTTTTTTAGACTATTAATTCTCTTTTTAATTATTTTGGTGGTGGTAATGGATGGGCGTAGGGGTAGTGGATTAATTGAGAAAATAAAATATTTTTTGTTATAATATTTTAAATTTTTTACGTGAGATTCGTTTGCATCTTTTAAAAAATTTGAAATTCTAGATACAATTTTTTAATATTATTTCTTTATTTTCTATTCGATTATTTAAAGACAGTGGTAAATTAGCTATTTTACAATGCTTTAATGAGAAAAAAAAGGGACGATAAGGACCTTTTGTGCAAATAAATGTTGATTTGAATACCCCAAATGTCAAAATTGAAACGATGAAGTATATTAATGCCCTTTTTGAAAATTGAGACTACTAAGATTTGTCAAAGACTTACTATTTTTTCCAAATATTGTGTGATTAAGAGTTGTTGAAGAAGAAATGATAGAGTTTCGATTTGTTTTCTAAAAGGTGGAGATTGTTGAGATTATAACTTTAGTGCTGAAAAATAATAAATAAAAAATCTCCTACTGCAAATAAAAGATTGACATTAAAGTCTTCCATTGTCATCGTCATTATGTATTGAAATAATTGCAATGATGAAAGATTACCCTTTGTGCCATTGGTGTGTGTATTTCAATTGTAATAAATGGAGTTGTTAATTAATTTGGTGCTTGGATAACCGAAAATTGTATGCGAATCTGGATTTCAACAACATCATCGTTTATCTACAAATCAATGTGTTTTTCTATTCTTTTTGGTATATGATGTTAAGATTTAAAATTTCATTTTAAAATGTCAACCTTATTAAGAAGGGTAATCTAAAGTCTTATGAGTTCGTCTATGTTTTCATTTTTATCTAATGCGAAATTTTATCTCTTAACATATCCATGATAGTGGCTCGTTTGAACAAACCAATCTTGAAATATGTATGCTTATTTTATTTGCTCGTTTAAGCAGACCAATATTGAAATTTGCATGCTCATTTATTAAGTCTTAATCGGATTGAATCGCTTGTTGGAACATGATGGGCTCTAATATCATGTTAAGACTTGGGGGTTTCTTGCTTTCTATTTTTCTATGAACAACAAAAATTCTTTAGACAAATAAAAGAATATTTTTAATTCCAAACAAGGGATATTAGAACGTTAGCTGGTTTGTAGTATTGTGGCAAAAGAAAAAATTTGACCAGTGTGAAATATGACGTAGATAAATTATGATGTAAAAATTAATTTTAGCTTGTGGCAAGTACGAGTCATTGAATATTTGCTACAAAGGCGTTTTGAAAAAAAATAATAATAATAAAAAGAAAACTTATTTTGGTCTTTTTTTCATCCTTATAAGCACAACAAACTTATTTTGATGTACATAAAAGAAAATGTAAATATTTAAATTGATTTTTGAAGAAAGAAGATTGGGCAGAAATAATATTTCACATGGAAACTCGACACTTGTTGCTAGAAAGTGGATGAAGAGCAACTCCACGAAGAATAAAGTAATTCGTTGAAACTATTGACAAACAAGACACATTAGGAAATACTATCTGAAAGGTTGAGCAGACTCGACTAACTTCTCGAAGTTGAACAATATGACTCTCTTTACGGGAAAAAATGGTGAAGTCCATTCATTAAAATTTACTACATCCTCATATACGTACTGGTTTTCATGACAGATGGTGTTGTTGCTACCTGCGGGTCCACATGTTTGGTCACGGACGTTGACTTAACTTTGACGCAAGGCGTATGTGTGTGTGGTGGAATTAATGTCGATGGCTAATGAGCTATCAGAAAAGTCAAGCAAGAGGATTCCAAATAAGTTTTCATCATGTTATTTTAGATATGACTCGATGAAATTCTTAGAGTTTGTTTTGAATTTTAAGTAATTATATGGGTAATTAGCAAAAATCATCCATATTTTCGTACTCATTGCGGAAATAATCTTTATCATTTCAAACTTGAGATTTATATACTCATTTTATCTCTTTCTTGCGGCGTTGGTTTTTCGTTATTTTCTATTAAATCCTTCCTAATAATATAGGTAACTAGTGCAAAAAGTTCCAAATCCTACATATTGTTTCAATGTTGACATTTTGGCACTTAGATCAACATTTCTTTACACAAAATGTCCATACAGTCTATTTTCTCTATTCAAGCATAGCAAAATGGCTAATTTACTCCTCTTTAAATAAACAAATAGAAAAGAAAGAAATAATATTAAAAAAAAATTTGCTTCTAAAGTTTCAGAATTTGTAAAAAGTGCAAACGAGGAGGCTCAAGTAAAATGATTTAGATTATTCTAACAAAAGAAAATTATTTTATTTCCTAATTAACCCACCTATCCCTACCCTACTCATATCGCACCACCACCACCATCATAATAATTAAAAAGAAAATTAAAAATATTTAAAAGTAAGAAATGAATTAAAAATAAGGGGAAAAAAATGGTACTTCTTCCTCATCCAAGTTTCTTTTGTTTCACTTATAGAAATTTATCCATTCTTTAACAAAATTCAAAAACCGACGCAGTGATTATATGTGTGTGTAATCAGCAACAAGAATATAGAAACAAGAATTTGTTGAAAATGATTAAATCCCCTAAAAAAAAACTCTTGTAATTTCGTGGAAAACAAAAAGATATTGAATTATGAAACTTGTTTATAGGAAAATAGCTAAATTCTTGGATGATGTCACAGTGGAATGGGGAGAATGGGCGGTGGTGGTGGCAACGAGCGATGACATGATGCAGAATTGGATGAGGAAGAAGCACCATCTTATTTTTTTCTATCTTAATTTTTTTTTCCTTATCTTTTTATACTATAAATTCTCTTTTTAATCATTTTGGTGGTGGTAGTGGATGGGCATAGGGGTAGTGGATCAATTGGGAAGATAAAATATTTTTTGTTGTTAGAATATTTTAAATTGTTTTACGTGAGATTCGTTTGCATCTTTTAAAAAATTTGAAACTCTAGATACAATTTTTTAATATTATTTCTTAATTTTCTATTCGATTATTTAAAGACAGTGGTAAATTCGCTATTTTACAATGCTTTAATGAAAAAAAAAGGACGATAAGGACCTTTTGAGCAAATAAATGTTGATTTGAGTACCCCAAATGTCAAAATTGAAACGATGGAGTATATTAATGCCCTTTTTGAAAATTGAGACTATTAAAGTTTGTCGAAGACTTACTATTTTTTCCAAATATTGTGTGATTAAAAGTTGTTGAAGAAGAAATGATAGAGTTTCGATTCGTTTTCTAAAAGGTGGAGATTGTTGAGATTATAACTTTTAGTACTGAAAAATAATAAATAAAAAATCTCCTTCTGCAAATAAAAGATTGACATTAAAGTCTTACATTGTCATCGTCATTATGTATTGAAATAATTGCAATGATGAAAGATTACCCTTTGTGCCATTGGTGTGTGTGTGTGTTTCAATTGTAATAAATGGAGTTGTTAATTAATTTGGTGCTTGGATAACCGAAAATTGTATGCTCATTTTATTTGCTCGTTTAAGCAGACCAATATTGAAATTTGCATGCTCATTTATCAAGTCTTAATTGAATCGAATTGTTCGTTGAAATATGATGGGCTCTAATATCATGTTAAGATTTGGAGTTTCATCTTAAAATATAAATCTTATTAAAACGAGTAGTCCAAAACATTATAAATTGGTCTATGATTTCATCTTTATTCGTTGTGGGATTTTGTCCCTTAACATATGACTAAAGAGCCTTGAGAGAAACTTTATAAGTCTAGTATTCCAATTTATTTATCATTATTTTTTTTTTCTTTTTTTTGTTGTGATTCAAAAAGCAGAAATTGAAGGGTGTGATAAAATTTATGATATATTTTTTTCTATAAAACTGAGAGTTTGAATAAGTGAAAATATATAATTGTACAAATTTTACCATATATTAAAAGTTTTGATAGTCCTCTAGGTTTTTGTCTTATTTTTATATTACTCCTTATTTACTATTCTCTACATCTCATAAAGACGGAGTTGCTTTCTTCTTTTGTCTGTCTCAAATTATAAACAATTTTTCTTGTTAAATGTATAATTTATTTTTTAATTTTCTAATATACTCCAATTAATGTGATTTGTTATCAACAATTACTCTCTTCATCTCATAAAAATATGATTGCTTAACTTTTTGGCCTATCACAAATTACAAGTCACTTTTTTGTTGAGAATATAAATATTTTTTTAGTTTTATAATATGCTATTATTTAATGTGTCGTATTATTAACAATTATGAACTACTCATATTTAATAATAGTGTTATCTAACACTACTAGTGCTATAACATTAGTTTGAGTAATGCTATTTGCAAACGCTCATTGTTGTAGTCATCCTATATTATATAAATGTGATGATTAGTGATTTGATACATTAACGTGGCAGATTTTTTCACTTTATGCAACAAATTACAAAATGCCACATGTATGTCACGTACAGCGACTGCAAATAACATTATTCCATCAGTTTAGATGGTGCTATACGATGGGCTTGATGAAAAATGAAAATTAATTAACTCATTTAATTGTGCTTCTCATTTAAATATACGATGGAAAGATCTAAGAATTTTTTTTTTATACCATTTGTTAATTTTATTGGTTGTTGTTAAACGCATAATTTAAATATAGAAGCTTGTTCTCTGGAGAGTTTTTAATTTACCATTTATCATTTTATTTGAATAATTCAAAATGAGTTTTTTCTTTTGTCTCCACGGGGCAGGGATGCCAACTCATTCGGGACAGGTTTTTGCTCCATTCGGGATAGGACGAATTTTTTTGCTATCACTATATTAATTATGTTTTCTTAATCTATGTAAAAATAAAAATAAGTTTATCTTTGTGAGTTGAATATAATATTTTTCTATGAACACTAAAAATCTTATAGACAACTTTAGACTATTTTTTTATACCTATTCTCAATTTGATCATAATGAAATGTCGATATGAAATGAAATGAAATGAAACAAAGCATATTCCCCAAAAGCAGAAATTATGCACAAATTTCATCAAAATTGTAATATTCCCTATCAATTACTTGATTTTGATAAAAACTAAGCGTGATTGAGAATGCTCTTTCGGCTATTAATTTATCCTATCTAATCAACTTTAATCATTGATTATTGCATAATTAAGGGTAATAATAAATCATGTCTTGGGATAAGCTTTTTTTTGTAACTTTAATGTGCACAATCATACAATATTAACCTTTTAATAATGTATTATTGATGATTTTATTTTTTTTAATCGTGGTTTGTTACTTGATCTAAACAAAATGCACATATATGTAAGTGAATTTCTAATACTTTCTCCGTTCCAATTATATAGACTGAATTTCATTTTTCTCGTCCCAAATACACAGGCATGTTTCTTAATTTAGAATATTTTGTTTTGTTCGTTTACCAATATACCATTATTCAATTTTTCCCACTTAGTATACCAATTTCTTGAAATCTTCCAAATACACACATTTCCCACTTTTTGGAAACATGGAAAAATTCTCATTTCTTCTTCTTCAAATTAAATCATTCAAATTCTTTACTAATATCAACAATAATTCACTACTACATACTAGAAATTAAATAAGGGTAAATTAGGAAAGATCTTGGCAAAATAAATTTTCCAATGACATTAAAAAAAGATTTATTAATTCGTGTGAAAAATGAAACAAACCTATATAATTTGGACGGATGGAGTATGAGTAATGAACAATTAACTATGAGTGAAAGAAGTAGAATTTAAGATTCAAATATGGAGATAATATGTGTTCAACTAAAATTTTTGTCGATTAAGAAATAGTTGATAAATAAAAAGTTAAAAAAAGTTTTTAGCTAGTGAAAATGATGATATTTGGCTGTGATTAGAAGATTTTATTTTTATTATTATTTTTTTTGTTAGTTATTTTCTTGATAAATCATAGGTGTTGTGGAGTAAAATAGTTACAAATTTATTTTTAAGCACAATCAAATATATCAATGATAGCTTGAAATAAACAAAATTAAGCTGTTTGACTAAAATAATGACAGTATTAGTGAAGTTACTAAATAAAAATAAGTCATCTGTTGTTACCTTTTGTGGATTAAATAAAATTGCAATTTATTTTTATTTAATTTTGCTAATCTTTAATGCATAAATTAAATGTTACGTGTTCATAATGAAGTAATTTAAATTTCAAAATCTTCTGCCAATGAGACCACGATCCCAAAGCTTTCGAAATTTGATAGGCAATTCTCTTCGTATGGAAAATTCGTTACCGATAGATTAAGCCCCGTGTCCCCCTTCTTCCCCCGCTACCTTCCGACCCGCGAGAATATACAGTGACAACTTTCAAGTACGCGTACTCGATCATGAGATTGCTTGTTGAATGTTCAGTGACTCGTTACAAACTATGAAACAAAGAGATCCCGTTGATCCGAATATTTTTGGCACTATATATACACACTCGTCATACTGTGTTACATGAACATTTAACATAATTACTACACGTCGTTGTTACCTTGACTCAGTTGTGAATAAATTGTTTTCGAGTACTGTATTTTCGCCAAGTATAACCTTATCCAAAATTAAATAGGATTATTCAAAGTAGTTGAGTACAAGTAAATTCAATTTTGCATTATTGTTGATGAAAATGTGTTGGGAATTTATGAAATGAAAATAAATGTGGTATAAGGAATATAGTTCATTTATTAATTCAAAGCCAATGAAACCCATGTGAAAATCAATCTAGTGTGTATTTGAGTCTTTGACCTAGTTAAGGTTGTGTAGCACTTATCATTTTTCGATGACAAGTAGGTAGGAATAGGGGTATTCGACGGACTATTATTATAAATGGGTCCACTTATCTTATGGCCCTCACTTCAATTTAAACTTATGTCCCAAAGCCAATGACCACAAAACTGCTAAATTGTTGAAGACACAAAACATACTTTTATTTACAAATTCTACGGACCCACAATTTATTATCCATTTTTGATCTGTAAGACTCGCTACTTCATTTTTAATTTTAGAAATCCCGACTAAACAATAAAATTGAGACGAACTTTCTTAACCGATCTTTTCATAGTCCATTCATTAAGGTCGAGATGAATGAAAGAGCTAATCGCGGAAGAAAAGTCGGGAAAATAAAAAGATTCTTTTTTTTTTCCCATTCAAAAAAGGTATTGTAGGGTCTTGTAAAAGGCTCAATAAGGACACTGTACAATTTTGTTGTTAGCTTTTCTACGGGCCCCATCTGGCCCATACATCGCTCTCGTTCTCAGGCTGTGTTTGATATTTCCTTAATTTCAGCCCATTGATGAAATTAATTAGCCCAGCGCCACTATCCTCCCATATCTATCATCATTGTATATATAATGATCATCTCCCTTTTGCCGTGTAAAGTTTATCATGAAAAATTGTCGCACGAGCATGGCGCAGTAGTAAAGTAGGAGGTTCTCTACGGAAAATCGAAGGTTCGAATCCCCGTGACAGCTGGAAGGCAACATTCATGTTAAAAGACAGATGTCAAAGGTAGACAAAGTTATGATGCACTTTGTAAAGGAGGATCTACGGAGAAGAGAATCACATCTTAAATATCCGTCTCAAGCGTGTATAAGCTGTGATCGCATCCGAATTTATCTGAGTGGCGAATGGGGGGGTACATCATCACTCTTCGGGATTAGTCAAGCGAAACTCGGACAACTGAGTCACTTAAGCTCATCATGAAAAATTAGTATCTTTTTTTACATGTTTGGTGCGTTAAATTAACCAGAACTAAAAAATATTGGATGATAAGATATGTATAATCCTACAAACACGTCGTTAGAATGCACCGAGTCTTGAGATCAATGTTCAAAATAGTTTTGCTAGAAGGACAGTGCTACACTTACAGGGAAATTTATACAAATATTTAACAAAATACACACAGTAGTGGGGCCCACCTCCATAAAAATATTCACATGGGGCCCACCCCCATGTGACTGTCCTGTGGAACATCTGTGAAAAAATTTCCTGTACACAGGACATTTTCCTTGCTAGAAATGGTAGTACATGTTTAAATTTTATGCATCAATTGTCAAATACTTACTGTGCAAGTTTAGAATATAATATTCGATGCATCGTTTAATGAAAAAAATTTAAATTTTTTTAGCATGTTCAGTGTTATCTAATCCTTTTTACTAAATAGACCAACATTTTAGTATGTTCAACTTTTATCAAAATGTCGTAAAAATCTGACTTTTAACTACACCAAATAGGGATTTTGTGTCTATCTATATGTGCATTTTTTTTTTGAGCTAACAAATTAATTTCATATGCAAATAGAATCGTTACATTTGGTATCCCGACTTTATATGTTTCTTTTTATCTAAATTTGTGTAGTTCTATTCAATTTAACGTATTAAACTTGCACTTGCATTCCGATCATACCAATAGAATTTGTTTTGGTCATTCGACAATTCCTTTTATCGAACATAATGATGTGAATAGAACTTTAACGAGTTCTAATGTATTGCATCGATTCTTTTTAATGAATCAATCAACTTAGAGAATTTGGTGACAGCTTGTTTAAGGGAGTATGGTGAAGATGGGGCATCTGACTTAAGTTGGAAGAATTTGAACACGAAAACCATTCAATTTCCTAACAGTTTCTTTAGTTGGACATTAAGGCTTTGTAAATAGTACTCCAGACATGGTTTGTAGTACAACCTGCTGCGACTTTACTGACAATTATTTCGACGGACTACTCGAATATTGTACTACGTACATCTTAACTTTTCCTTAATTCATAGGCCCATTGGCTTATATGCCCAAATATTTAGGCCATCTTTGATTTTATACCAAAATTCAAGGTAAATTTTGCACAATTTTACATCAGATTTTATATCAAACGATAAATCACCTCCAATCGATGGTCGAAAAAATTTGCAGTTGGCTTCAAGGGAGGCCGAGCAAGAAAGACAAATAGATTATCTCTCCAGGGAGTCAAGAGGATGCAATTCTTCACACGAGAAAGGTTCCATTGAGATATGTTCATATTCGCTTCTACAAAATTCACTATGATAAAAAGAAATTTGCAAAAGAAAATTGAACATCATATTTTCTCTAACATCTATATCTTTTTCATTTTTTTCTGATAATACAAAACTCTAACGTGTCTCTCTATTAGTCACATTAAGACAAACTGCTTATAAGAATTCGCATATTGACGATAATTTGGTTGCATATGATCTTAGATTCAGTCCCGTTTGATACCCATTTTCTTTAAAATACATTTTTTCTCTCTTTTTAACCACACATTCTTTATGTAATATACACATTCTTTATTAAAATAATATTACATGTAAAACAAAAAAATTTCCTTATTTTTTAATCACATATTTCCCATCATTTTACTATTCTAAACTGCATTTTTATATGAAAATGAGTCACAAACACCCTATGAACTACTTTTCTTCATATATTACCTTTCCCAATTGAGCCCCAAGTTCTAACAAATTTAAGTAGCAAGCGTTGATGTTAAAAAAAATTCTATACTAGTTAGCTTGTGATTATAATTTCTTTATATGAATTTTTTTTTTTTTTTGTCACAATAAATTCTCTTTGGTTTTTACGAGCCTCATTTATATTAAACTTGTTAGTTGATTTAGAGGGTGTTTGGGAGACATTTTTGTGTAAAAATGTATTTTTGAATAGTAAATTGATGAAAAATGTGTGGTTGAAAAATAAGGAAAATTTTTTTATTTACGTGTAATATTATTCTAATAAAGAATGTGTGGTTGAAAAGAAGAGAGAGAAAAATATATTTTGAAAAAAATGAGTACCAAACGGGACTTTATTATACTTAAGAAGAGGTTATTTTTGTGTGCCTCAAACGCTGTTCTTATGGAATAAATGATTTTGCAGATTCATGTTTCAAATACGATTGTATGTTCGATTTCAAGGGGAAAAGCGGATGCAGCGGTCCAAAGGAAAAAATCAAAAGACGAGCCATTGCAAACTGAAATTCCTAAACTGCCCCTACTTCTGCCGCGCAAAAGATTAGGAAAAAGCAAGACATAAAAGTAAATTCTGGACCACTCATCACACTTGTAATAGTCTGATCAATTAGAAATTGCACATCGGTGTTTGTACATTGTGGTTGACGGCATCCTCTGTGTCAAGATTTGATTGGTAAAAAAGCCGTCTTCTTAAATCATTCAATTATTTGTTATCATGTGACAGAGTGTAAAACTTCTTGTACAATATGATGTACATCAAGCATAATTGGATCAATAAACGACGTTCACTATCTTAACCATTGATTCCCCATTGAGGCCTCACTCCTACACCCCACATTTTTAAGAATCTATCCATCATTTCAATGGTGGTAATCGGGTCGACACCCAATATTAAGTACTTGCTTAGGCATGCTTTTGCTTGATTATGAGCGAATAGTTCTGCGTAATATGTGAATAACCAGTTAAGTCTTAAGTTGTGCGTATTACAAAATGTATAGATAAAAGTATTTTTGTTCAACTTAAAACAAAAATTAAAATTTGTTAAAAATGAGCTACGGTGGTTATTCCAGATCATCCTGTGTCTTGCCATGGCCTTTCTTTAAGACTCATACAGGACTCAAATTATTTTTGCCCTCGCTACCTAATGACCGAACTTTGTCCACTTGAATGCAAAAGTGTAAATTAGATCGAGTTGATCGTATAAGACTTGCAGTGGTTAGTGCATGTTCCCTTGTTCCGGTGCTATTCATTGGCATTACCTCTCGACATGGTTAAGCCTCACGGAAATTAGTCTTTTTGGACTACAATTATACGCGCATATGATCTTTAAAATAAACCTTTAGGGCTTGCTTGGGAGGTTTTTCACCCGTTTTTTATGGCACCATTTATAAAGGGTTCAGAAAATTGGTGCTTACTTTTTTTTTATTTTTTTTATTTGCATTGATTTGGGTGAACCTTAAACCACTAAAAGTTGGTGTAGTATAATTTTGATTGATTTTCTCAATCCATCAAATCGACGAATTTTGACTTTTTCTTATATTCTCTTCTAATTTTGCCCTCTATGAATTAATTATTTTCAACAAAGTTCTAAACTAACTTTGTGAATAAAAATGTATTAACTAAAAAATTGTATTACAATAAAAAAGTTACTTATAAGTAAAATATTACTTATCAAAAAAATAACATTTATGTAAAAAAAAATTTGTATATAAAGTAAAAATATTAATAATATGACAAAAATTCACTTATAAAATATAAAAATTACTTATAAGTGAACAAATCGCTTAAAATTTATTTAACACTACAAAAATAACTTATAGTTGTAATGTTACTAACTTAAATTTAACTTTTTATGTTAAATATTAATTTATATGTAAAAAAAAAAAAAATACCTATTAGAAAAATATCATTTATGAGTAAAAAAAAAAATTAAAAAAAAAATATATATACACACACACACACACACACACATACAAAAACCATAAACCAAAATTTTCACCAAGAAGCATATATGTAATTTTATTGTTTTAAAAAACGTTCAAAATCGATGGATAATAAACTTTTAATTATAGGTTGAACTGTTTTAAAAGTTGTTATTAAAATCACTCAAAATCAATCCACTCATAATCACTTAAAATCGATACGTTAAAAAATGCCCATAACGGCTACCCGAACTCCCAAACAGGCCCTTATTGTCGTGCTCAACACGATCCTTTTCAGATGTAAATTATTTACTATTTAGCCATTCCAACACATTTTACATCCAAGGACCAGACCAAGGTGGTTAACATTTCTATGCTACTGCTACCATTTGTATACATATCCTCCGTGTATATATATATATGCCCTTTCGAGTCCTTTCACTCCTGTCTCTCACTAGTTACAAATTAGCTTAGCTACTCTCCAGCGCCATGGCCAAGGCACCACTACTTCTTGCTCTTCCACCACTCTTCTTCTTCTTCACCTTCTTCTTTGCTGGGGCTGTTGTTGGGTGGAGGCCATGGCCGAGTCAGAAGCCAAACACTACAGATTTTCTCTTCGGTGGGTCGAAAAAATATGAAGGTTCTTCAGAATTTGTTCGCTTGAAGTACCACATGGGACCTGTACTCACAGCCAACATCACTGTTTATCCCATTTGGTATGGCGTTTGGAAAAAATCCCAAAAACGTATAATCCGTGAATTTATCAGCTCCTTCTCGGCCGTGGACTCCAAGTCGCCGTCGGTTTCGGGGTGGTGGAAAACGGTTCGACTTTACACCGATCAAACAGGAGCCAACATTTCTCGCAATGTCCATATCGGGGAGGAGAAAAACGACCGGTTTTACTCCCATGGAAAATCCCTAACTCGGCTTTCGGTCCAGTCAGTGATAAAATCCGCTGTCACCGCCACCACCCGGCCACTTCCGATCAACCCTAAGAGCGGCGTTTACCTCTTATTGACCTCCGACAACGTGTACGTACAGGATTTCTGCAACAATGTATGCGGGTTCCATTACTTTACCTTTCCCGCCATTGTAGGGTACACGCTACCGTACGCCTGGGTGGGTAACTCCGCCAAGCTGTGCCCCGGTGTATGCGCGTACCCTTTTGCCGTACCCGAATACATTCCCGGGTTGAAGGCGGTGAAATCACCAAACGACGACGTAGGAGTGGACGGCATGATAAGCGTGATTGGTCACGAAATAGCGGAGCTATCCACCAACCCGTTAGTGAACGCCTGGTATGCGGGTCAGGACCCGGTTTTCCCAGTGGAAATAGCAGATCTTTGTGAGGGTATTTATGGGACTGGAGGAGGTGGGTCGTACACTGGGCAAATGTTGAACGGTAAAGATGGTGCCACGTATAACATGAATGGGATCCGACGGAGGTTCTTGGTTCAGTGGGTTTGGAATCCCTTGGTAAATTACTGTACTGGCCCTAATGCGCTGGATTAGTCTGTGCTTCCTTTACAATTTGTATTTTGGGTGGTGATATTTGCTTATGTGGTTTGAATCAT
The DNA here is from genome assembly GCF_002742605.1 of Olea europaea var. sylvestris. Lineage (NCBI taxonomy): Eukaryota > Viridiplantae > Streptophyta > Magnoliopsida > Lamiales > Oleaceae > Olea > Olea europaea. The sequence continues at coordinate 21,628,730 of NC_036248.1, read as the reverse complement.
TTGGTCGATTATCATTTTCTTTTTTTCCTTATGTTAATAAGTAATGTTTAATTAATTTTTGAAAATTGTTAATCTTTTTTTTTTTTTTAATATAATAAAAAGTTGCTTAAGGCAAAGAAATAATCAATTATTTGTATGTACATTCTTGAAGATATTTTTATGTTACTCTTTTGGGTGGTTGTAGATAGATATTTCACTGATCTTTAGGGACTTTGAATATTTTGGAACTTGGAATAAACTGTACAAGAATATAGTAGTCGTGGCGTGGGGGCATTAGAGTCACTTTACTACTTTAAAGGAACTCTTGCTTTTCTAATTTGTAATAAAAAAAAACAATTAAACTATTTTGTTAGAATTTTTTTGACATAATGGTAGATGTTTTCTCACAGCACGTGGGTCGTCTCGTGTTAATAAAAAAGTTCAAAAAAGAAGTGGGTTCCCCACACAATGTGAGTGTCGCTCATCCATTATGTTATAAAATTCTGTCACCATAGCACGCTTGATAAAAAAAAAATATTTTTTTACCTATTTTAAATTTTAATTAACAAAAAATAATTTAGATTAAAACTTTTTACTTATAAACTCTTTAAACTTGATCATACTTGTTAATCTCAAAAACATGGGGGAAAAACTCTTTATCAGCCGTGTTTGTTTCCAATTATTTATTTATTAAAATGAAAAATATGATCATTATTCATCATATTAAGCCATTATATTTGATTTTCTATTTTTTGTGTGGAATCCGTAACGACTATATTTTTCATTCTTATTATTACATTAATGTGGCTCAAACTGAGCCATAATCACATCTTCAAGGCTAAATAGCATAAGGATACCCTCTTGACCCTTTTGTGTCCTTTTCTTTTGTTCTTGTTTCATTACTTTCATCCGCAAAGATGAGGAGGAAGAAAATAAGATTTCAAATGCTTTTCCCTGCATTATGCCATCATAGAAAGGGACTTGCCAAAAATCATGTCCCTAGGAATCTTACAATGTTATGATTTTCGAATGAATAAAAATTCAGAAATTTTAATAGATATTTCTTTGAAAATTGGATATATCAACTTGACTAGACAGTATAAATATAAAAAAATATTGAAATTGACCTATTTATCACCCGTGAACTCGTACCCCCTATTGATTAGAGTTATTTAAAATATTGAAATAATATAAACGACGTAAATTGATAGGTATCATGTGATGTTCTATGCTAATCTTGAACGTGCTAATAAATACAACACATGTTTTATTATGAACAATTTTAGACAACATACTTATAATCTAATATGTCATAAATGTAGAAATTAGTTAATTGTAACTACAGTGCGAGTATTCATCACTTCTTTCGAGAGAGAAAGGAGTGAAAACTAAAACATTTGTACGTCAAAATATTTCAACATAAAATTTACTTAATTTTTCCATAAATAAAAGCACCAACTTATCTTACCTAGATTCAATTCTCAAAACGAAAAATCAAAATATGCAATGTGTATTACTTCTTTTGGTTCTTCCTTCAATCAAGTTATGAATTTCAAATACATACTCAATTTTATATTTTTCCAAAAACAAAATAAGTGTTATGCCAATTTGACAATAATAAAACTAGGGTTACGCTATGGGGACATGCCTCTGTCCAAATAGGGGCATGTGTGGCGGCCCCCTATAGAGGGGTTGTCCGTCACAGGCTCCTGTTTGGATAGAGGCCTGTCCAAGCAGTTTAACTCATTGTTGTCACGAAATCGTACTGATTATATTATTATTATTAATTTATATGAAAAGATGGGAGAGAATGAATGCATCTTGCTTCCACTAAAAGCAAGCACTCTCAAACAAAAAAGCACAAATTATGCATATGAAAAATCATTCGCCCATTACATAATTATTATGTTACGCAATAAAAAATTAGGCCAGGAAGTCAACAGCGGCGGAATTTGTTTGACCTTTGAATGAGACATCAATTGAAAAGAAATATTTGTTTTATCACAAGTAATCATAATTTCTTAATTTAATCCAACTTTTTTTAGGAATTTGTCCCGCCACTCTCTATAATTTACAGCTATCCAACTTTTTTTTTCTAATTTACAGCTATCCCACTTAATTTTTTAATAATCCGATTCCAAGTTCATCGATCACTTCGTGTTATGTAAGAGAATATACGTAAATATCAATTTTATTTTATTTTTTTTACGTGAAAGACAAATATTTACATGTATAACTTAATTCAAATATGAAAACTTTAAATTTCTAAGTGAAATTCAATTCATACTGAATGCATGTCAATGAGACTCAGATCATTTCGTAGTCGATATTAGAATAGTATATTTGTAGCATTTGAAGAAATATAATTATTAAATAGAGAAATAACGTAGCTAACACAATCAAGGAAATGAAACTTAATCTGCTGCTTTATTTTTGGTATTATATTAATTTTTTTTTCTTAATAATCCAATTTGAGAGGTTAAATGAGATAAATTAGCAAACTCGGGTGAATTACCCAAATGATTATTGAACTTTAAAAATCACCAAATTCATCACTGAATTTTACAAAAGATTTTCACAGGATTGCTGAACTTTAAAAACCATCTCATTATCACTGAACTTTGCAAGGGATTTTCACAGAGTCAGTGAACTTTACAAAAGATTTTCCAGGGATCACTAAATTTAGTAACCTCTGAAAAATCTTTTGCAAAGTTCAATGATGAATTATGTGATTTTTAAAGTTCAGTGATCTCGTGAAAATCTTTTGCATAACTCAGATATGAACTTGATGATTTTTAAAGTTCATTAACTCCGCGAAAACCTTTTACAAAGTTCAATGACTATTTCAATAATTCACTCTACTAAGCTCTCTCGATTCCGAATTGGCCGGTCAAGGAAATCTTATCAAAAATCGATCAGAAACAAAGAAAAAAAGGAACAAGCCATGAAAATGGTTAAAGGTTTAAAATATAAATATAGGTAAACATACGTAGTTATCTTGAATATACTATTACACATTTAACTTAAATTCATAAGTGGGATATCCGCCTACGAAATAATACCAGTAGTAATGTTTCAAGGTAGATATGCATTTGAACAAAAATCCAACATCCAATAAGTTTGCAAAATACCTTAATGTCCCTTCTTGAATTGATTGATGCCCAAAAATCTAATTACAATCGCAATTCTTTTGTTTAAAACTCATTATTAGACTATACATACCATATAATGTGTAGTACAATCTACCAAAGATATAACCTTTTTTCATGCATATACAACATAATTTCCGTTTCACCCTCATTTAGGTCACAGACTTCCTCGCCAAGGACCTTAGCCAGATTTAGTATACACAAGGTAAAACAACATATGCCACCGCTATCAGATCAAAAGAATCCACTTGAAATTCTGCCAAAACTAGTCACACAAATACAGTAAGAAAAAAAATCCACCGAAAGGTAGCGGCCGTGGGTTTCCCCGTCATTAAAAAAAAAAAAAATCTAGTCACACAAATACAAAGATGGTCTATCCATTCCATTTCTTGTAACTTTCAAAAATCGTAAGGCTATAGAATAATGGAACTATTAGAACACGATGATACAATTTTACCCATAACGCTACAACACAACTCAATCTAAAGAATGTGTATAAGATTTTCTAAGCTGCTTTATTAGAAAACAAGTACATGTTTGATATGCAGTATTAGATGATAACCACTTTTTCTTTCCTTTAACTCTGTTAAATGTTGTCTAAGCCAATCTCACCGAACATGTCAAAAAATTTCCCCCGTCCCAAAAAGCCATGCCCAGTTTTGCCAAGCAATGAAACTTGTAATCAAATTAACGCCACTCCAAATAGCCATGTTCCCCTGTTACCTTGATGTAAGCTATGAACCGTTCTACACAAACTATTTCTTGTTTCACCTTGCTGAATTGGGCAACTTTAGCTAAGAGTTCAAAGCTTCATCTCTTCAGCGAGGCTTGTAATGTCGGGAATAATGCCGCCATTCTGATTTCTTATCATACCACTTCCTACGAGATCATTCAATATATCAGCCGGATCTTTGGCTCCACCATGCTGTAAGAACTTTGTTCTAAGAGAAGATCCTGTGGCTAGCGATAATGGATCTTGTTGACACAGTTTTTGCCATATTGTTGCAGCAAAGCATTTTGCATACAAGTAGCTATAGTAACCTGCGTATATGAAGCAGGAAAATCATACCAACATCCCCCTTAAATTTCAATAAATTATTAATCAGATTGGACAATCACATGTTTAACATGACAATGCTTCCTTGTAAAGCATATAATTATTTTCTTAACATGACAGCGTATCAAAAGTGGATTAGATATATCATATATATGTAAAGAGATCGAGAGAACTCAGTAAACATATTGGCAAGCAAAATTGCATAGACATTCGACGCATGGGGTTAACAAGGTACTCTTGCCTCTCAAGTAGTTATTTTGAATTTCACTATCTTTTCATACAGTCAATTTATTTCCTTTTTCCCCATCTACAAAAATATTTTAGATAAATCAATGTTTACTAGTTATTTTGTAGTTAAGACATGCAAATATCCAGTAATTCTTGATTAGGGACATACCTGCTCCGTAAGTAACAAGATGGCTGAATCGGGCGTGCCAGTGTGTTCCTTCTACATACTTCCAACAGGTATGCTCTCTTCTCAAGTCTGCAACTATAGATGATGTGTCCCGAGTCGAGGATAGCTGTGCTCCATGAAGCGTTTGGTCAATCAAGGCATATAAGATCTGATAAAAGAGGTAGGGAAAAAAAAAAAAAAACCATTTAAGATTCACGTTGAGTCGAGCCATCTATTATTAAAGTAGAGAACACTAATAAACGTATTTAATGTCTGTTCTCTCGGACAGCAAACCTGACGTTGCAACTCAATAGCAGCAAACATATTTTTCGCTCCTAGCATCGACTTCACCAATTCCTCCGGTATTGGATCGCCTGTTGAATAATGCTTAGCGAATTTCCTCAAGAAACGATAATCCCATGAATAGTACCTGTCCGTCACCAGGAAGAAGAAAGCCCCCATTAATAATTAAGCTATGACTTCAATTTTTTGCACCACTTTGAAGTGTGAAAATTGATGAGGGCAATCGAAAAGAATAGCATGAAAGATTTTTTTTCTTCTGTTACTGCTTTGACTAGCCTCAAGACCATGCTACTTGAGAACATAATACTAAGCACAAAAAGAAAACAACCTGAGTCAAGTTCATTTATTCTTATAATTTATGCAACATTTTTAAGCATGTAGAGTCAACCGTACTCACTCAAAGAGGTTCGAAGGTGTTTCAGCAAAATCAAGGACCACCCTGGTCCCTGAAAAATGTTGGTAATCCTGAAACAGAATTCATTCGGAAAAATTTACATCATGGTCATTCAAATAATGGCAACGTCCATGATTAGCTTAAATGTAGCATTTTACCGTTCTTGAAAGCAATGAATGAAGAGCGTGTCCAAACTCGTGAAAGAGTGTTTCTACATCCGAATGGTGAAGCATCACTGACGTGAAATTTGAGCCCGAAAAACTGCAAACAAGAGCTACAATCTGCATTTTGATTAAGTAGAAATCTTTTCCATAAGGAGGTACAAGAAAAAGGAAAATGCAGAAATCTTTTCACGTACAGGCAATTGGTACTCTGTTTCTGAGATTCGACGCCCTCCCTTGATAGCAAAATGTGCAAAAATAGGATGCTTATGCTCTCTTGATTTCAAATCAAGGTACAAGTATCCCAAATCACCCTGCATCATGGGATATAATGAAACAGTTCAAAGGACGATGTTCAAATTGGTTTCTGTAAGTTCTCATGTGCAATAATGTCCAAAGAGGCTATTATTGATATTGAACACGATTGCTAAAATATTTGATGCTTCTAAATTCTTTTAACCCCGTAATGAAAGATGAAAATGGTTAATACTGCAGTTCTGGGAACAAGTCTCATAAGATAAAAGAACAGTAGTTCTGGACTTGGTATTACTTGTCCATTCCCAACCAAATTACTCAACAAAGATTTACCCACTAGGAAAGATTAGACAACTCTCTTGATTCTGCATGGGTGTGATGCAATCAGCAAAAAAGCACATGAAAAGGGACAAATAAATTCAACTCACTTGCACACTCAAACTATAATATAAAGCAATTCGTGAAGCTGCCAGACATTTACCTTTCCCACTCCAAATAAAAACCCAACCCCTTTCCAAGAAATAAGCGTGATTAATGGATCTCAGAACTTCACCAGTTACAAAATTAACAGTTGAAATTCCGTAAGATACATATGTGATATTAATAAGAGCATCCTAAAGCATGCAACTATTCCGTGTAAATAACAATAACACAATCCCTTTTCTTTTCCTCTTCCCTATAGAAGCGGTAGGGGACAGGGTAGTTTCCATAACTTAAAGCAATGACTCCACGTACGCACCTCATCGGGATGATGTAGAGATAATTTGAGCACATCTGGATGCCATGATTCACCAGGGGCAAGAGGAGTCTCATGACACTTCACATGAAACAAGGACTCAGCCAGCATTTTTAAGCCCTCGATACATTGTGGCAAAGGAAAGTATGAAGCCAAAACCTGCAAAACTTGCACAGGAGTTATTATTAAATCTTCAAAGATTGAAGGAAAGAAACAAATTATACAGCCAAAATCGAGATGAGGATTCTCAATAAGAGCAATATTCTAACAGAAAAATTTATCTCGAATGATAATTGCCTTTTAATAAAGTGAAGAAGTGCATGAGTTCATAATTTAGCCCTTGTTTGATTCCCATTTTTTTCAATATACATTTTTCTCTCTCTTCTTTTCAACCACACATTTTTCAATAAAATAATATTACACACAAATTCAAAATTTTTCCTTATTTTTAAACCACACATTTCCCATCAATCTACTATTACAAAATGTATTCTAACCCAAAAAATGGGTCTCAAACACTCCCTTAAATTCCTGAAACAAAGAGAACGAATTCCAGTCTATTCTGGATGTCCTTTTATTATTGCTAACATTCTTCTTTTGTCCACAGAGCCAAGTGATGAGATGAGCGGTGAGCAGGGTAATGACTACTCGAGGAAATTAGTCTGAGATTGCCAGGCTTCTGCAAAAGTGGAGAGAATAACCTCAAGGTTCTAACCTTGAGAGGCAGAAATAATTTCCCTTCCAACTGTTTAGGCTTTCTTCGGATAGGCTACACTAAAACAAGCCATGACCTGCCCACTTCCCCTTCCTCTGGGACCTTCCTTGATTATGGGACTCTTTAGTTTGCTGTTAATGTACGTCACTGATTTGTGGGGTGTCCAATTCTTGGCATTTTTATTGGACTTAATGGTAAGGCCCTGAGGGTTTAGGGTTTGATATGAGCTGAGGCTGTCTATTTTAGTTTTTAGGGGCACTTCTTGCTTTTCTCCCCTACAACTTGATGTTTCGTACAAGGACAAATCCTTTTCTTTTGCGTACCCCTTTCCCAGTTTCGTCTCTTCCCTATTTATGTGTGTTTTTTAGTCCCTCCCTTCAGATGAGGAATTGTCACAGTCAACTAACTTCGAGAGACAATATGTTATGGAATTGATTCAATTGAATTATGATGGCACTCTCTGTTATCTTGGCAATCATTATGTGCCAAGTTAACCAAGTTAGTTTCCAAGGCCCCAGACAGCCAGTTCAAAGATTCTGGATGACTCAAAGTAAGTGGTTCATAATTTTCTCCTTGTTGCATTTGGCTTGACTTTCTTTATGAGTATTTCAAAAGTTTCAGTTGTATCCAATGACAAAAGAGTGAGAAGTAATGGCTTCAATAGAAATTATTATGCGTTTTCCTTTTTCTGGATGCAGAAAGAAGATAGAGAAAAGGACAGAATAGAATCAACGCAATACAGAAAATGGAGAGCCTCCATTGATTAACAGGATAACACAAGTATTCTTCCGCATATAGGTTTAGATTCTGGGAGAAACAAGCATATAACTGGATTTCATAATCCTTCATTGAGTTACAAAATTATGTTGCACTCTATCAATGAGACGATCAATGACTCCAAATGACTAATTAACCAAGCAGAAAGTCGAAATTGTAAATACTTATCGACTACAAAATAACTACCAATATTCAACTTAATAATCATGCATCATGTGTGCATGCACGTGTCTGTACCATCACAACCAAGCTCAACAAGACGAAGAACTGGAAGTGCAAATTTACCGAGTTATGGAAATTATGGGCAGAAGACTTCATCAATCTTGTGAAGTACGCCTCATCCCATGGCTCTAACCCTTCATCTAATTGGCCACTTATTTCTCTCTTAAAATCCAATATTTTTTTGAACTCCTACAGTAACAGTACCATAAAGCTGTGAACAAACATAATAGAGCCTACAGCAGAAATAGATAGGTTACCAATATTTAATTTCTAAACCATACACTTCACTTAATATCATACCTCCTCAGCCTTGGGCCTGACCATTTTGCTCATATCAAGCAGAAAGGGAAGCACAACTTCTGGTGAAGAAGCCATATTATCTTTCAGAGCAAATTCAGCATAAGATTTATATCCCACAATCTGCACAGATAAACTACATAGCACATTAAAAGCAGGCAATACTAATATAAAAAAGTTCAGGATCAATTCTCTTCGTGCATTGAGTGGACACAAGTTCACGAAAGTTGAGCATGGTTCGCATGGACCCCAGTGATCATATGACAGCATTTTGAGAATGATAATGAGCTCAGGATTTTACATGGCTAGTTAATAGTAATAACAAGTAAAGAAATGCAAGAAAAGAATAGTGCGTAAAAAAACTATCCTTACTAAAGGAAATGGAGACAACAATATAAAATACTGAACACTTAAAATTGAACTTGTATACCATAACCTATGACATGGAGACAAAGGACATAGAACACGATAAAATTCAATTTTGATTCATCACAGTAATCTTTCAGGTCAGTTATTTTCAGAACATGCTATTTGCTTGAAGAGAGGATTATAGGTCTGTAAAAATTACAGCAGCCATATTTTCTGCTTCATCATTTGTCATTCAAGTCCATGAACTGGAAATGTTGAACCATATTGATTAGAGGTGTTTATGGCATTCTCTTCATTTGTGGTTCAATTCAGGGACTTTGAGTGTGTGTGTGTGTTTTAAGCATATCTCTGTACAGGTGTTGTCACTTGTAAAGAAATCAACATTTGAAGTATGAAATGCTGTGTTAGATCCTTTGTTTCTTGCTTGTACTTATTCCAGTAATCTGACTGATTGTGTGAGTGTGTGTGTGTTTAAGCATATCTCTGTACAACTGTTGTCACATGTAAAGAAATCAACATTTGAAGTATGAAATGCCAGGTGTTAGATCCTTTGACGCTTGCTTGTACTTATCCTTGTAATCTGACTCATTATAATGAATTAAAAAATTCATACAATTGAATGAATTATTCCATTTTTTATGTAAAAGGCTTCTTGGAAAGTCAATTTCATCCTAGTAAATGTAAATTATATCAAACAACTGTGCACATAATTAAACATATCATCTCCATTAAGGTACTCCACTATATGAACAAGAATACCAAATCCGAATATTACTTTCTTTTGAAGACATGTGGCATACTAACCTCAGCAAACTCGTGACGAGCTGCAATAAGCTTATCAAGAACCACCAAGTTTGCTCGGGGCACAGAATTTCCTCTGACATAAGCTAGCTTTCTAACCTGGATAAGATCAATATAAAAACATAAAAAGAAATCTTTTGAAAAATCAAATATGCTACTTTTCTCAACTACAGGAAATAAAATCCAGTCTGCCAAAGAAATCTACTGATCACCTTACAACACACTGCTGTCTAAATTTGAATTTGCACAAAGTTTTAGAAAAGAGTTAAAAAAAGTTTTTTGTAATTTTTCACTTCCGTCTCAAGAATAAAGGCCAAGAATCCTAATTTGTAGCACAATATACTTTTAAGTAAAAGTACTTTTGGAAGTAAATACCCCAGGAAAAGGTTACTCTGTGGACGTCAAAAAAGGAAATAGGAATGTTCACTTGTAGAAAGACATGTAGGAGGTCTAGATCAATACTGATGGAGGTATTATAAATAATACCGTTAAAATCCTTGCAACCAATCTGGCACTGGATGTAATAGGAGAATTGTAGGAGAAGGGGAAAAGGAAGAAGGAGAAGAGAAAGGAGGGGGAAGAAGCGGGGGGAGAGGAAGAGAGAAATTGGGGAAGAAATTTGATTTATTTCATAATAATCAAGTTATCCCAATTACATCGCATAATACCCCTTTTATGGGGTTTTAAAAGGCCTTATTCTAAGTAAGGAAATAATATAAAATCAACTCTAATTACATTTCCTAAAATAAACTTTAAAACTCGAAAACTAATATCAATTATAATATTCCATCACAATCTCCTTTTACTCGCAATTTATATCAAGTCACAAAGTGTGCGTGCGTCACATTTACTCTTGTTGACCAATATTTTGCTATAGAAAGTGAAATCTGTTAAAAAACTCTACTTGCTCAGTCCAAAGGAGAACATAAAAGTCATATTTCAAAGGTAAAATTTCTTATTCAAGATAAATATCATCTAAGTCTTACAAGAAGCTACCTCAGGATCTGAAGCTAACTGCAAAATAGAGCACAGAGCATCAGGCTCTGTCCTTAAACGAAACCCTCTCTCTCTTTTGTTACCATCCAGCACTGTTGATAACCTTGGTTGCCCTGATGGACGGTAAATGGGCTTGGCGAGATGGTGCAAATTTTTAGGTACACGTGACCCTGGAAATATATCCACATGACCTGGGTCCGCGACAATATTTTCATTGAACCTGATCAGGAGAAAAAGTGCATGCAAAATAATTTCACTACCAAAATTAGCCAATCTAATGCCTTCCAAAGTTAAAAGAAATATTAGACATAAATGAACTGTAAAAAATGAATTGCACAATCACCTCAAATGGCTTGTAAAGCTCCTTCATCACATACAGATCTAATATAAATGTATGTTACTAGTTTAATACTATATTAGTTTATTATAGTTTCCTAGTTTGACTAAATTTAGGATATTGTTCTAACTTGCCTAAATTAGGGTTTATTTTTTTCCTTCACAAACTAGATTTGTTTGGACTTTATATAAATAGAGCTTATGCATTTTAATACTAAAAACTTTGATATGAAATAAACTTAATATTCCCCCCTAAAGTTTCTGTATCTCTCCCTCTTCTTCTTTTTCTCCTCACTCTTCCTCTTTGTCAAACTTGTTTTTGTTCGACTGTGTTCATCGTCAATTTGGTACCAGAATAAGTCATTTCCTTTGACCAAATAATTTTTCTAAAGTTTAGATAGGTGTTCAAGTTCAAGAGTTTATTATAACCACCACTTCCTCTACCATCTTCCACATCCATAACCACCATCAAACAACTGTTTTTCCTTTTGAAACACCAAAATTTTTTCCAATAGAACAGATTCAAATAAAAGAAAAGTAAAGGGAATCAACAATTAGCAATCAGCAGGAAAATCAAATCTGCAAAAAAATAATATTGTTCATCATCATTATTCATTGATACTGTTTGTCCGAGATTTTTTTCTTTTTCTTTTTTGCTGTCCTCGAACTGTTCATCGGTAACCCAAATTTTAAGTTAGATTAGTTATTTCGTTATTACTCTTAGTTTTCAATGAAAAAAGGACAAAAAAATATAAAAAGATGAAAAAATAAAAATTAAATAGAAGTATAGTGTTAATATATACAAGTTCTATAGCAAGCACAAATTCTCCAATATCCGACTTAGTTGAACGTTTTTACTAGCTTGTGCACTCAATTTTTCTGCCACTTCCTTTACCAACAATGGGGTAACTAATTCGAACATTGGTGGATCGCGCATGATTGGCAATGATTTACACGTTGGGTTTTTGATGCATTATTATAAAAGATATTATATTATTTAGCTTTCAATTTTGAAGCTTATTTTAGGAAACACGATTATGGTTTGACTTTATAGTATCTCCTTACTTAGAATAGGGTCTCTTGAAACCCTATATCAAGGGGTTTATGTGATGTAATTCGGACAACCTTTGATAATGAAATATTGATATTTTCTTCCCTATCTCTCTATTATCTCCCTCTCCTTCTCTCTTTTCCACTCATTTCTCTTCTTCTCTTCCCTTCCCCTTCTCCAATAATTCATTCATTGCATCCTGCGTCAGGTTCAAGTATCAATTTTGTTCTACTGAGACTTTAAATTTCATTTATTGACTGACTTTTTATTTTAAAAAAAGAAAAAAGAAATGTTGTGGTGTACCTGTCAAAAAGTTAGGAGACCAATTGTTGACAAATGAAAAAAAATTCAGCCTTTGCTATCTTTTAATAAGCTCCTACCTTTACTTGAATGAATTACGAATTTGCTCTCACAAGTAGACCAATCACCTGCCATTTTCATGGTTACATCTCTTTCTTCAGCTGCCAAAGCATTAGTTTCCAATAACCTATTAAAACATCCACATGTTGCTATACTGGTAGCAATTCCTTCCTCCCCAAGTGAAATATTCCGAATCACTTACTTGATGCCCCAATGCAGTACATCTTTCCATAAAGTATATCATCATTTGCATTACTATCTAACAGCTCCACCAAGTTGTATGCTAAAGGAGCTAGAATACTTGAAACTATGACTAATAAGATGTATTGTTTCATCATATTGGACCTAGATTGTGAGTAAATGATAATTTACATGTTCCAACATTTTCTTTTAACCTAAAAGAACCTCATCTAGGGAATATCTTTACATCTATGGAGACAGTTATGACCCTATTATTAGAAGAAAGTGACAATCTCTCTCTAGACTTGCTTCCTCTCCTTTGCATAGTGTGAAAAAGAAAAATAAGATAGTTTTTTTTGGTTGAAATGAATGTGGTAGAAAGACTTTTTGGGAAGTGAACTATTAAGATTAAACCTTATCACAATCTATAAAAATTTTAGGAGTTTGTTTCAATAATTATAATACAGTTTTATCCTCCTTTTACACAGAGGTTGATAGTTCAGAGCCTTTTCGTTATCACACATGCAATCGATACACTTAACATTAACATAGTTGGAGAATTACGTATGCCAACTAACCTAAACATTTAATATGTCCTCAACTTCGTGCTAAAATTGTCCTTGTTGACTCCTTTTCGTGACTTCAACATTGACTTTGAAGTGCATTATCTCAATTCCAGTACTCCCCGAGTAGTCATGTTTTCCAAGGTCACTATTCGATCACATGCTTTTCCTGTTAAAATCTGATTATTGCCTATTAATTATCCTCATATTCTTTTAACTTCGGCCTCTATTTCTCATTTTTCTGATTTTAATACCAAGAAAAATCAATAAGGCCCCGTTTGGTACCCATTTTTTTCAAAATGCATTTTTCTCTCTCTTCTTTTCAACCACACATTCTTTATTAAAATAATATTACACGTAAATCAAAAACTTTTCTTTATTTTTCAACCACACATTTCCCATCAATTTACTATTCAAAAATGCATTTTTACATAAAAATGTCTCCCAAACACCCTCTAACTTATTTGAATAATAAAAGTTATAAGTTTGCTTTTGACGTACAATTTAGGCATGGATGTTTTCGCGCTAAACTTTGTCTTGTTACATGTTTCTTTGACACATTTTTCGAAATGTGTAAAAAAAAAAAAAAAATTGGAACGCTCACTTAATATTAATGTATCTGATAAACCATCACTTGAATGAATGTTATGTTTTCAATATAGAAGAATTGTTTCCTTATCGGGACACATTCGAGTCATCGTTGTTGCAATAATTTGTTTATGCAGGTCAATCCATTGTAATAGTCCCTTGTTCTCCTCATTACATGCAGCCAATTGATTTTTTTGTGGATGGATTGCACTTTATGCTACATTTCAGAGTTTGACATCGGTATTTGATTCAAAAGAAAAATCGCCTCATTGTTATGAGTTCAATCATATATTCATGTCAAGAGTTCTGTACAAACACTAGGTGAAGATAAAAGATCGATCTTCTTAGAGCATGAAGTTGCAATTTATATTGCCAGCGTCGAATTCTCTCAATCGGGAAAAAATGATAGGAATTAAGATAGTTTAATCTTATATTAGTTTATTATAATATCCTAGTTTGAATAAAATTTGGATATTGTTTGATAGGTTTTTTAGTTTGACTATTTAGGGTTCATTTACTTTGTTTCCTTCTCAAATTAGATTTGTTTGGACCCTATATAAAGAGGGCTTGTGCATTGTAATACCAACAACTTTGATATGATAAAAACTTAATATTCTTCCCCCTATATTCTCTCCCTTCTCTTTCTCAATTCTCTTAATCTTTTATTCTCAATCTTGTTCTTGTTCGATTGTGTTCTTCATCAATATGTGACCCGCAAATATCATCATCAGTTGCAGGTACACAACTGTGAAAGGAACCTATTGCACCAGTTAAATTTTCCTCTCTGTAACTAAATGCATACATAAAGAACAAGTGAACCAAAAGGAAAAGTTGAACATGGATTGCAGCTTCTGAATCTCAATGTCAAAATACCATGATTTTACATAAATGTGAAGATACTTATTGAACCACTGAAATCTTTCCTCACTGTGACAAATCAGATACATAATAACCAATAAATAAGGAACCAAAAGGACAGTTCAGACATGTATTGAAGCTCCTAAATCTCAGTGTTAGAATACCATGATTTCTAAACCTAGTCAAGATACATGCACTAACAAATGCTTTGGATGAAATTACAGAAGTCTTAAGAGTTTCAAAAAACTACTCTAATATCCAGAATTTATCGAGCATCTGGGGTTTATTGATACTGCTCATGCAAATAGACCTTGACTACAGATATTTAGGGAATATTCCAGAGACGTCAATAAGGGATTATTAAAGGAAAGATGAGATGAATAATAAATAATTTTGTACGTAAACCCGGAAAATACTTTTTAACCAAACAATCTTCAAAAAAATCGCTGTTACAAAATTCATATTTTATGAAAATGAGGCTCAGACAGGTTCTTCTTGAGTTCAGGAACTGTGAAGTTGATTTGTTTGGGAAAGCAGGTATCAACAGCTGGATTTCAAATCCGTTCTTTTTGAACAACACGTAGAAGACTATACAGCAATAATAAGCAAAACAACATAATATAACCAGAGAAAGAATACTAATATTGCTAAAGCAAGATGATAGTTATTCTAACAATTTTTCCATCTTATTTCATTAATTTGGGATGTTTAAAAGCTAAATATCCTTGTGATTCAAATATTCAACCATTTAACTACGATAATCTATGGTTCATCCTCTCATTCATGTATATACATGGGCGAAAGATGAACTTCATGAAAGTGCAGCCTTGATTAGTTCCTACTTGCATTAGCAGCATAAAACTTAAAGAGAACAGTAAAAAAGTAAAGATATTGGGAACATACTCCCTGCAAAGCCGAACAATGTCTGTGTTCAGTTGATTAACTCGATCCAATTTTTCTGTAAAGAAAAGAAGGGATCTTCAACAAGTGCAAGAGAAAAAGATAATTCAAATAGTTGGAGAAACAATCATTACCAGGGCTGAGATGAATGCCACCCTTCTCCAAGTCTATACGCAGATAATGGGCTGCCCTTTGAGCTTCTTCAGTAAGCAAATGGTGATCCTTCTCGGCTTTTACAACCGCATGATACAAAGTGCAATTCGAATTAAGATACTGCAAACCAGAAGGAACATGCCTATAGGCAATATAATATGGTACCAAATCCTGATCTTACAAAAGAAACTTTCTTATCTTCTAGCTTTCTCCAGTATGGTTTAGAAAGGGAGAAAAATCTTAATTTCATTCCACTATCCATAGAGAGTTCAAAGCTGAAGCAATAATTTTTTCTGAATCAAATAGAAGATGACTTCCATCGTCCAAAGGTATTACCTTACACTTTGCGTCATATTTATTTATGGTTGACTTCAGCGTAAAACAATCTTAGATCCTTCCCAGAGCAATCACCATAGGTTCTCTTTGATTTAGAGAGTCACCGTTGTATTGTTAGAGAATATTATCAAGAAATTTATATCTGAGTATGAATATTACATATTCTCATTCTGTGTTTTCTAAGCCATAGATATAAAAGATAATTCACTGAGCATGATATGTAATTACCAATAGTAACTAAGTAGATAATGTATTAAGAAACCACTGTTCAGGGGTCAACTCACATGTAGATATTCATTTATGCGGAGTGATGCATTGCTTGCCTCCTCGACAAATTCCCTGGAAAAAAAAAATGAATATAGTAATGACCTAAAAGTTGCAAATGCACGTAATTCACACCAATGCAACAGCACTCACCTATCAGGATGTGTATGCCTACACAACTCTGCAGAGTCAATAACTGTGCAAACCTACCAATAATCAAACACTTCCATCATTTCTTATCACTGAAAGGTCAGACATTTATTGGAAATTCCAGAATGTCTCTAGTGTGGGGTGTGGGATTGCCATGGTTACAATCGGGACCAGTACCAATATTCTAACATGTCTATCTCTCTCTTCTAGTTTGTCTCGTCCACAAACAAAGCACATTGTGCTGTGCGTAGTACTTGCAGTTACCACAAGTCCAGAATTGGAATAGTATTATATTCCCACTTTCGGACTTTCCAATAAAAAAATATTTATTGTACTATTAATGCTCAAAAAGATTAAAGTAACAATATATAACTTAATTCATAAGTCTGATATGACTATGTTATGATTCATCGTAAAAGCTTAAAGCCAGGGCAAAAGATAAAGACAACATACTGCATTTGATATTTCATCCATGGCGTCGATAATTTCTGGACCTGAAGGCATTCCAGCAATATAACTTACGAGTTCATTAGACCTAGTAAGCACATCAAATCAAAATTGAAACAATGTGACGAATTTATCTAAATCTTAAAACCGCAAAAAATAATTTTTCCAACTGTGTTACCGCTCAATAGCATCATCGACCATTCGTCGAAACCCTTTGGCCGTTTTCAAGTTGTCGAATCCATAGAGACCGGTTTCTCTGATTAATGGAGCTGTGGAGGTGTGTACACAATGACGGGCGGGGATAAAATACGCAGCTGATCTGCGGATTAGGGTTTGCATAGTGGAAAACAGTTGAAATTTTAAGCTGAAAACAGTAGAGAAGCTGTCGTCTGCAGATGGGGAAGAAGAAGACGCTTATCTATTCAAACTGTGAGCTTGTTTGAGCCTCTTTATTTAGAAAAACTGCATTTTTATTTTGTTTTTATTTTAACAACATATTTTTCGTTAAAATAATATTACACGTAAATATAAAATTTTTCTTTACTTTTAATCATATATTTCTCATTAATACACTATTCAAAAATTCATTTTTTCGTCCAAAATGGAGCTCAAACTAGTGATCAATTGCGTTTTGAACTAAGAATTCCTTGAATTACATAAACCCCATGAAAATGGGGTAATTTCAAACCATACTTTGAAAAATTGAATATTTTCACGATAAATATAGTTTCGTTTAAAGGACATTACTATCCTTTCAATTTATAAGTGAAAATCAAACATTTCCCACTTAGGGCCCGTTTGGTAGAGATTTTAAGAATTGATTTTTTGACCGTTAGAAGAAAAGTGGGGTCCACATGTGAGAGAAGAAGTCAAAAATTACGGCTTGAATAGTAAAATAACGGTCAAAAAATTAATTTTTTGGGGTAAACAATCCCTACCAAACGGGGCCTTAAAACTTTAAAGTTAGATAACATTTTTTATCTATTTATTTCAACACGGATAATTTTTTTCTCATCTTTCATATGCTTTAATCTCAAAATTTCATAAATTTATCAAACGCTAAGCAAGAAATTTTTTTATATTAATCACTTTGAGTCGATAAGTATATTTACATATATTTAATTTAGTCTTCGTTAGATATATATGTTTTAATCGATAAATCTTATTTCGAGATAGATTAACATGTAAATAAATTTTATAATAGATCTACACTTTTTTTAAGCATGAACAAGAAAAAATTTCATCTACATAATCGACCGGCCGTAATAGCCGAAGGTAACCAACGTAACAGCCTATTGTTAATAGCAGCCAGCTGTTATGTCAGTAACGATCGACTATTAATAGCCTGTCATAACAGTCGACTGTAAAACTTTTTTTTAAATAAAATTGAACCGAACTTTTGACTACTTTTTTCTTATAATTAAAATTTTTGTTTCGTAATGCAAATGTGGTTGTAATCTCAGGTTGTTTTTTGGTGATTTTGAATTGGATGGAAATGATCGATGGATATGAAAATAGATGAGTGATATGTGTCGTGGTATTCCAATTTCTATAATAGAGAGTACATCATATGCTAGAATGTACCATGACTTACAAAACAAGCTGAATGTCGATCATTCTCAGTGTGACATGAAGCTTAGATTTTTATTCAACGAGCATTCATCAATTCTGATTCCACCTATGAAAGTTACTTCTAATGCTGAAATGAATTATCTATTTGAATTTAACAAAGCACACGACTCCTCTTTACATAACTTTAGTGAGGAAGGATATCGTCAAATGTGAACACGAAGATTCGGATGGAGAGAATAATAATGCCAATTATTTTTGGCATGCAGTGGAGATAACTCGTGAGAACGATGTAGTTATTTTCCAGCTAGTTGCTCCTCATTGTGATCTCGTTGTTAGACAATGACAATGAAAATGCATTTAGAATGAGGATTTAATTGCTTTATTCTGTCAGAGACATGAGCAAGCTAGGAGCTTGGGGGCTGGATTGAGTGAACCGCCGCCTAACTCTTCGCGTGTAGTTCTCGATGATGAGAATTTGCATGTCGAACAACTGTTTGAAACAAAGAAAGATTTACAAAAGGCTGTGCACGGGATGACATTAAAATACAACTTTGAGCTTAAGGAAAAGAAATCAAACAAGCTACTGTTGACGATTGTCTGCATCGACGACAATTGTCATTGGCACTTGCGAGCGACTATAATGAACATGAATGAGTTATTTATGTTTGTAAGTATATACAGGAAAATACTTGCGAAATGGAAATGCGTCAAAACGATCACAGACAAGCTCGAGTATGGTTTATTGGTCGACAAATAATATACAAGTATCAGGACTCATGGACAATCTACAAACCTTCAGACATCATTAACGACGTCTATCGAGAATACGGAATGGTCAAGAGCTACCAGAAGGCCTAAAATGCCAAAAAATGCACGTTGGAGGATTTAATGGGCTCGACCGAGGAGAGCTATGCTAAATTGGCCAGATATTGCCATATAACATGGGGGAAATTAATCCTAATTTAGCATTTTTTATTTAAACGGCAGGCGATAATTGCTTTAAGTTTTTCTTCATAGCTCTTGGACAATGCATTCATGAATGTCGAAATGCAATGCAACTTCTAATTCTAGTTGATGGTACAATTCTGAAAGCTAGATATCAAGGCAAGCTGATTATTGCTATATATCAAGACGCCTACATCCAAATTTACCCCATTACATTCTGCATAGTCAATAGCAAAAATGATTTATCAATGTTTTTTTTCTTTACAAAGTTGAGGGAGGTGATCGTGAAAGTCAAGGACCTTGTTTTCGTAACTGATCGGAGATCGTCTATAATAAGTGGTAGCACTGAAGTTTTTCCCAAAAGCATATCATGGGTATTATATGTACCATGTACAAGGTAATCTGAAGACTAGGTAATTGGGCAAAGACCTCATTTCATTGTTCAGGAGAGTGACCAAAGCTTACAATGTTGAAGAGTGTAATAAGTTCATGGTTGAAATAGGAAGTATATCATTCTCGGCATGGGAATATCTAATAAAAATGGGGATCAAACATTGGGTGCGGTTGCATTTTTTAAGACGTCAACACAACATGATGCTATCGAACGACGCGGATCTTTCAATGCATTGTTCAAGAAAGATCGAGAGTTACCAATTTTTCCAATGATCAAGAACATTCATAACAAGCTACAGTAGTGGTTTTACGATCGACGTGGGGAATCACAGAATTGTACGAGCGTGCTAACCCCTGCTCAAGAGGACAAACACTTTAAGGCTGCAGAGGTTACAGGAAAATTGAATATGGAACCATTGAATGAGTTGCGCTTCTCCGTAAAATGTGTACGTAATATGGTATATATGGTGGACTTAACTGATAATAGATGCACATGAAGTTGATTTCAGTTTTAGAACTTTTCATGTGAGCATGTAGTTACGGTGGCCATGTATCGAGGCTTTGTAGTGAGAACATAATGCTCTCCTTATTACACGACTGATTTTTGGAAAGCAGCATATATTGAGATTATATTTCCTCTACCGAATGAAGTTGAGTGGGAAGTTCTCGACCATATTCTCCCATTTAATACATTGTTACCACCAAAAGTTGAACCACATAGTCATGGACGTCCACGTATATCTAGAATACTATCCATCAGAGAGTTTTCTCGACCATGTAGATGTAGCAAGTGCATAGCAATAGGTCATACTCGTCAATTTTATACAAGTCAAATTCTCCTAAAATAACAATTTGACCAATGTGTAATGATGTCGCTATTAAATGAACAATATTTATATTTGTTTTACAATATTCATAATTATTTTATAATTAAATAAACAATTATTTCATAATTAAAAAAATTGAATGTCTAATATTCACATAAATTTTACATATTTACAATTATTTCATAATTAAAAAAAATTCAATGTACAATGTTTGCATAAATTTTACAATATTTACAATTATTTCATAAATAAAAAATAATTCAATATATAAGACTTACGTATCACAATTAAATTCATGTAAATCACACGCTAACTTATTTCTTCAAATTAGTATCCATAATTGATTGATTTAATCAATCTTATGTATTTATGTATTTACTAAAAAAGTCAATGTATTTTATAACGAACATGCCGCAATCACCCCCATCATTGAACAATAATGTGTTAGTTCGGCACTGATCGATATTAAATGGCACGCCGCAAGTGCACGGGTCGCGATCAAGTAGTATAATGGACCTTTTAAGTCCCGGTCGATCCCTCAGAGAGTGTTGTTTTCAATTACGAGTGTCTTTGTTTCAAATTAACGAAAAAGATACACACATTTAAAAGTTCGATTTTAAAAACTATAAAAAGGCGAAAACTCGATTTTGATTTAAAATACTTAAATAATACTTAAAAAGTGGAAAAGCTTGATTTTAAAAGATATTGGAATTTAATGATTTCGCTTAACCCTTTTCAAGCCAATTATGCGCAGATGCAAATTACCAAACTATGTGGTTAGACCCGATTTTTCAAAATTAGTCAATAACCTCTGTCGAGCGATATCAACCCTAATTGCTTGGCATTAACATATTTCTATGTCGTTCTAAACCAAACAACTGCACTCAATTTTTGTGAAAATAACTCAACGGGTCACATGGGGTAGGTATACATGTCTGGATACCTAAACGCGTATAGTCGAAACCATACAAACCTATGGTATTAATTATTTTGGTCCATTATGTGCAACTATTTTTCAATAATTACGCAACTACCTAACCACAACATCTATTGACGTCAAATAAATGTAGTAATCTTAAACATGATAATTAATACACCAATATTTGATAACAAATGCATATCTAACAACATATAACACGATATTAATGAAAATAGGTTAAGCTAATACATAAATTCCAACATAAACTTGTTTAGTTCATCATTCTAACAAAATAACAAAGAGATTCTCATAAACATATCATTACAAACATGAAGAACTAAATGAAAGGAATACAAAAGTTGAGATAAAACCCTTTTAAATACGAATTGTAATTCCTTCAATGTATTCTTCAAGCTTTCCTTAATGATCTCATTGCTATATCCACTTGATTCCCAAAATAAAACTAAAATTAACAAAAGAAAATAAAACTAAAAGAAGAAAAATCAAGAAAAAGAGAGAGAGAGACCAAGAGAGATAAAGATAAAAGTGAAAGAGTTGGGGAATTTTTTTTACCTACCAAGTTATATTAGTATATATATGGAATATGTATAAAATATAATATATAAAAAAAAGATATTATTAGACACATAAATATCCTAAAAATATCTAGCATAAAATAAGGATAAAATATATATATATATATATATATATATATATATAGACACAACATAAATATCCTAAAAATATCTAGAATAAAATAAGGATAAAATAATAAAAATGTTGACCAAAAAATCTTGAAATTGCAGGTCAGATCCTTCAACTTTCATTTAGTGCAATTTAGTCCTCAAAATTTGACTTTTATTACATTTAGGCCCTTCCATAACTGCACTTCAAGTCCTTTTCCTTCTCTTTTCGCTCGTTATACTTCTTTTCGGGGTTTTAGCCTACAAAAGTAACAATTACACAATTATAAATAGAAATCTACTCAATTTTATCAATAATAAATTTTCAAAAAATGCTAAATAAATGTGTAAAAACACACTTATCAGGTACCATGTAGATAAAAACTAAGTTTTAAAGTTAAAAAAATTTCAAACACTTACAGCCCTTGTTTGAGCCACATTATTGAAATGAAAATACATTTTTTAATAGTATATTGATGGGAAATGTGTTGTTAAAAAATAAGAAAATATTTTGAATTTGCGTGTAATATTGTTTTATTAAAGAGATTAAAATGATATCAAATCACTGTTGAAAATATTTTTTTTTCAAATAATGTGGCTTAAACAAGGCCACAATATTGACTATCTCGTCGTCATGTTTCGAACGATGGCTAATTTGTTCTATACAGTCACTCTCGCTCGTCTAGCCATCAGAGGAACGATCATAGTCATCGGCTCCAATTTTTACTCGAGTTGACCCTGTGTCAGACATGAATAATCGGGTCGTACATATATAGTCAAGTCATCGAAGACGATCTCCACGACAATGCAGTGATGACTCGCGATCATTAGAATATACATATATGCGTACAATTCTCCCATAGCTTTCTCCCAACGCTCAAGGACGTCCTTATATTCCACTCGAGCATATATTCAGACACCTTGTACTCGTTATTATAAGTTGAAACGACTGATACTCAATGATAACAGCATGTACAAACTTCTTGTTCAATATGACTTGGCTAGGAATGTGAAATAATTTTGGATATCTTTCAACTCGATCGCGCAACAAATCCATGACCAGGTCAATGTGTTACATAAAAAATACCAATAAAAGAGAGGAAGTTATTTCATTTAATAAACAAAAAATTATATATATGTAAAAAATAATAATATGACTCCATCACTTATATCGTCGATGAACCAAAATCCTGAAATGGTGATGTCATGAAATAACTTGTAGGTGTTCGAGATCTGTTTTGAACGTTTTCCACTTACCATGGTCCGCCTCTCGAAAATGATTGGGGCACATCCCATCGACGAACCTCCTCATCTTCACCTCAACCGTGAAGGGAGAGACAATATACTGTAACGACAATCTCGACTTCTTATAAACCATCTGCTCCAGCATGTCAATAGCATGCTTTTTACCCTCAGTCATGGTGGGTATCCTTTCCTCCCCCGTCCTGGGGACTGCTACCTCCTCGAGGCTCGCCACCTCTTTCGTCCTCCATCTTGTAGCCTCTCCCGTCTCCATCAGGGCCACTCCCTCCATCATCTCCTCCTTCGCTACCTTTCCCGTACCTGATGAAGCCATCTGCTCATACTCCATAGATAAAAAAATAATAATTCTAATGCATCATCTGACCACAATTGTGAGTGACCCCCTTTCCGCCATCCTCTTGATCACCCTCTTTGGCACCCCACTGCCCTACTTGCTATATCACTTCGGAGAGCTGTGATCTCATCCCGAAAAGGTCTAAAAATGGCCGCATAGCACTCCAACTTCATGGGATAAATTATCGAACCTTCCTATCAACTATTGTTCAGACCATCGACCCTTCCTATCAACTCTAATCGCAACACACTGATTTCTTCCGCTATAAATCTAGTTAGGCGAGCATACAGATCACGAGGAAGGTGTCCAGCGGAGATGATGCTCTCAACGGAGGTGATTGTCAATCAATTGGACCTCGTTCCTACACAAATAACAACATTAAAAATTATTAATTTAATTAATAATTACTAACTCATACAAAACGGTAATCAATAAATTATCCAGTATCAAATTGGACATCTGATCATCTTGAGTCTACGAAACAGCTATTGATACACAAGACCTCGACCCTCATCCTCCATCGATAGTGTCAAATCATTTATGACTTCAAGTTGACATATTAACATTTCAACTAGCTAATGATCATGTAATGAGATTTTTAAACCACGTACAATATAAATAACAACTGTATAATACTCACATGAGGATCGTCGAGGAGAGTCGATAACTGTTTCCCAGATAAACATTTATCCGCTCGGGATGCTCACCAATGATGCATTCAATGACAATATTTCTCCCTTCATCTCACGAAGAGGGTACCCAATATGGGGACAGCCTCATTTGTCCAGATCTAAAAGACATATAATTATTATATATAAATTCAGTATAAAAAATGTTTTAATGTTGATTATGTTAAACATTTACATGTACTGCAAGGGATCATTCATAAGGTATTGTACTTACATACATGCCTCTTGGGCTTCGAGAGTGATCTTGTAAAAATGTGTATGGTGTCCTTAAAACATTTTCGGCCCCACGAATAGTTGTTGAATGCATCGATATCGTCGACAATATCTAAATGAAAGAGGCCGATCACAATCTTCTTGTGATGACACCACACCAGGCTCTCAATAACGTAGACCAATCTTAACTTCAGTCTGTCCAACATCTGGTTGCACCCCCTGATTACGCCAATCAGCTGCGGCAGAACAACGTCCTCTATCCCTGAAAATAATCATTGTGCAGCCTGTTGCTTCTCTGAGTGCCTCACGAGCTCCTTCATCGCACGTAATATTTAGCCCAATCATCAGGGCAAACTCGAACGAGGAGAAAGTAGCGACTTTGCCCCCGAGGTCGAAGTGGAAGGCACCACCATCAACTGGCCCGAGTAGTCAACACAGTAGTGCATCAATGATTTACTCGGACTTTACACATTCCTCAACTAATATAGGGGCCAGAGAAAGGATTGACGTATATTATCTGCGTGCTGATCATCCAGTAGCTCCAATACAATAGTGAAACTATCAAAACTTGACATTTGTCTCAACTTCACATCTAGATGGTATTTCATCATGCAAAAATTTTAATGTTAGAACATTGAATAAGATATAACAGTATAAAATATAATATTGAATTGTAACTATTATATGCAAGACATAGATTCATTTTACACCAATGCTAATAAAAAAAATAAATGAATTGCACACAAAAATAAAAAAAATGAAAAAAGTTATTGTAAAGTTTTTTATTTAAGTAAATAAGGAAAAAAGGGGAAAAAAGAAAAACAGAAAAAACGAAAAAAGCAAAGAAAAGAAAAATGTGAAAAAAAAGAACACAAGAAAGAAAAAAATGTTATTATATAAAGAAAACAGAAAAAAAAAAAAAGAGGGAAAAGGGAAAAAAAGGGGAAAAAAAAAGGGAAAAAGGAAAACAGAAAAAAGGAAAAGAACAAAAAAAAAAAAAAAAAAAAGAAAAAGAAAAAAAAAAAAAAAACAAGAAGGAAAAAAAAAAAGAGATCAGAACAAAGAAAAAAAAATAATTGGGCCTACTGGTCAGCCTAAAACAGTTGGTAAACCAACTATTTCGTCGGAAACGGCGAGATTTCTCAACCTTAATGTTTTTTTGTCAAAAATTAATTCAAAACTAATAATCTACCTAAATAATAAAGAATAAATATTATGCATAACAATTACAAGATTTGAAAAATGAAAAATCATTTTTTTAATCTCTAAAAAACTAACATTGTTGAAGATAATAACCAAGTTTTGTGGTGGTCGATGTTGTGTGGACAGTAGAGATGGTAATTCTCGATCGGATCCAACTGTGTTAAATTTTCCTCCCCCCCCCCTTCCTTTTCTCACCTCTCTATCTTGGTGGAAGATGAGGGTGAAATTGACATTTTGTAAATATATATCTATTTTCTTTTTCAACTTTTTTTTTTTTTTAAATGGTTAAAGGCCAATTTGAAAATATGGCCTGGTCAACCAACCATTTTTATATATTTCCTCTTAAAAATGAAGGATTAATCTTCTTGGCCACATCTTGTCAAAGCAGGGGCCTATCGGCCGAAGTTTCCGCCGCAGACACTCGACCAGTAGGGGGCGCACATCGTTCCTTTTTTTTTTTTGCACAGGAATATGGTAATTTCAAGTTCATGTTTATCTTTTTGCAATGAAAGATAAATATCCTTGTCTGTTAGATTAAAAAAATTACTCCCCGAACAACATTTTTAAAAAAATTATTTTTTCTTAAACTCATTTTTAATCATATTATTTCAATAAAAAAATGTTAAATGTAAACTCACAAATTTTCCTCAAGTTTTAAGTACATGTTCTTAAAAATATATATATTATAATCTCCCAAAAAATAGGGTTCAAAGAGATCTTAAATAAATAGCTAAAAATGAGGTGGATAAGTGATACTACTTGTAGATTTCGTGCAATATGTAAATTAAAAAAAAAATGATTTGAATGAAATTGTGATAATGCTTAGCTAGGCCCATGTAAGCACGAGCTCGGCCTGTGCTATTGCAAGGGATCCGTTTGGCACAAACTCATAGGTCTATGGGCACGAGCCACATATAATTTTCTAAAGATAATTTTAAAAAATTCTCTTCCTTCGAACGTATGCAGAATTAAAATTGTACACAAACAAATTGTTACATATATAATTTAATTAAAAAAGTGAATACTATTAAAAAAAATTAACGTACACAATGACAAATTATGATGAACTTAGATCATTCAATTGATCAGCTAATATTTTGACTTTATCCTGGAATTGAAAGTTTGAATCTTCATGGTTATTTAAACACTTTAAGCTCTCTTCTTTGAGTCTATATCTATACTTAGACAAAACCTTGCCACATGAATTAAAGCAAACTTTGATGCTAAAGTACTAATTGAAATTGTTAATAGATCATGTGCTATAAGAAAAATAATTAGATATTACCTAGTCCGTTCTCCAAAATATAGTAAATTCGAATTTTTGCATCACTGACTCTAAAATACTAAGTATGTTGCGAGTAAAATATCGGGATAATTCTAACGTTATTCCACCTGCAAATATATTTGATGTACTTTGGTTAAGTGAAAAAGAAGATTCCTACCGAATCTTTGGGCATACATCTCATACATTTCACATAAACTACTCTCTATATTATCATTGAAGTTTCAAAATTTAACATATTTGAGATTTGGGTTATAACAATTTTTTGTATATACCTAAGGGCCATTACATAAGCGACAGAAAATAATATAGACAAATTCTCCCAATATTTTCTAAACTTAAGTTCCATTGCTATTATGGTATCACAAATAATGGATGATGTTTTATAATTTCTGAAATTTGATGCAATATGATATAAGTGAGAGAGAACTTTGGGATTAGCATACGTACGATAGTACTTTAGTGGCATCAAAAAAAGTTCGAATTTTTTCTCACTTTAAGTGCAATTTCCCAATCATGCTCTTATAAATTATTTTTTGGATGGTGTGCGTGTCGAGTGTTGTATTAAAAAGTAATAAGATTTTCATAGCCTTTATAGGATTTTAGCAAATTTTAAGTTGAGTTTCATTTATGACCTATATTGGTGACTCGTATTTTGAATTCCATTTCATGTTTTTTGCAACATTCATCAAATGCTTATTTTCTATTAAGAAATATCGTAATAAAAATTGAGCACTCCTGATTCTGTCTAATTTACTTTTAATTAGTTTTAACACATCTTGCACAATTAAATTAAAATATGACAAACGCAATGGATATAAAAAAGAATACGACCAAAATGGGGATTGAGGACTCGAACTAATTTATTTGTTACAAATATGTAAACAGTTGCATTGTCAAGCATAAAATTACGAATTTGATCCTCACAATTAATTACAATACCCATTGAAACATTAAAATATTATCAGCATTATGAGAAAATTCAATTAATTTAATAAGTAATAATTTTTTTATGCATTACTTACAATTTATCTAGATAGTGAGCAACGGTAACTATGTAACTTTTTTTATTAATACCCCTCACAGGTCAAACGTAAAAGATATAATACCGTCATATTTATTTAAATAATTTATTTGTAATGTCTTTTTCAGGGTATACATAAATAGCATCGAAATGAATAGTATTTTTATTAATTGTATGTACTTGAGTTGGAGATATTGTTGTATGAACTTGGTGAAATGTAGACGAATCACTATGCTAAGCGAATACTCACAACTAGTTTCAAAGGTCACCATACCCTTGCGTATTGCCTCATTTATGTAGTTTCAGTTGGTAAGCGAACAAGAACACGTATCAGAACCAAATTGAAGTTGAGTTTGAGTAGGATCTAAAGCACTGTGTTTGACCAAACAAATTTTGAAGTGCATAGATAAGTGGGTCATTTCGATACCATTTTGTCAAGCAAATCCTTCTTTATAATTATTGCATATTTCTTTGTAATCCGACTTTCCATTTATTTGACCGTGATCATCAGTTTGAAATGTTCCAAAAAATTAGTAGCGTGTATCTTTTTTCTTGATGTCATCCAATTCATTTGGATTAGTGCTCACATGCACCTCTTCAACACCCAAATCCACGTGAATTAAAATGTCATTAAGACCACTAAAATCGTGAACGAACGGTGGAGATGAAGAGGGAGACCGAATCAACATCAAAACTTTTTAGCTAGGTTAGTCATAGGGTTATTTCCAGTCTAGAATCAACACCAAACAAAGCTTCACCTTGACTACATACAAGGTGATTGAATTGCATAATAAAAGAACAAATTGGTAGAGTTAGATTGAATGGGAAGAAATAATTGTATAAAAATTGATTTACTATGATTGAATGAGAAATTTGTACCCTAGAGAAATTGTGATATGGGTAAAAATGAAGTTGGGATGGAGCATTTATAAGGAAAAAATCTAAAAATATATAAAAAATTCATTGTTGGCCAACTATTAGAACTTTTTCCACTCAGCTCGATAATTTTTTGGGACTAAGCTCGATTTTGGACTCATCCCTGGATGAGCCGAATGGTCCATGGTCAAACCCATATGAGTCGAGCGATCCAAGCTCTTGAGTCGTAAGATTCATTTTTCACGAATGAATTACCCAAATGGTCATTGAACTTTGTGCAATGTTTTCACAGGATCATTGAACTTTAAAAATCACCCAATTCATCACTGAATTTTGTAAAAGGTTTCTATGAGATTACTAAACTTTAAAAATCATCACATTCATCACTGAACTTTGCAAAAGGTTTTCACGGGGTTTAGTGACCTTTGGAAAAATATTTTGCAAAATTTAGTGATAAATTAGGCGATTTTTAAAGTTTATTGATCTCCCGGAAATTTTTTGCAAAGTTCAGTGATGAATTTGATGATTTTTAAAATTCAGTGACCCCGTGATGAGCGCTCTACACTCATAATATTTATGCCACATAATTTGTTATTTTGTTATTCTTGAGAGTGTTTTAGAGCTTTTTATTGTGTGCTTTGATGTTGTGATGTAGGTTGATGAAATTGAAAGAAATAAGCAAAAGATGGCGAAATTGGAGAAATTTGTCAAATTGTAAGAGATCCAAAGTTCGGGAACTAAAGCGCAAATATTGAAAAGTTGTGTTGAATCTTGCAATGAAGATCTGAGCATGCTAAAAGTCAATTGGATGAAAAAAGATGTCAAAGGGATCAAATTTAGTCAAAATATGATCACAAATCAATTTCCAACCAAAAAGTTGTGCTCCGGAATTTCAGCCTCACATTGAGACTCATTTTTGACATAGCAAACGATCGAAGCAGAGAGTAATATCTGAAGAAAATTTGTACTCCTTTGAGTTAGCTCTCTAACGAGCTTTGAATCACCTCAATTGGACATCAGAAGAGAAAGTTACGCTAAAAATACTGAAGGACGCGCAGAAGAAATTTTTCATCCGAACTAGGCGCTGCAGTGCCCATGAATCTGAATTTGGCAGCGCCGCAGAGCCCATATTGGGCGCCGAGGAGCCGCCTATGCGGGGAAACGTATTTTGATGTTTTTGGACTCCTTTCTCGGCTCATTCCAACCCAAAATCGTCCAACACTTGAGGAGACTATAAACACTACCTAAAAGACATAATTAAAGGGGGGAGAACGAGCAAGGAAAACTGGAAGCAGCCGGCAAGAACACGTGACTAGAAAGAGGAGTTTAGTTGGCCAATTACAAGAATCTTCAAGGGGACAATCTGGAGACAAATCCAAGGGGATTCCAACTGGCCAATTGCAAAAATCTGGAGACAAACCCACAGCTGGTCAATACAATTAAAGAAGAGGAATTTAATTGAGAGAATTTGGCAACAATGGAAGAAGAAATCGAGCGGTTAAAATGAGTTTTTCTATTCCTTTTCTTCTCTATGTTCTTTCTTATTAATTTATTCATGTCAATTCCTTTAATTATGCACTAAATTTTAATCCTAGGGTATGATGTAGCCTACTTTAGACATGTTTGGATTCCGTTTTAATTATTTCAATTGATCTTTTCGTTTATTTATTTATGTTGTTCGTGCGCAATGCTTTCAATTAATTGGCCACTAATTGATTGATTTAATTTTCTAAATTTTAGCGCTCGAGAGAGGTAAATTTAAGTTTGATCTAAGACAACATAACCTAGATTTCGTAGGTTTCGAGAGAAAGTGCGAATCTTTAAGGCATGTTTTAAATTAAGAACCACGTGCTTGATAATTTTTATATTTTTAATTTGGAATAGAGATAGTGGAATTAAAATATAAAAATAGATTTTATTTGGCGCTCGAGAGGGGGAAATAGAATCAATTTAGCGTTCTTGCCTATAAATTTTGAAAAGATTGATAGAAATAGTTATACAGTTGAAAAATATTGTCGAATGTACGGTGAAATCATTTCCTAGGCATTCATAATTTGATAAGAAACTTCATAATTTGCCGTTTACTTGCATCGTTCATCCTATTTAATTTTAATTTAGCATAAAAACATTGACTCAAAATTTAATCATCTAAATAAAGGGAAAGCTAAAATAATTATAGTACTCAATTGATTCGAATATCAATCCATGTGGGTTCGACATCCTAACTTCTTTACTATATTACAAAACTTGATACTGTACACTTGCAGTTTAAAAATCACGTTGCATAAATCACGTGGCACCCTGTAAAACATTTTACAAAGTTCAGTGGCCATTTAGGTAATTCATTCCAATTTCACCCTTATAATGTATATAATAATTTGCGATACAAAAATTCAATAAATAATTTTTTTTCTTAAAATGAAAGTCTAAAAATTAAATGAATAATTTTTTAAAAATAAAAGTCTATATAAATGTATGAAAAACTCTTATTAATATGTAGAAATTTATGGAAGTCAATAAAACTCCACAAATTCCATACAAGTCCATAATCTACAAATTTATAAAAGTCTAGATTGATTATATCCTCCTAAGACCATCTCTAAAAGACACTTTAAACATAAGATATTCTTTATTTTAAAAAATCAATATTTAAAATCATGGTTCAAAAAATTCTTTAAATTAACATTTTAATTTAGATAGTGGTGGAGAGCCAAACTCACTCTTTTATAATTAATTGCATTCAAAGTGTTTTAATTTTTAATGTAGGAAAATAATAAAATAATTTAAAGAAAAACTAATTAAAATAAAAGATAGAGAAAAATGATAAATATTTTTTGGGTATAGTAAAATTAACTATTGAATATAAAGAGTTTGTTGGAGTATTTCAAAATTTTAATTCTCTAAATTTTTACATGCTCTTCAAATGATAGAATGTGCTCTTTAAAAATAGAGAGTCTCTTGAAAATACTCTAAGTAAATAGATAAAAGTGAGTTATAAATAAATAAGTAATATTTATGAGTTCTACAAAACATGTGGATAAAATGTTATTTGGCAGTTTATAAACAAATTAGAAATATAGCCAAACATGTGTGGTTCGAATTTTCAAAACCAATTAAAGATAGCTCAATGAATTCTATCTATAGGCTAATATCAATTAACAAGACTCTACACCACTTTAAAAACTCAGCTACCAATTAGATCAAGAAAAAAGCTATTCTACCATAGAAAAAATCTGGGTATACAAAAATTTTTTTACAAATTGTGTACAGAATAGAGACAAGTGTGTGGGCCCCATGTTGGATAAAAAATGCCAAAAATGTGTGTGGGCCCTAGAATTGTGAGTTTTCTGTATGTATTCTGGCAAAAATCATTCTGTACGTGTAGAAGGGTTCTCTACCATATTAATTTGAACAGCTTGAATACATGCATTAAAAAAAGACATGTGGCGTTGTGTAAAAAAAGGAAAAAGTAAAAGAAAGAAAACGGGATAATAAAACAAAAAAAGGTTGTGGCTGTTGCTATGGTTCATTATCACCAAAATCAAAATACGTCTGAAAGAGTGGCGTGCAAGAAGAACCTTAAATTAGTTAAGTCAGATTCTAGCCGTCGTGAATCTCCTTACCGGTGAACCACCCATACAAAATTTAGACTGACCTCTTAACCCATAATAGAAAAAGGGTTGAAGTTGCAAGCATTCTAAATCAATCAGCCTGAATTAAAAATTCAAAGAATTTCTAACGCTCTTCCTAGTTACGGGACTCTAAAAATCAGCAAAATCCTAAAGATTGCCTCTCGCTATTGGTCGCTACAAACTCAACACCGGAGCCCTCATCCCTTGGCCATCGCAAACTCAACACCAGAGTTCTTATCCCACAAAAAAATCTTGGCTGGTTGTGCCGCTGAGTAAGGTTCAATTATTTGACTGGATAATATTAATTGCATTGGAGCACCAAATCTAATTTTGTATGAGTTTACTTCATTTGCATCACCAACTCTAGTTCATTTCATTCGAAAATCTTGTTTAGATTGGCAGACACCCATTTTACAGAGAAGTATTTAAAAACACCCATTCTACCAATTAATTCTAAAATAGATTTAAAAAGTGATAAGTGCTCTACACTCATGATATTTATGCCATTTAATTCATTATTTTGTTATTCTTGAAAGTGTTTTAGAACATTTTAATGTGTATTTTGATGTTGTGATATAGGGTGATGAAATTGAAGAAAATAAGCAAAAGTTGACAAAATTAGAGAGAATGGCCAAATTGTAAGAGATCCAAAATTGGGGGACTAAAATTCAAATAAATAAAAGTTGTGTTGAACCTCAAAATGAAGATCTGAGAGTGCTATGAGTCAATTGGATGAAGAAAGATGTCAAGGAATCAAATTTAGTAAAAATATGATCACAAATCAATTTCTAACCGAAAAAGTTATGATCCGTAGTTTTAGTCTCATAATGAGACCCACGTTTGACAGAGCAAACGATCGAACTGGAGAATTACATCTAAAGCAAATTGAATTAGCTTTCCAAAGCATATTGAATCACCTCAATCGGACATAAAACAAAGAAGTTATGATAAAAACACTGAATGATACGTAGTACAGTCTTTCCACCTAAAGCAGGCACCGCAGTGCCTACCATGCTGAAAATAACATTAAAAGCGGAAAACGAATTTTCTATTTTATTTTTAAGACTTTTTTTTATGCAACTTAACCATAAATCGTCCAAGAACTTCAAGATATTATAAATACCATACAAAAGACCTATTTTCTCAAACATTTGAAGGGGGCAAGATTCAAGACAATTCAACACACAATTTATCAAGGACAAGGAGGCTAACATCAAGGAATCAAGCAAGGAAGCATGGAGAACATCAAGGGGAATTTCAATTAAAAGTTTCAAAAGAGTATTTCTTTCTTTTTCTCTTTATGTTATTCATCAATATATTTAGATTTAATTATTCCATCATGAACTAAACATTTAATCTAGGGTATGATTGTAACTAAAACATGAGAATATGGATTGATTTATTTTAGTTATTTCTATTAGATTTTTCATATGTGTTTATTTGTGTTATGATTTTAATGCTTTGCACTAATCACTTCATAAAAGGGAAAAAACTTCCTTATTGTGAAGTTACCCTAAAAAGATCCCAATAAGGACAATCATAATAATCTCATTGTGAATTTTCACTTCATAGCCTTTATGACTTAAGTAATTAAGTCTGCAAGAGTTAAAAATCTGCTGCCCTAAAGTCATCTGATTTGGGAGTCATCGGCCTAAAACTCGCTTCAGAAATCATTTAAAAATCTTAATGGAGAGACATTTGCACAAAGGGTGATTAAAGAATAAATTTATATTGAAAAAAATATGGACATCACACATCTTGTTTAAGCTCCAAACACTTTTTTTGAAAGGATTAAGCTTTTGATAAGAGGTTAAGTAACTTGGTTGATTCTTGGATTTGAAGCAGTCAAAAATAAGGAGAATCTTCATTTGTTGATATTTTGAATTGCAATTAGTAAAATCTGACCAAACTTGAGCGATGTAAGAAGTTAGTATTGGAAATCAACTCTATGATACATCTTGAAAAGTGAAAAGAAAACAAGTTTGTGGGTGCATGAATCTCACGGGTGAAGTAAGGAAATATTTGACTTTTAAAGTCAGGAATTAAATCAACTTATTATTGTACAGCGTTGCACTTAATTGTCCACACACATACCCGTTTTGCATTGAGGTGAGACTTTAGCTTGTACATTAAACTTTGAAGTAATTCATGAAATTGATGTTATGTTTACAATCTTGAGCTATGAATGCAAGATATCTAGCAGAATTTATCTTATGTAATTTTGTTGGTTTTAATTGAGTTTGTGTGTTTATTCGTTATTTTCTTTAGTTTGGTGTTTACTCGAGGACAAGCAAAATATTAAGTTTGGGGGTATTTGATGAGTGCTCTACACTCATGACATTTATGTCAGTTAATTGATTATTTTGTTATCCTTGAGAGTATTTAAGAAGATTTTAATGTGTGTTTTACTGTTGTGATATATGTTGATGAGATTGAAGAAAATAAACAAAAGTTGGCAAAATTGGAGAAAATGGTCAAATTGTAAGGGATCCAAAGTTCGGGGACAAAAATACAAATAATTAAAAGTTGTGTTGATCCTTGAAATGAAGATCCGAGAGTGCTATGAGTCAATTGGATAAAGAAAGATGTCAAAGGGATCAAATTTAGTAAAAATATGATCACAAATCAATTTCCAATCGAAAAAGTTATGCTCCGGAGTTTAGTCTCATATTGAGACCAACTTTTGACAGAGCAAACGATTGAACTAGAGAATTATGTTTGAAGCAAACTAAGTTAGATTTCCAATGCATCTTGAATAGCCTAAATCGGAAGTCAAATGAATAAGTTATGATAAAAATATTGAAGGATGCGCAGTGCAGCCTGAAACGGGCGCCGCAACGCCCACCACATTGAAAATAGTAATAAAAGCAACACCTGTCGTGCCCATATTGTGCACTGAGAGCCGACTATGTGGGAAAAGGATTTTTTTTGTTTTTGTTTTTATTTTTGGGCCCAACTCAATCATAATTTGTTGAAGAACTTCAAGATACCATAAATACTATTCAAAAGACTTATTTTCTCCAAGAATTGAAGGGGGGTAAAATTGAAGACAATTCAACACAATTCATCAAGGGCAAGGAGGCATGAAGAACATAAAGGGAATTCCAATTAAAAACTTCAAAAGAGGTTTTCTTTCTTTTCCTCTTTATGTTATTCATCAATGTGTTTGATTGTAACCACAACTTGAGAATATGAATTGATTAATTTTAGTTTTTTCTATTTGGTTTTCCATATGTGTTTATTTTTATTATAATTTTAATGCTTTTAATTAATTGGCTACTAATTGAATAAGTAGATGCTAGTCAATTTCGACACTCGAGAGAGAGAAATTTAGGCGCTATCATAAAATTAATACAACCTAGAATTTATGGATTTCGAGAGAAAGTTTAAATTCTTTGAAATATGTTCCATCTAAGAACTATGATCTAAATAATTCTTTGACTTTAATTCAGAATAGAGATTTTGGGATTAATTTCTAGGAATCTTTCTAGCCGGCACTCGAGAGAGAGGATAGAAATACAATTGAATTCTTGCTTATAAACCTGGAAAATTGATTAGAGATAAATAAACTTTTGAAATTCATATTTGATAGTAAGGTGAAATAACAACTCTAGGCTTTCTTATCTTGATTATTCTTATAACTTGTATTTATTTGTTGAATTTGTCACCACATTCATCATTTTAATTTAGTTTAGAAACATTGATTCTAAAAATTC
This sequence comes from Olea europaea var. sylvestris, assembly GCF_002742605.1. NCBI lineage: Eukaryota > Viridiplantae > Streptophyta > Magnoliopsida > Lamiales > Oleaceae > Olea > Olea europaea. The sequence goes on along the minus strand of NC_036248.1, from coordinate 21,592,368 downwards.
ATTCATCTAGATAAAGCAGAAGCTATATAATTATAATACTTAGTAAAAATTGAATTATAATTCCTGTGGGTTCGATATTGTTAACTCATTTACTATATTACAAAACTTAATACTGTACACTTGCGGTACAAAATCACGTTATAGAAAACACGTGGCAAAAAGCTTGTTTGTCATAGAGGCTATTTGAAAGAGAAATAAAAATGTTGCTCACCGATTTGTTTAGGTTGGTAATTTGCAATGTTGAGGTTGTTTCTTGTGTTTGTTTGGTGCTTAAAATTGATATTGGATTAATTGTTCGCAGGTCGATTCCCATTGTAGAATGGGAGAAAAGAATTCTGAAATTTGTCATGGTTGTAGAGGTAAGGGACACTTCTTTGATGAATGTCGGAGTAAGCACCAGTGCCTGTTCTGCAAAAGTGGATTTCATAAGTGCTTTTGAGGTGGAGAGAGAGACACTGATAACAAAGGAAAATTATTCAAATGCTGCATTCGGAAATACGATTTTTGGGAGTAGGTTTGAGAAGGTGAATCGAGCGAAGAATCAAGTGTCGTCAATAGCTCAACGAATCCTACATCGAAGGAAGCAGTGTCAGATTTGTCCCGCATGTTTCAATATCAAATTCAGTTACCTGACGAAGAATAGGTCCAGATTTCAATGAACATGAACACAACGATCCGCAAGCAGGGGTAGAGCCAGGAATTTTGTCCAGTGTGAGCAAAATTTAATCAAGGTCGGACTTTTCGGTTATGGATTTAACGATATTACGACAATGCTAAAAATAATATAGTGACAACACTAATAAGTAATCATCTTCTTCCTTAATCTAGGATATGTAGTAAGCCGTGCAACATCAAAATCCATTTTATTCGATATCTCCGCATCAAATTTTCTACGAAATATTTTCTTTTAAAGAATCTCTACATTGGCACTTTACACTAAAATAAATCACAAGTGACAATTAAGTACTAATTAATAAGTAAAGAGCTACTAATTTTTACAAATTGGTAGAACACCATAAAATCATCACTAGTTGTTTAACTAATTGGCAAAAATCAAAACTTCAAGAATCTATCACAAATATTATCAATATTCAACATTCACATAATTAAAATCCTTAATATTAAACAGAAAAATCACATGATCGAGAAAATTTTTGTTGCAAATTTGAGGGCCCAAGAAAATGTAGGTTTTAGGAAAGAAATGAACTTTGAAAATATTTTAAAACGAGGGCGATTTAAAGAAAATTTCTGATTTCTTGCTAAGGGAAAAGAGTCGGAAAATGTCGCTGTACACTTGGAGTTGGGGTAAATTAGTGTATGGGCTGGACTATAAATAAATAAGAAACATAGTTAAATAAAAAAAGGGAGGGGGGGGGGGGGGGGGGGGACTATAAATAAATTAAAAACATACCTAATAAAAAAAATTGGATTGACCATGGGCTTGGGCCAAAAGTCCAGTGCGGGCATTTTACACTGGATAGTACATGGCTCTACCCATGTCCGCAAGGGTAAAGTAATCGTGGAAAAAAATGCAAAATGAAAGTGTCTGGCTTGATTAGTAGCCCCAAATATTTAATAAATGTTTACGTTATGTATGTTTGTATTTATATGACTATTTCTAGCAACTTTGTGCCTACTTCCAAAAAATGGATATGAACTATGCTTTTTGATGACCGATTCTAGTTGTAACTTGTGTTTCTCTTATTATTGCCTGAATACAAAAGTTCAAAGTCAATCCAATCTAAAGAGTTTATTACATTGCTTAACATAACCATTTCAAACATTTCATTCAAAACTAGAGTTGCCTAAATACAAAAATGTTTAACAAAAGGAATTCAATCTAAAGTGTTTAACAAAACCAATCCAAACATCTCATTGAAAAACTAATGATCCATGAATGCGATAAATTCTAAACTGTGAATATGATAATGTTGTTGGCATTGAATATTGTTGATGTTGGGATGCCTGAAGATCCTGTGTGCCAATTGGCGTAGCACTCTTACTGGATTTAGGTCTCTTTCCTTTGCTCGATATTGATGTTGCTTACATGTGAAAAAGAACATATGAGGATTTGTATTCAGAATCAGAAATAGTTCGAATGATAACGTTTTATGATACCTTTGCTTTCTTTGAACTGGACTCTAATGGGCTTTTGCTTCAAAGTTTTTTTTTTTGTTTTGGGCACACCCCTTCTTCTCAACACGATAGGATCCATTACGCTCCCGCTCGTAGTATTCTATGATAGAGTACACTGGTTGACTTAATGTACTGTATGATGTGCGAGGACATTACTGGTAGTACTCGACCGTGTCAAGAACCATATGATTCGATCTACTCCATTATCGCATGAGTCTGACTGTCATCATTTGTAGCAAGGTTTGCCATCACAGCAAAAGACTGACACGCATCGGCGTATCTCACCTGACTAGGTGTACTAACCAACTTATTGTAGTTCACCGTGACCCTTGTATGTGTTCGACTAACATCTCTCCTCCATCGTATAGTGATCTGATATCATTACAGACCAAGATTGATATTGCATGCCTATAAATTATTCCTTAAAACTCAAACAAGTGACAGTTCCAAATAATTTGAAATTGTTGTGGTTGAACGGGCTAATCCTGGTTCAAAGTTAAATTTCATGTTCATTGATGACAAGTCAGCAATTGAAAAAATTGCTGTAGAAATCCTGTACAAATGAGTATGGTAACATAGCACAGTCGTTACAAAGCTTTTGCCCTTCCTTTTAGTGAACTACAACCTAAATATCAAACTAACACAGTGAGGGGATCTCCTTGTAGGCGCAGTGTACAGACAGCTCTTGTTCTCTGACCTGCTGGGCACATTCCGAGATTTACCTCCCTCACAAAACTCTAGGAGTGGGGGGGGGATGATGATCCTCAAGATTGGGGTTCAACCTTTAACACGGTGAGGGGACATGCCAGAGCTAGAATCAGTGCCATCTCAAAAGTGGCCACTTGGTCATATCTTTTTTATTTAATTCCCCAAACCTCATTTTATTTTTGTAGGCTTAACATTTAGCCCATATGCGTCTATCACTAAAATAGGAAAATAACTTTGGAATGGTGACTTTTAAGAAATGTGTGGTTAAAAAGTAGGAAAATATTTTGAGTTTGTGCGTAAAATATATAATTGTGATACTGTGTGGTTGAAAATAATTTTGAGAATATTTTTTTGAAATAATGGTAGTTTTATTTTTCCAAATAGTTAACGGGACCGGATCGGACCGTCAGCTAGCGGACCCGTCTACATTAGATAATGGGAAGCACGTTTTAATCCACTTTCCCGCGAAAATCTCGCATCCCAAATGTCATGGTCAGCCCACCCACACCACGCCACTCCATCTCTCCCATTTCAAATTGTGAATATCTTTGTCAAATGAAATTGAATTCTCAATGTCGAGCTCCAAACAAAATCCAGCCACCTCCGATCACAAGGATTTTTTACGGAAACTTCCTCCAATTTCCGTTCGTCGCAGGGGGAATGTTGATGGAGGTGAAGAGGAGGAGAATCTTAATTTAGGTAAGAATGAGTCAGAGAGGGGGAAATCGTTAACTGTTGAGCCCTCGATGCTTGGCCTGAATCAACTCCGGATGCAGTCGGTTCCTTTGCCTCTTGATTTTGTGAATATAGGGACTAGTAATAATCAAGGGAAAGACAAAGGCAATTTGCGAGCTAAATTGTCTTCCACTTCTCAAGAATCTGCGGTCACTTCTTTTGAACAAGGTGAATTCTTCGCAATTTGATTTCTACTGTATTGATGAATATTTTATGTAAGCGGGCATGTGCATATACATGGTGGACAGTGGACTCCGTTCATAGTATGAGTGTTTGATTTGGATTGTACAATTGAAATCCTATAAATAAATCTGTCCTACTGACTGTAGTGTTTTTTTAGCATGAAGAGAATGTAGAATGAAGAATAACTTTAGCAGATTCAGTGATCGTAAATAGAACCTCTATACAATTTTATCATATACTAGATGAGAAAACCAGAAACAGAAGTCAAATTTTAATCACTGAGGGCAGAAGCATCATTTAACTATTAAGGACAACTGTTTCATGGAAAAAGGTAACAAAAACGGGGTCTAAGAATTTGAATTTCCTTTTGCTTTCCTTTTGAATTATTTGGAAAATATTCCGTAAACTTTAGTAGTCCAAGCTCAAATTTCAGTCAAAATATGCATCTGAATGGCATGTTACTGTTTTTAGGTAAAAAGGTCCAGTGGAGTCAATCAAAATCTTTGAGAATCCTTTCGCCCCACCGTTCGGTGTCAGTGGTATTCACACTCCAACCCTTCATGGCTGTTCTATTATATTAGAAGTTTTGGAGGTTTCTTCTATAATATTAAGTTAGATGAATAAATTATGTAGCTGAGCTTCATGTCACTGTGCTTATTGTAGGGTTATCATGCAGCTTTTATCAAGGAAATGCAATCTCCACGTCTCCAGGCTATTCTGCGTTTAACAAGTGGTTGTAAAGACAGAGCACCAGATATTAAGAGCTTCTCTCACGAGCTCAATTCAAAAGGTGTCCGACCACTTCCATTTTGGAAATCTCGTGCTGTTGGTCACACGGAGGTATGTAAGATACACCTTGTACCTTCGTGTTTCTGCTTATGAACTCAAATATTTTGCTTTGTCACACAGATTTTCGTATATTTCCTACTTGTATCTCATTCTCAATTATGCATTTAACTTCCACTATCAACTCTTGCCAGGAGATTATGTTAATGATTCGGTCAAAATTTGATAAATTAAAGGAAGCAGTGAATTCTGACTTGGGCGTCTTTGCTGGAGATTTGGTGAGTATACTTGAGAAGACTTCAGGATCTAATCATGAATATAAAGAAGGTTTGGAGGATTTGTTAGTTATAGCTAGGCAGTGTGCAGAGATGTCATCCAACGAATTTTGGTTAAATTGTGAAGGCATAGTACAGAATCTAGATGACTGTCGTCAAGAGCTATCGATGGGAACTCTCAAGCAAAGGCATACACGCCTCTTATTTATCCTCAGCCGCTGCACTAGGCTTGTTCAATTCCAGAAGGAGAGTGGTTATGATGAAAATCTCATTCTACCTTCTCACCAACTTGGTGACCTTGGTGTGTACCCTCAAGGTATTCTTGGGGTGTCACAAGTTTGGAAAGAAAGTGATGAGAGACAAACTTACAAAATCCAGGAACAGGACCAAAGCAATACGAATGTCAAACAAGATGATTTAATTGAAGAGGTTAGCACTGCAAAGAGTGTTGCTTCATCCACAGGAAGTTATAAGATGTCATCTTGGAAAAAACTCCCATCTCCAGCTGAGAAAAACCAGAAATTCCACGACCCTAATGGTGCCCCTTCCAAGGATAAATCTGATAAATTGCAACAAAAAGAAGAAATAGATAGTGCGGAAAAAATTGATACTCCAGTCCATCAGCCACAACATTCAGAAGATTCTTTGAAGGTAGATCAAGTAACATGGGGAGTTTGGGATCAACACCAGATGACATACGGGGATTCATTGATATGCCGTATATGTGAAGTTGAAATACCAATAGTTCATGTTGAACATCACTCCAGAATTTGTACAATTGCAGATAGATGTGATTTAAAAGGTTTATCTATAAATGAACGGATTGAAAGAGTTGCGGAGACCCTTGAAAGAATACTTGAATCATGGACACCAAAAAGCACAAGCACTAGGTTGGAAAGTTCTGGAGTGGCGAGAGTGTGTGTAGCCAGTTCACCAGAAGCGTTGGATGCGTTGTCACCAAAGTATAACAGCTTGTCTTTCCGATGCTCTAAAGACAAATTGCATAGCATTTGCGAGGTTGATAACTCTGTTCCCACGGATGATCTCCACAGTTGTCCTTACGTATCATGTGAAAATTGTGTCTCTATACCTGATCAGTTTAAGAAGGCCTCATCACCGTTGACGCCTCGATCGCCTTTAGTAACCCCACGGACCAGCCAAATAGAGCTTCTGCTGAGGGGACGGAAAACCATATCTGAATTTGAAAGTTATAAGCAGGTAGTGATTTTTTGTACTACATAAAATTTCAACTTGAAAAATTGTCTATAGAACTCTTGGTTACTGAATGGAATTTTTTTCTACCATATTCATTTCATTATCACCTTTTCCCGTCCCGAGAATTTTTTTATATTATCTTACGTGTTCCATCATTTAATTGGCTTTCTTCAAGTGAATTCTAGTAGATTGTTCTAGTCTGTGTTGCTGAACTCATTGTATCTCCTACTCTTTCTTCTTAGTATTTTTTATATCTAGCATTACTTTGTTTTAAATATTTCATTCTACCTGGACATTTTGACCCCGTCAATTCTGCTTTCTTGAAAGTTTATATTAAGAGTGCGTTTAACTATCAATATTTTTCATGAAAAATGTACCATCCAACTTTTTACTTTTGTGCTTCCTAACGCTCTTCCTAGTTACGGGACTCTAAAAATCAGCAAAATCCTAAAGATTGCCTCTCGCTGTTGGTCGCTACAAACTCAACACCGGAGCCCTCATCCCTTGGCCATCGCAAACTCAACACCAGAGTTCTTATCCCACAAAAAAATCTTGGCTGGTTGTGCCGCTGAGTAAGGTTCAATTATTTGACTGGATAATATTAATTGCATTGGAGCACCAAATCTAATTTTGTATGAGTTTACTTCATTTGCATCACCAACTCTAGTTCATTTCATTCGAAAATCTTGTTTAGATTGGCAGACACCCATTTTACAGAGAAGTATTTAAAAACACCCATTCTACCAATTAATTCTAAAATAGATTTAAAAAGTGATAAGTGCTCTACACTCATGATATTTATGCCATTTAATTCATTATTTTGTTATTCTTGAAAGTGTTTTAGAACGTTTTAATGTGTATTTTGATGTTGTGATATAGGGTGATGAAATTGAAGAAAATAAGCAAAAGTTGACAAAATTAGAGAGAATGGCCAAATTGTAAGAGATCCAAAATTGGGGGACTAAAATTCAAATAAATAAAAGTTGTGTTGAACCTCAAAATGAAGATCTGAGAGTGCTATGAGTCAATTGGATGAAGAAAGATGTCAAGGAATCAAATTTAGTAAAAATATGATCACAAATCAATTTCTAACCGAAAAAGTTATGATCCGTAGTTTTAGTCTCATATTGAGACCCACGTTTGACAGAGCAAACGATCGAACTGGAGAATTACATCTAAAGCAAATTGAATTAGCTTTCCAAAGCATATTGAATCACCTCAATCGGACATAAAACAAAGAAGTTATGATAAAAATACTGAATGATACGTAGTACAGTCTTTCCACCTAAAGCAGGCGCCGCAGTGCCTACCATGCTGAAAATAACATTAAAAGCGGAAAACGAATTTTCTATTTTATTTTTAAGACTTTTTTTTATGCAACTTAACCATAAATCGTCCAAGAACTTCAAGATATTATAAATACCATACAAAAGACCTATTTTCTCAAACATTTGAAGGGGGCAAGATTCAAGACAATTCAACACACAATTTATCAAGGACAAGGAGGCTAACATCAAGGAATCAAGCAAGGAAGCATGGAGAACATCAAGGGGAATTTCAATTAAAAGTTTCAAAAGAGTATTTCTTTCTTTTTCTCTTTATGTTATTCATCAATATATTTAGATTTAATTATTCCATCATGAACTAAACATTTAATCTAGGGTATGATTGTAACTAAAACATGAGAATATGGATTGATTTATTTTAGTTATTTCTATTAGATTTTTCATATGTGTTTATTTGTGTTATGATTTTAATGCTTTGCACTAATCACTTCATAAAAGGGAAAAAACTTCCTTATTGTGAAGTTACCCTAAAAAGATCCCAATAAGGACAATCATAATAATCTCATTGTGAATTTTCACTTCATAGCCTTTATGACTTAAGTAATTAAGTCTGCAAGAGTTAAAAATCTGCTGCCCTAAAGTCATCTGATTTGGGAGTCATCGGCATAAAACTCGCTACAGAAATCATTTAGAAATCTTAATGGAGAGACATTTGCACAAAGGGTGATTAAAGAATAAATTTATATTGAAAAAAATATGGACATCACACGTCTTGTTTAAGCTCCAAACACTTTTTTGAAAGGATTAAGCTTTTGATAAGAGGTTAAGTAACTTGGTTGATTCTTGGATTTGAAGCAGTCAAAAATAAGGAGAATCTTCATTTGTTGATATTTTGAATTGCAATTAGTAAAATCTGACCAAACTTGAGCGATGTAAGAAGTTAGTATTGGAAATCAACTCTATGATACATCTTGAAAAGTGAAAAGAAAACAAGTTTGTGGATGCATGAATCTCACGGGTGAAGTAAGGAAATATTTGACTTTTAAAGTCAGGAATTAAATCAACTTATTATTGTACAGCGTTGCACTTAATTCTCCACACACATACCCGTTTTGCATTGAGGTGAGACTTTAGCTTGTACATTAAACTTTGAAGTAATTCATGAAATTGATGTTATGTTTACAATCTTGAGCTATGAATGCAAGATATCTAGCAGAATTTATCTTATGTAATTTTGTTGGTTTTAATTGAGTGTGTGTTTATTCGTTATTTTCTTTAGTTTGGTGTTTACTCGAGGACAAGCAAAATATTAAGTTTGGGGTTATTTGATGAGCGCTCTACACTCATGACATTTATGTCAGTTAATTGATTATTTTGTTATCCTTGAGAGTATTTAAGAAGATTTTAATGTGTGTTTTACTGTTGTGATATATGTTGATGAAATTGAAGAAAATAAACAAAAGTTGGCAAAATTGGAGAAAATGGTCAAATTGTAAGGGATCCAAAGTTCGGGGACAAAAATACAAATAATTAAAAGTTGTGTTGATCCTTGAAATGAAGATCCGAGAGTGCTATGAGTCAATTGGATAAAGAAAGATGTCAAAGGGATCAAATTTAGTAAAAATATGATCACAAATTAATTTCCAATCGAAAAAGTTATGCTCCGGAGTTTAATCTCATATTGAGACCAACTTTTGACAGAGCAAACGATTGAACTAGAGAATTATGTTTGAAGCAAACTAAGTTAGATTTCCAATGCATCTTGAATAGCCTAAATCGGAAGTCAAATGAATAAGTTATGATAAAAATATTGAAGGATGCGCAGTGCAGCCTGAAACGGGCGCCGCAGCGCCCACCACATTGAAAATAGTAATAAAAGCGACACCTGTCGTGCCCATATTGTGCACTGAGAGCCGACTATGTGGGAAAAGGATTTTTTTTGTTTTTGTTTTTATTTTTGGGCCCAACTCAATCATAATTTGTTGAAGAACTTCAAGATACTATAAATACTATTCAAAAGACTTATTTTCTCCAAGAATTGAAGGGGGGTAAAATTGAAGACAATTCAACACAATTCATCAAGGGCAAGGAGGCATGAAGAACATAAAGGGAATTCCAATTAAAAACTTCAAAAGAGGTTTTCTTTCTTTTCCTCTTTATGTTATTCATCAATGTGTTTGATTGTAACCACAACTTGAGAATATGAATTGATTAATTTTAGTTTTTTCTATTTGGTTTTCCATATGTGTTTATTTTTATTATAATTTTAATGCTTTCAATTAATTGGCTACTAATTGAATAAGTAGATGCTAGTCAATTTCGACACTCGAGAGAGAGAGAAATTTAGGCGCTATCATAAAATTAATACAACCTAGAATTTATGGATTTCGAGAGAAAGTTTAAATTCTTTGAAATATGTTCCATCTAAGAACTATGATCTAAATAATTCTTTGACTTTAATTTAGAATAGAGATTTTGGGATTAATTTCTAGGAATCTTTCTAGCCGACACTCGAGAGAGAGGATAGAAATACAATTGAATTATTGCTTATAAACCTGGAAAATTGATTAGAGATAAATAAACTTTTGAAATTCATATTTGATAGTAAGGTGAAATCACAACTCTAGGCTTTCTTATCTTGATTATTCTTATAACTTGTATTTATTTGTTGAATTTGTCACCACATTCATCATTTTAATTTAGTTTAGAAACATTGATTCTAAAAATTCATTCATCTTGATAAAGCAGAAGCTATATAATTATAATACTTAGTAAAAATTGAATTATAATTCCTGTGGGTTCGATATTGTTAACTCATTTACTATATTACAAAACTTAATACTGTACACTTGCGGTACAAAATCACGTTATAGAAAACACGTGGCAAAAAGCTTGTTTGTCATAGAGGCTATTTGAAAGAGAAATAAAAATGTTGCTCACCGATTTGTTTAGGTTGGTAATTTGCAATGTTGAGGTTGTTTCTTGTGTTTGTTTGGTGCTTAAAATTGATATTGGATTAATTGTTCGCAGGTCGATTCCCATTGTAGAATGGGAGAAAAGAATTCTGAAATTTGTCATGGTTGTAGAGGTAAGGGACACTTCTTTGATGAATGTCGGAGTAAGCACCAGTGCCTGTTCTGCAAAAGTGGATTTCATAAGTGCTTTTGAGGTGGAGAGAGAGACACTGATAACAAAGGAAAACTATTCAAATGCTGCATTCGGAAATACGATTTTTGGGAGTAGGTTTGAGAAGGTGAATCGAGCAAAGAATCAAGTGTCGTCAATAGCTCAACGAATCCTACATCGAAGGAAGCAGTGTCAGATTTGTCCCGCATGTTTCAATATCAAATTCAGTTACCTGACGAAGAATAGGTCCAGATTTCAATGAACATGAACACAACGATCCGCAAGCAGGGGTAGAGCCAGGAATTTTGTCCAGTGTGAGCAAAATTTAATCAAGGTCGGACTTTTCGGTTATGGATTTAACGATATTACGACAATGCTAAAAATAATATAGTGACAACACTAATAAGTAATCATCTTCATCCTTAATCTAGGATATGTAGTAAGCTGTGCAACATCAAAATCCATTTTATTCGATATCTCCGCATCAAATTTTCTACGAAATATTTTCTTTTAAAGAATCTCTACATTGNATTGATGAGGTCATTAACTTTTAGGAACTAGGTCCAGAGTTCGTGATTGTAAGGGCCAAAAATTTTGTGTAAATCTGCAAAACTGGCAGGGGCATCTAGGAGTTCTTTTCAGTACCTGAATGGCTATAATTCAACAGCTTTGAGTTAGCCCTCACATTTGTCATTTTCTTCAGCCCGTTGAAATCGTCCAATCTAGCTACTTTTATATTTAACTTTAGGGAACTTAAGAATCCATTCATTACTTGTCCTGTACTGCCATTATAAGGGTTCAACATTATAACATTATAAGGGTGCAGTAAGAGTTGCCAGTCTTAACTCTTACAGTAGTTGATCCAATCTGCAGATTACAGGTTTAACAATTTAAAACCTCAGAAGAGAAATTTGTTTTAGTAAGATATCCAGAAGTCATCCATTAAAATATTTTGTTGTACAGATTAAGATGCTTATATGGGTTGTCCTCTACCTAATTTTCCTAGAAACAGAGATAATTTTCCCAAATAGTTTATTATTTCAATATTTCAAATGTACTTTGGGATCTATCATTTGCAAGTCTAATCTCATTTTAATTGCAATATGAGACAATTTTTTGCTTCTCTTAATGTTGATAACTTTTATAAAGATGAAATAGTTATTGCTTTAATTTTGCTGTCTGTATACTTTTATGCGGACTTACAGATCACATGGCTTTCAATGCAGCAAATTTTTGATAATATCATGAATAGAAACATTCCCTGGCCCAAGGTACCTGAGGAAATTAGCCATGAAGCTTATGATTTGATTGAAAAGTAAGTTTAGGAAAAGGAATTCGTACACCTTTTTATTTGGTACCATCAACTTAAGGTTGTCATTGTACCAAAACGATGGTGTTAGTTTGAATTATGGATGGTGCAAACATGCGTACATGTGAGAGTCGACTCCTCTGCAGGGTGTGAGGGTGAAACTGACCATCCTTATCTCTAGTGGTGAAATCTAAAAGCACCCATTCTGAAACATTTCTACTTGTTGCTTACAATCTTTTGGCAATCTTTTTACCCATGGTAGTGCTGTTAAGAGCCTAAGACACTAAATTTCATGCTTTTATTTGTGTAGAAGCATAATTACAGCAGGTGTTTATTCGGAACAGTAATTGATCTTGCTAACTTGAGTGAACTTGAACGAATATTTCTGCTGTCTTTCAGGTTGCTGATTGAAAATCCAGTTCAAAGATTGGGTGCAACTGGGGCTGGAGAGGTAACAATTATGCCACACTCGATTAAAACAAGGTTCCAAGATTGTGATTATATATCAGGATGCTAAATGTTATCCCGTTCTCTCTCAGGTGAAACGACATCATTTTTTTAAGGATATTAACTGGGACACTCTTGCAAGGCAGAAGGTTTCATCTACTTCTTCCCCATACTCACCTTCCACACACAGACACGATGAATTTAGAACATTTACTAAAGTTCTCCAATTTCCCGCAGGCATCATTCATACCATCAGCTGATGCACAAGACACTAGTTATTTTATGAGCCGGTACATTTGGGATCCAGAAGAGGGAAATGTTCATGGAGGTAGTGATTTTGATGACATGACTGAGACAGGCAGTGCCTCATGCAGCAGCTCGTACAGCAACATGCTGGACGAAGAAGTAAGCACGTGTTATTGCATTTTATTCTACTAAACATTTCAGTGTTTGAGTCAGAATCAGAATTTTAACTTTATTATCATAGACGTATTTAGGACCTGAATCAACAATCTCCCTTGCTGAATGTATGGGATGACTATGTTTAACGTGTAGTAGGCTTTTGAGTTTGATGATATCATTTTGCTTCCAATTTCGATGTCAATGGTCCAGTCACTCATTATCTGCTGATTAAAAAAAAAAATTAAGTCTGTTTTAATAAAACTGATACATCAACTTTTCATTATAGTACAAATTTCTAGTTGCTTTAAGAACTGATTCATTTTGAAGTATAATCATGGAAGATCTGTATAATCATAATCAGTTTTAAATGACCTAAAGTGTGGGCGAAATGTGGCCTATCTCCATTGCTTTCGTACTTTTAGTGTTATTACTGATCAAGTTCCATTGTTTGCAATGAAAACAGGGGGATGAATGTGGGAATTTGACAGAATTTGGTCCTCCTGCCCATAACACGACGTACTCATTCAGTAATTTCTCATTTAAGGTGAGAATCTCAAGTGTAAACACTTGAGGATCATTCAATTTTGTCACACCGTCCCTTCCAAATGAATAATGGAAGTGCAATAATTTGCCAGAATATGGTTTTTTGGTTAAAAAACCACCACTTGTCCAAATTATAGCATTGTTTTACTTTGATCACTGTATATTTTTTATTTCCAAATCTATTAGTGAAATTTCATTTTTATTTGTGTTTGTCTATCCCCCTGTTTTGAATTAAATGAAATAATGAAATGACTATGGAAAGTATGATTTGGCAAAGAAAAGCCNATTTGTGTTTGTCTATCCCCCTGTTTTGAATTAAATGAAATAATGAAATGACTATGGAAAGTATGATTTGGCAAAGAAAAGCCGTTACTGCATCGTTTTTTAAATAATGTTATTCATAGTGAAGACTATCGGTAGTCGTTTTATGTAACATACAATAACAAAGCGACACATGTATGCCATATAGGGCGATTACCGGATGTTTTCTCTATTAATAACATTACTCTTGTTTTTATCGTCCAACAATACATGTTTTTGCCCAGTTGGATGACAAAAACAATGCACTGATATTTTAGCGGCACCAACTTTTTCGTTTATTCAGCAAAAGGGGTAGATAAACTGAAACAAGAATGAACGTTCACTGATTAATCTGGGTCAGAAAAAGTTTGGTGATCAATGGTATTATTAAATGAGAAGAAGATCCTCATTTACTTCCTTTTGTCATCAGAACTTGTCTCAGCTGGCTTCTATCAATTATGACTTGGTTACAAGGAGTGCTAAAGAATTAGCAGAGTCTACAAAACCATCCGTTCCATGACAACAACATTGCTTCCAACCATTCCTATCATAATTTCAGATGTGCCAATGTGCTCTGCTGACGCAATAGTAACCGGTTCCGAGGTCCAAAGACGAAGAGTCGACCATAAAAGCTGGTGATAGAAATGATCCTCTAAGCATATCAGAAGAAGAATGACAGATGCATAGAATATGTATACCCAGCTTTTCATATGCATTTTCTTCCCTTTTTCTTTTGTCCTAAACGAATTACCAATATAGCAAAAATGGAAAGGTTTATTTAACTTATAATATTCTTAAATTTATTGCAAACGAGACTGGTTTTGTATAGAAGGTGTAGATTGTCTCATTTGTCTAAATAACATGGGTTCGTTATTTCTACAGGAAATTGACAATGGACGCCTGCAAACCCTTGGGCAGGTTCTAAACCAATATTTCTTTGTATCAATTTATTTCAAGTATCTTTCCTCGATTACTAGAAATTATATTAAGGTCCCTTTGATTGGCTTTAATTCCATGGAAAATATCACATCCGAAAATTTCGTTTTCTAGTTTAGCCATTTGATACGAAAGTGAAAATGGAGTTCGAATTTCAAGGTACATTGAGTGGAAAATGTATTCCTATGATTTTGTTGGGTTTTTCTTTTTCAATTCACACAGAATTGATTTGCTTTTTCTACATTTGCAATTAAACAAGGCCTTATTTCCGATTAAAAGGTAACATTGCCTTTTCAAAAAGTGAAACTTATTAGATAGTCACAAGAATTGAAAACAATTTGTGTTGACAAGAAATTATTTAGCATGTCAAGACACCAATGAACTGTTAAAGGAATATTGTAGCAAAACTTTTAGAGAAAGAAGAACGACTCCTGTCACAATTCTTTGAAGTCAACTAAAATGGAAAAAGTCAACTAAAATGGAAAATTCATCCATAAAACGTAGCAATGAATCAAAGGTAACATCCGCCTTTTCAAAAAACTCCTATAAAACAGGTAAGAAGTGCATTTTCAAAGGAAGGAAAAAAGAGTGAAAAAAATTCAGAAAAAAGGGAAAAAATAATCTTACCGACAAAATCGACTTCAACACTATTCACCATCATTGTCATCTTCTACACATTTAATCAAAGTTAGTTTTTGTTTTCATTGTTTAAATTTTATGATTTTACGATTGAATGAACATACTTTGATTTTTAGATTCAATCTTGATAAAATCTATCAATTTATGCTTTTAATGCATGGCTTGAGGTAGATATATTGTTAGAATCAAGGTTAGGGATTATTTTCATGATTTTTTGGGGCGAACCTAGTTGGAAATAGTGAGCTTCGCTGCTCGCATGGTAGTCTCCATACGGCCATGCATTTGGGCCCACTGTTTGGCGTTTGGGCCATTTTAAGAGTATCTTCGTCTTTTATATTTTGAAAAGTGGAAATTATAGAATTCCCGACATTTGGAGATCACTGTGCAAGATTCAGCCACCGAAATTGTTTATGCAAATCTCAAGTTTTAATTTAATTATTATATATTTAAATATAAAATTATAATTTAGTTTTCCAACGATATGTATTGCAACTGCTGTGTTCCCTTAATTATCGCAATTTGAATTGTAATAATAATAACTTCCATAATAAACCATTTCATATATCTCTCACTCTCTTGCTCCCAATCTCTCAATCCTCTACACGGTTCCTCTCAAGTGTGCCGGAATTTCGCTTTTTCATCTATCTCCCACTCTCTCAATCGTCTACACCGCTCATTGATCTCACTTCTGGCAACTTAGAATACAAGCCACATCCGGCCGCATCAAGCAGTGAATAATACTCTCCGCCGTTTTCACCCAAATCTCTGTGGATATCTGAAATGGAGAAGTCGAAGGCTGCGAAGTTGGTAATCAATGTGGAAGATACGTCCGAACGTAGAAGCAAGAGGAAATCCGTGGTTAGCCCCAAAAAAACACCACCTAATAAGCAACCGGCATCTCTGACCGCGAAGAAAATGCGCTCGAAAAAGGTAATTATAATTTTAGTTGTTAGTTATTATGTTTTTATTGGCAAACATGGTGATAGAATTCATGGATTAGAAGCATTGAAGTCTTAGGTAATTTTCCCCTCATTTAATCGGCCCTAATCGTTGGATTAGGGTTCTTGGTACCAATATTGAGTGTGACCTAGATTTCTCCCGAAATGTCGTTTAATTACATAACAAAAATTATGTCTGTGACCTCGTCATTATGAATATGTGACCTAGATGTCGATGTGTGACCAAGGGAGCTATGAATGTGTGGCCTCTAATGACATTGCTAATGATTCAACTGATTGTTGCATATGAGACAAGATGTCAAACTGTGACTGTTGCTTATATAGTACCACAAACAAAGTACATAGGAACGTACGTCATTTGTCAATTGATCAATTGTCTGCGACCTCGCCATTATCTATATGTGACCAAGATCTCAATGTGTGACCTGAATGTTGACATCTCAACTGATTGTTGCATGTGGCCTGATTGTTGACAGTATTTATTTATACATCTGTGACCGTACGCATTATGAACAATGATGCCTACATTTGACTAATATGTCAAATGTGACTGTGGCTTACATGGTTTGTGGCTTGAATGCACAACAAAATGTATGCCAGTAATTGTTTTGTATCATGATTAGAATATAGAACATGATAGTCATGGCATGTGACCTACGTGACCTCATACAGTTGTATATAGAACATGATACTCGTGGCATGTGACTATGATAATCGTCTGTGACTAAGTTCTGTTGTAGCATTACACATGCCTGTGACCATATTATTTCTGGTTATACAACAATGTTAATCTATCTGTAGCCAGAGTACACAGTTGCATACATCTAATTGTGTGTGATTTCCCTACATTTATGGAACATTGGGTCTTTCTAAACAATTTTGTGCAGGATTGGCAATATATCATACCGAAGGAACGATGGTTCCCAGGCAAGATTACAACATCAGTCAGCAAGGGTGTACTTTCAAGTATCCAATCAAAATTATCTGACCGACAGAAGCTCATTATGAAGGGAACATGCTTTGCCCATTTTCTCGACTGCCATGAAATTGTGGTACAACCGCAATTAATTCACTACTTCCTCTTGCGGCAGGTCCAACAACCTAATCCTACGGAGTTGTGGTTTTTAGTTGCTGAGCGTTATGTTAGATTTTCTATATCTGAGTTTTGCATAGTCACGGGGCTGAGATGTTCTGGCGATAGTGACACGGGCATTTTTGAAAATAGACAGTCACAACTTAAGAATAAGTACTTTTCCCAAGTCGATATCGTGACACATGAAGATGTGAAGTCCACATTCATATCTGCTTGCCAAATGCCTGATCTGGATCTTGTTGAAACTCTCCCGAATCATGATGTGGCACTCATTGGTATCCTGTACTTCATTACTGCATACTTATTTTCTAAAGATTATAAGAAATTGGTTGACCATTACTTGTTCACACTTGTTGAGGATTTTCCCGCGCTGAACAGTTTTCCATGGGGAAAGTTACTGTTTGAGATTACTTTGAGTTCTTTAAAAGATGCATTGAGTCGACAAACCGCACATTATAGGCTACGAGGTATGTTGGTAGCCTTTCAAGCATGGATCTACAAAACCTTCCCTGACCTAGATGAAGTTATTGTCACAAGGGTATCGAGGACGCACCCTCGAATCAATAACTGGAATGCAAACGAGCAACCTTCTACATCTAAGTTGGAGGAGCTAGGCTGCTTCAATAAGCCTAATGTAATGTTTCAGTAATCCATATTCTTCTGATAGTGGAATATGTGGTAAATATATTGGTTCTCTAATCTTTTACTGTAATGCAATGCAGATTGAAATATGTGACCTGAAGCCTACTGAAGCTGAAATGGCAATGCCATACATGGATGGCATGTAGCATAACAAAATAATTCAACCAGAGTCTTCTCAGAGCAGCCGTCGAAAGGAAAGCAGGAAGGGAAAGTCTGTTGATTCTTCACACATGAGTGAGAAATCAGTGCCTTTGGTAACGGACACTGGTGTTAGAAAGGCTCACATTACAAATGATGATGACGATTTTGTGGATCCTCCACGACGATGTGAGGGGCTATCCCATCAAGAAACACCCCGTGCTGATGAAGGCCCTTCAGGTCCCCCACTTTCTCCAAATGAAGAACAACATCATGGGATCCAAGCGAGTGCTGTAAGATTATTTTTATTTCTGTTCAATTGTTTGTAAATTGTGGTCACAGTTCACATAGTACTAGTCACAGTTCACTTAGTGCTGGTCACAGTTCAATTCTCGTGGTCACAGACATCTTTTATAAGGTCACATTTAACTATTTTATCTTAATCATGTTTACAGGTGCTTCACGATTTGAATGCGCAACTTTCAGAACTTAAGTCACAGAATAAAGTATTAACCGTGGAGATGGACGCCATCAAGTCACAGATGTCGAGCCTCAACTCTGATCAGGCAAAAAAGATGTCTGAAATCATCCTAATACAAGGACAGTTAAAACATGACATGATCGAGATTAGGACGAACATGCAATTCCTGTCTGAATCCGTGACTGCAATGATCTCAAGCTCCATGGATGAGATATTAAGGCGATTCAATGATAGGAAAGGTTGTCCAGTTAATGAATATGAAGACACGGAAGCTGCTGTCGAAGGATTCGAGAAGATCGACGAGGTAGGTACATGATATGTTCAATCTATCTATGATATGTTCAATCTATCTATCACTGAACATAGTTACAGATTTTATGTTTGAAATTCTCCAATTTCACATACAGGTGGAAAAACTGCAACCTGTTGTCGACAGGAAAGGGAAGGGGAAGGTCGACCCAACTGAAGATGTTACCTTTCCAAGTAGTCTTGAACCGCCATCATTTGACCTGGGTATTGAATACACACAACCGGATGATTTGGAGTCTTCAGAAATTCAAAAGCAGGTAGATGCTATCATATCTGATGTGATCACAGCATCCCAAAATGTTGACGAAGAGGTAGTCAAATTATTATTTTTTAGTGTAATATGCTAGTCACACAACGTTTTCATCGAATTTATGTAAACTAAATGTGATCTTTACAAGTCACAGGGATCACCAACTACAGAACCGGCATCTGCATTACCAGTTAAGCGGGCTTCAACGCCTGCGAGGATACTGCGGTCCCCATTTGTTGTCAGGGAAGGAAAGGTACTGCGGCATGACGGTAATGTTATTGTATTTGGAAATTATAAAGATCATGTTGATGAAGCTGATAAATCAGCATTCTTGGGTAGGTTTCAGAGAGGGTACAAACCCAAAAACAGGCATGTACATGTTTCTTATATTTTCAAATACACTGGTCACACAGTTACAGTATTTTGACAGTCAACTTTTGGCAACAGAAAAAAGTTTAATGAGCAAGATGACCAAATCAAACCGGCCTTTAGTATTGGCTTATACCCTGTCGGTCACAAGACATGGTTCTATCAGCTGATAAATGCAGAAACGTCTTTAAGCGGCTCGGAATGGTAACGCTTATCTATCTGTTCACTACACATTTCCTTATTAACCAGTCACACAATATTAAGAACCTCATACAACACTATGTACATACTGCTGAGCAGCCCACTGTCATAGAGTCATAACTTTTTAATGTTGTACCTAACTGTGTCCTTCATGTTCAAACAACACATGGATGCATGCTTCTACTATATTCGCCAGGTAGCAAAATTTGGGAAAGTAAAGTTAAGAGGTACAACGATGGACTCGTGGTTCCAGAAACAGATAAAAGACATATTTCCCGCTTTCCAAAAAGACCCTCAAGTTCTGTTGTCGGAGAGCAGCATGATTAAGGCTGTCACAGGTCGCTTGATATCCCTAAGCACATCTTGGGCCGATGTAGACTATGTGTTCATACCACTCCTGCCCACGAACAAAGCTCACTGGATGTTAGGTCTAGTAGAATTTAGAAGCCATACTTTGATGCTGTTCAATTCAGCTGGAAAAACATATCGTGATTGGAATGTGCTGGAAGGTATTGAACCCTATGTGAAGGTATTGCCTGCTCTTATGAAAGCGTTGGGAATTTCCAAAAAAGATCCCGATTACAACGAATCTGAGTGCAAGCAAATGAAGGTGACCATTGACAGTACCCTGCCTCAGCAGACGAATGGGTAAGTATGTGACCAACTACAGCAGTATAACTTGTAAATTAATTAATTCCTAACATACTATAATGTGTGCTTTTACAGTCATGACTGCGGGGTGTTCGTGATATTGTACGCATTGTATATCCTCCGTGATGGCAGATGTGCTATTCCCCATAAGTTCGATGCTGCAAAATGTAGAATTGATATCGCCTCACTACTCTACAAACACCGAGAACCTTACGTGAAGAAGGCGAGGCAGGCTTTTAAAGGGGAGGGGATTGTAATAGAATGACAAATATGAAAACATTTGTAAATGAATTTTATGCTTCAATTGGTAGCCTTTTATAATTCTTTCAAGCAATGGAGGTGTTTGTACTCAATACTGTCATGTGGATGTGAATATACTTTTGCAATACATGGGTGCCCCAACCTTCATTTGTTAATATGTTGTTGCAATACATGGATACACAGTTGTGCTTTTGGTATATGATTTATTTTTTAATGTCGTGTGTAAATTAGTTTACATATCAACAATACCAGGTCACAGATTTAAACTCTCATTTGGTGGGAGTTACTTTGGCATGACATATGTCGATAACAGGTCACATGCGATATACATAGCAAGTTACGGATTTTAGTACACATAATATATGATGCAAAGATCAGGTCACGGGTCGAACTGTACCTTAAACATTAGGTCACAGGACCATGTCACAGATTTAGTATTGCTTTTGGTCGGCGTTTCAGTTTGTCATTACATATGTTAATAGCAAGTCACATAGTAAATAACAGGTCACATACCTGGCCACTGATTTGGTTGTGATTTTGGTCACAGTTTTTGTTTGCCATGGCACATGTCAAGAACAG
>NC_036248.1:21562785-21571268 GCF_002742605.1 Olea europaea var. sylvestris | reverse complement strand
CCTTTAAGTGAATTAATAGTCACAATTCAAATATATTACTGTGTATGGAATCTATAATCACAAATTTACAAAACTCTATGTTCAACTGAATAAAATGTGCTGATGTACTTCGTTTATCATTTATTACCTTACTATTTAAAAATTATTTGTCAATTGATCAATTGAAACACATGTTTACATGTTGGTATGCTAAAAAGAATTCAAGAATGCGACCTAACTTTGATAAGCCTTTATCATGTATTGACTTCCTATCAACCGTTCTTACTTAATGGGACCAAACTTGAGCACCTTCTACGGTTGTGACCATGTGCACCACAAAGTCCACATCTTACTTTTGGCTTTCCTTCCCTAGATGATCTCTTCCTCTTCTCAGTAGGTCTTCCAGAACTCCGCTTTTGGTTAGGAGCTAAAACAATTTGGAATTCTACTTCATCGGGCACTCTCCACTCGCCTGGATTTCCAACGGGATATACCGAACTTTCGTAAGCATTTACATATGCTTCCTTTGTGTAATAATAGGAACAGTAAGAATATGCATCCCTTTTTGTATGTGCGATTACAGCTAATGCATGTGGACAAGGCATCAAATCAACCTGCAGCATCCTGCAAGTGCATGTACGTTGCTCAATATCAACAACAAATGTGGACCTTTCATCGCTCACGGAGAACACTGTTTGGTTGGAAGGAGATACCTGTGAGAGTGTAATAGCACCAATGTTATGTGTTAGTTTAAACTCAAAAAAGAATAGGTCACAGACATTCATATCTCAGTGCACAATGGTATGTTCAGGTGACAAGACTTCATACTCAGGTCACAGGTTTAGCATTAGTAACAAATTATATAGCACGACAAACAAAGTACATAGCATCACCTACGTAAATTAGTGGTCACATGAAATTAATATTTGGACACATAAGCACATACGTACATTCCATGTGACAGACACCTATGATATAATCACATGCATATTTCTGTTTAGTCCACATACACGAACTTCAAGATACCTAAGAACTTTACCCTCAAGTTCCTTAATTCTGAACTCATTCTCCTCATGACGTTCTCGAACTTGCTAGTCAGCATCGTGAAAGTTCCATGCGCTTCATCTCTATGTTTACAGAACCAATTTTGTACTGTTTGTCGCAATGACTCCAGCAAGAATACAATGGGTAATTCTTAGCTGCCTTTGTGACCGCATTTACTGATTCTACAATGTTTGATGTCATTGTAAAGTATCTGTTTGCCGGCATATGTATTCGTGACCACTTTTCAGGGCCTACTTCATCCTGCCAAAATATATCGTAGTATGAGAATAGTATAAAAGGATATATGTGACCACTTCACTGCATGTGATAATGCAGTGCTGTAGTCAGTACAGTACCAGGTAATCACGAATCTTATCATTCATTGCGTCTAGTTGTTGCATGTTGTATTCAAATTCTTCTAATGTGTAAGCCCGGACAGCCGAATTGAAAGCCTGCGTAATATTTTGCCCTGATTTCCCATAATATGATTTGAGATTTTGCAGCAAATGGTACGAGCAGATACCATGGCAAATTTTCGGGTACACCTGTTTTATTGCTTTCTTTATACTGCCATGACGGT
The DNA here is from genome assembly GCF_002742605.1 of Olea europaea var. sylvestris. NCBI lineage: Eukaryota > Viridiplantae > Streptophyta > Magnoliopsida > Lamiales > Oleaceae > Olea > Olea europaea. Next base: position 21,569,665 of record NC_036248.1, on the reverse strand, counting down.
CCGATACAAAACACAATCCTTCTCTGTGCCCATATGCATTCTTCAGTTTCTCCAAAAACCATCTCCACGATTTGTCGTTCTCATTATCCCCTACTCCAAAGGCAAGAACAAATATGCCATTATTTGCATCCTGTGTACATGCTGTGAATAGGGTACCTCCGTAATGACCATTCAAATAAGTACCGTCAACGACAATTACGGGCCTACAATGTTGCCACCCCTGTATTGATGCACCGAGTGCCATAAAACAGTACTTGAACCTATTGTGACTATCGACCTCCAACTCTGTGACCGTACCAGGATTTCTTTGTCGAATCATGTAGAAGAAGCTTGGTATCCTACCGAATGATTCCGTCGGATCACCCCTAATCATCTTCAATGTTTGTTCATGGGACCTCCAAGCTTTCGAGTAATTCAAATATACTCCAAACGTATGTAGCATATCACTGCATATGTCCTTTGGTGTGTATATGGTGCCAGCTGATGTGTACTTGTACTTGATGCTAGATGACACAACTGCAGCTGATACTTGTCTGTGTGACCCCAACACCACATTTGATGCACATGTGTGACTACCAATCTTTCGAATCTTGAATAGATTCGTTTTACCCCATTTTGACGATCGGCATATCCAAGTACATCCTTCATGAGAACACCTCACCACATATTCTTTCTTGTCGGATCGTTCAACCATAAACTCAAACATGTTTCGTATGGCAAAAAACGATAGGCTCAATTTTAAAATATCCTTATCACGGAAAATCCTGCCTTCTTCGACCTGAATAGCATCTGCTATAGAAACAATCGTGACTTCATTATCACAAATGTGACCTAAATGTTTACTTGATACTTCGCAAATTTCTGTGGCCACATCCTGCAAAGTATAAAGCTCACTGTTACGATAAGCATTATCTGTGACCATGTCAGACGGGTACTGTATTGCTGCATCAATTATGTCAATGATTAATGGGTATTTAGCTGGATCACGATCGACTTCTTTCAACAGAATGTATGCAAGCACGTTGCTGTCATTTTTTATCCTGATTGCAGGCAAATCGTCGTTGAGTATATACTTCAATGATACTGCTACCTTTGTCGGATCCAAACTGAACTCTGACGTAATCATGTTTACAAGGTTTATATAACTGCATCCACGGTCTATCAACGCCAAAGCTGACTGAGATCCATGCAACAAACATACATGCAAGTACACCATTTCTGCAAAATTGAACTTCAAAGCATCACATTCTCGATGGTTAATTTAATACTGTGCATACAGTTTTATATAAGAATTTATGCAATAACATGAAGTCACCATTGACACGGAAAAATGCAGGTCACATTTTGGCGAGACACAGGTCACATTTGTAACATGTCTTACAAATAATCAAAAACAAATTGAGGTCACATTTTTTTCACAGCAGTCACATTCAATCGATCACATTCAATATTGTCTACGACTAGTTACACTCAATTAAGTCACATCTCATGCATGTTGTTCATTTTCCACTGCACAATATTATTGAATTTGAGACATATGTGGCTACGATAGATACGGACGCTGGAAATTTGAGTCTAGAAGAAATTCGGAACTAATCTAATGATGCTAATTGCGAAAAAGGAAGGAGTGCAATAATCGGACCAATACCTGGATTGATTTCTGTTATGCGAAAACGTCAATTTCTCCAAGACGATCCCAAATCTGTGACACGAAAATATCAATGTCGATGAATTAGGGTTCTACAGTGTCCGGATTGAAATTACTCTGGATGTTTTATTTTTTATGATGATTTTGTAGCGATAGAGACGTTTTATTGATGGAAACAAGGCGGGATTATAGGAAAGATACGTAACAGAAATATATATATATATATATACACACACACACACACACACATATATACCTGATATTTGAATATATACTTTCTATACCTTAATTGCGAAATGGTGTCAAGTATACACCTTATATATGAATTTTTCCCTTTTGAAAAGGCCATGGTGATGTATAAAAAATAAGTTAGTTTTATGTAGTGAATGGTAATTTTGACGTGACTATTTAGATAATGCGACTACATTTTCTTTTAAGTAAATTTATATGAAATATATGTTTACAACCTACCTTTTTCTTGCTAATGTTTATTTTATTGTTGAAAGAATTAACTTCGCCCTAGTTTGAACTTCATTAAAATGAGATTTATTTTGAAATAATTATTTTTAACGAATGTGTGATTAAAAATAAAAACAAATTTAAGTTTATTAAGTGTAATATTATTTTATGCAAGAACTTGGTTAAAAATAAATTTTAAAAAAGAATACATTTATTTTAAGAATGAAGCCCAAACGTTTCCTTTGGAATTTTCTTTTCTTTTTGTAACTAGTAAAAGCTTTTAAGGTTTGCCAATCGTTTCACATTGAGACAGGCAAAAAGCAATAATTATTTTTGCTTCCCATCAAACTGACAGCATACGCATGGCATTCTACGTGCTCGACGGAAAGTCTCGCCCAATTACTAGGGGTGGCAAATGCGAGCTGAGCGGGCTGGTTCGGTGGGCTCGCAGTAAGCCCGCGAGCGGCTCGTGAACGAGCCACGAGCCGGGCTCGTTTTTAAAAGTGGCCGTTTCGGTAACTTTATCAACGGTCACTGACTTTTTGTCAGTGACCGTTTCAGTCCCCGAATTAATTTTAATTTTAATTTTATTTTTGTTTTGACCGTTACCGGTCACTGAATTTTTTCAGTGACCGTTTTGTTTCTTATATATATATATATATATATTTTTCTTTTCTTTTTCTATAAATGGTGGCATTTAGCCACAAAATTTTCTACAATTCACTCTCAACTCTCAATTATCTTTCTCTCAACTCTCTTGTATTGTGTTGATAATTGTGCAATTTTTTTATACAATTTATACAATATTCAATTCTCATTTCTCACTACATTTATACATTTATTCTTCTATTAGTTATTACTTATTACAACTAAACATATGGATCCACGCACATTTGTCGAAAACTTGTTCTGTGTGGGAGGAAACGAATCGCCTATGACACCGCAAAGTCAATTTTAGAATCAATTTGAAGGTCTAAATGACGTACGCCTACCTGAAGATATTCCAGATTTGAATTTTCATCATCGTGTAATCGACAATCCAAATCATCCAATTAATTTGGATGATGTTAACGTTCCTGACGCTGAGCACGATCAGGAAGAAGAGGTTGAATTAAACATTTCTGATGCGAGGGGAAAAACAAACAAAATGTTGGGATCACTTTAAGTTGATTTCAACAGGAAAAATCGTCAATGGAGTCCAAGAATCCAAAGCAGTGTGTAAATACTGCCAACAAAAATTGGCATGGCAAAGAGGAATGGTACCACCCATCTCAACCGTCATTACAAAGTATGTGCGGCCAAACACGCACGTATTCCAAGCTGTCAAATATAATTACAATTTGGCAGTCCAGATGCTAGTGGTTCTGCTGCACCCCTATCTACATGGGTGTATTCGGAGGAGAAAGCTCGAATCGGAATGGTGAAGCTTGTTGTTGGTGCTGAGTTGCCTTTAATATTAATTGACAACCAACACTACGTCTCGTATGTGAAAAAATATCTACAGTCAAGGTACGTTGTGGTAAGTCGAAACACTCTTCGTTCCGATACAATACAATATTTTACTTCAACAAAACAACAATTAATTATGGATTTGCAAAAATATGAGGGGTGTTATATCTTTAATTTCGGATATATGGGAAGGGATTAATAAAAGAGCATATATAGCTACAACTGCACATTATATAGACCCACTTTGGTGCATGCATAAAAAAATTATTGCTTTTAGAATTATTAAGTTTCCTTACAACGCTAATAATATATTTAATGCGATTATTAGTATTATTAGAGAATATTATTACGAAGGTAGAATTCGTTCATTTACTTTCAAAAATGCTAGTGTTAATAAAGTAGTTGCCCAAAAATTGCATAGGGCACTACAACTTGATTTTGGTGGGCATTTGTTTTATATTCGTTGTGTATGTCATATTTTGAATTTAATTGTCCAAAATGATTTAAAACATATAAAGGATGAACTTCTAAATATTAGGAACGCACTAATATATATCACAATCTCCCCAAATAGAAAACAAGCATTTGAGGATTATTGTGCCGAAATAGGAGTGCAAAATGCTAAAACATTTGTTAACGACGTAGGTCATAGGTGGAACTCTACTTACTTGTTATTAAAGTCATTTGAAGATTTTGAACATCTAATAACTAACTTTTATAACAATAGACATGTTAGAAGTGATGACGAGGGTATGTTGACTGAACGTGATTGACATTTAGCTTTGAAAGTTAAAAATTTTTTGACATCTTTTTATGAAATTACTAAAATTTTATCGGGCGTTTACTATCCCACCAGTTGTATGGTACTTGAACGTCTTTATATAATTGCAAGAACATTTCATAAATACAGAAATGACCCTGATTTTAGTGAAATTATAATTGCTATGGAATTAAAATTTAGAAAATATTGGGAAGATTTGCCTATGTTATTTCCTTTAGCATGCGTGATGGATCCTTGAAATAATTTATCGGGAACTAAATATATAATTGATCAAATTTCAAACACCTTAACATTTGATAGACCTATCATATATAGAAATTTAGAGCAAACATTATGTGAAATGTATAAATTATATGCGAATCGAATGGGTACCAATATTAGTCGGGTACTATCTGCACTTACTCCTTCAACTGAAATTGAAGAAGAAGAAGCGGAAATATTTAATTTATTTCAAGGCATTAATTCATATATATTTGATTCATCTGCAATGTGTTCATCTACTATCACTGTCACTGCCACTGCCATGTCGTCACCATCTGTATCTCATTCTCATCATACATCTACGGGCTCAAGTCATAATGCATTGCCTGCTGAATTAATTGATTATTTTAACCAGAATATGCCAATAGATAAAACAATTAAAAAAAGTTCAGACGAAGTAATTGAATTCTGGCGAAAGTATGAACGACGTTGGCTAGTTATATTTGCGATTGCAAAAGATCTGCTGACACCTCCGATTAACACTGTTGTTTCGGAGTCTGCTTTTAGTGCAAGTAAAAGAGTTTTGAGCGAGATTAGGAGCCGACTGAAAGAAAATATTTTAGAAGCGTTAATGTGCGTTAAGGATTGATAGGACGCTCATTTTCAACTACAAGATAAATATGCCGAAATTGCATGTCGTCAAGTAAGTGATATTTGATTTAATTATATTGATAAAACTTTTCTTTTCTTATTGTTACTTTTAATTTTCTCTAAAAAATTGTACACGCTACAAAAAATTGTTCGTGTACAAAATTTAATTTCGCCTACTGAAAACTTAAGTAGCCGATCTCAAACTCAGATAAAGGAGGATGGTTTATATTTTATCTAATTTAAAAAGAAAAATAAAAAAAATAAAGATTTCATTTTTTTTTCTCTTTTAGTTAAAAAAAATAAAAAAAATTCATTTCCACCAATTTAGTTAAATTTTTGGTAGTACTTGTTATTATTACTACTATTATATCTATATTTTAAATTATTTTCTCGAATTACGCTGTGCGTACCTTTACATATAATTTTTGAAATAAATTCTTTCTAAAAATTGAAAGGGTAATCGAATGATTGCCCTTTCAATTGTCAGAAGTATTTCACTTTGAAGATTATATATAATTTTCGTAGTGAAAGATTTCTTTATAACTTTCGAAGTGAAGACTTCTGACAATTGAAAGGGCATTCGATTACCCTTTCAATTTTTAGAAGGGATTTTCTTCGAAAATTATATGTAAGGCGACGTGCAGCGTTGCTTGAAAAAATAATTTTTGATACTGTTTTAAATTTTCTTTAAAAAATTGTACACGAACAAACAAACAAACAATACAATTTTTAACTCCGTCTACTCTAAATTTAAGTAATCGGTCTCAAGCCCGAATAAAAGAAGAAGGTTTAAATTTTTTACCTAGTTTTTTTATATATAATTCACGATTTAAAAATTAAAAATAATTTTTTATTTTCCAATTTACCTATTTGTTTCAAAAAAAAAAAAAAAAAAAAAAAAAAAAGAAGGTATGCTCACGAGCCGAGCTCGGCTCGGCCCACGAGCTACCCACGTGAGCCCCGAGCTCGCCCATATTTGGACGAGCCGAGCTCGTCCCAATTACAGCTCGTTAAAACTACTTGAAATCGAACAAATTTGAATTTCTCGATCTAATCATTCTCGGCGTTGAACTGTGTGTAAGGAGTTAGCGATGTGGTGGCGAGTGATTTCACTATCTCCGTTGGTTTCCTCATCGAAACCATTCCTTCTCAATCAGGCATGTTTCACGATCCGATTCTCACGTCTCACTTTCATTTTATTTTGTATTTGCATTATCATTTTATTCTGTTTTACCCTTCATTAATCAAACACTCTGTACCAGTAGATGCGAGCAGCGAATGGACTGAAGACTTGGCAAGCTTTTAGTACCGAAGTTTATAAACCGGTATTAGTTTCATTTTGTTATTCTATTTGATGGTTGAATTAGCTAATAGAATTCGCGACTGCGATGAGTTTTCGGTTATTGTTGTTATCATTTGATATTTCTGGAATTGAAAATACTGAATATTCTGCTGGTCAAGCCACAAGAAGGAAATTTCGAAATGTAAATGTAATCTTCGTAAAAGAGTTCTAGTTACTTAAAAAAAGCTTCTGGAGCTTCACAAACCTTTTGTTTTTTTCTGCGAGCAAATTTTTGGCATTCAAACGCCAGATTATTATTATTATTATTATTATTATTATTATTATTATTATTATTATTATTATTATTATTATTATTATTATTATTATTATTATTATTATTATTATTCAA
>NC_036248.1:21541042-21562685 GCF_002742605.1 Olea europaea var. sylvestris | reverse complement strand
ATGCTTCACGTCTTCAAGGATTGAAATACCGACCAGTAGCGAGCCAGAATTTTCACTGTGGGGGTGAAAAAAATGGCGGTGGGTCAAAATATATTTGCATTTTGTCTATATTAATAAAAGAAATTGTATTGGAATTCAGTATAAATCGAGAAAAAAATGAAAATTTTGTGGTGGCAATCAACCCCTCGCTCCCCATGTGGATTCACTATCTGCACTGCAATTAATAACAATTATTGATAATTGCATCTGTTTGATTCTGTTCTTTTGATGAATCTATTGTTTTGTTCCCCTTTTAAGAATGGTTCTATAAGCATCCATTGTGAAATTTATACTGTGCACATTTATTTTCTGGTTCATCATTTTGTGTGTGTTGAATTAGCTTGCAACTTGCAAATTCTTGATGTCTAACTTGGTTCAGAACTAGCTTTGTGTATATTTTTCATCTTGGAATGTTTTTTCTTACCTACAAAGATGAATTTATATGTTTTATATTTCCTTCTATGGATGTAGGCAGAAGGTATACTTTCCAATCCAGGAAGAACCCCAGTCATATCATTTGTCTTGGGTAAATAACTTTGCACCATTATGTGAATTATTTTGAATACATTGTTCTCTTGGTAAAATGACGACTCAATTTGATTTTTAATGCTATACACATTACTTTCAGTGGAATCATTTTCTCAGTTTGTCATTAGTAAACGTGGCCTGTCATAAAGAACTTCGAAATTATTATCTGGATCTTTTCTATTTGGTGTCGCAATCTATGATTTATATTTCTCTGATATTATAATGTATATGCATAATATATTACAAGTTTCTCTAAACAAGAAGTTTTTGTGCAGTATATGTACTATTTATCTAGTTCTCAAGTAGGTTTAACTCTTAATATGTATTGTAACACTCTCATTCTCATCTCAGTGACTGGAGCCTTGCTTCCACTGAAGTGAAACTTGCAGACACGTGATTGTTCCTACCTTCTTGTGTGGCAATTTTTTTAAAGTTTTTGGGATGATTGTTTGTAGAATAGCTTCTCCATTATGATGCTTTCTGGGGATAATTGTTGCTGCAACATTAATGAAAATGCAGAGAAATTATGCTAATCGAATATTTGTGCTTTCAGGAGGTCCTGGAAGTGGAAAAGGTAGTCAGTATACAAGGATGGTTGAAACCTTTGGTTTTACCCACTTAAGCGCTGGAGATTTGTTAAGGAAGGAAATTTCTTCTAATAGTGAAAATGGGTAAAGTATGCTTTCTTTTTTCTGATATGGATCTCCTGTTTAGCGTGCTACGTAAATTGCTATGTCGTGCAATGATGGTGTCCAATGCAGTGCCATGATTCTCAACACAATCAAGGAAGGAAAAATTGTTCCTTCAGAAGTGACTGTAAAACTAATTCTAAAAGCAATTGAATCAAGTGAAAATGATAGATTTCTTATTGATGGTTTCCCAAGAAGTGAAGAGAACCGTATGGCATATGAAAGAGTGGTGAGTTTCTTTTATAATAGCAATGATTTCCTATCTGTCCTATAATTTTTGATAGCAATGCACTATCCTGTTTTTTAGTTCTTGTAAACTTATCCCAGATTTACATGTAATCTATTTAATGTAATCACATGCACAACCAAGTTAGGAAATTTCCCACAGTAATTTCTCAATGATGGCAGCTCCACTACTATTGGTCTTTTACAACACTGGTGTTAAGTATTAGGGGAGCCGACTTATCCAAACCCGAAATCCACTTGCTGTGCTAATAAATCTATGAAGGTGGAGGTTAACTAGTAAAATGTGATAAAAGGTGGAGTAAAATAATAAGTTCTCGGCGATTAGTATTAAATGATGAACTATTATAGCAGGTTGGCATTGAACCAGACTTCGTGCTTTTCTTTGATTGCCCTGAAGAAGAAATGGTGAAACGAGTGCTGAACCGTAATCAGGTTCTTTTTTTATATTTATTTTTCTCCTCTCTGTCTTGCTTCTTTTCTGCACAAAGAAACTAATTGTGATATCATTCTATTTAGGGACGAGTTGATGACAATATAGATACAGTGAAGGAACGTCTGAAGGTATTTAAGGCATTGAATCTTCCTGTGATTGAATACTATTCTGAGAAAGGCAAACTTTACAAGGTACTGATTTGGTAGAATACTGATGAATATTTATAATTTGGATTGTGTTCCTATACAATCACTGTGAAATGATATTTTTCCATGTCATGGGCTTTGAATGATTTAACCTTGGATGCCTTTCACCTGTGCTGATCAAAGAAAGTAATAAAATGTTCTTGGTTTCGTTTCATTGTTCATATGAATGCTTATTATGTATTAAATACATCTGTTCATAACAACAATCATGTGCAGATAGATGCTACTGGAACAGAAGACGAAATATTTGAGCGAGTTCGCCCAGCTTTTGCTGCATGGAGGTATGTCTTTTAGTGCTCTTTCATCCAGAACTTTAATTAATTAGCAGAGCCTTATTTAAAACGAAAGGAATTGATAGAGGAAGATGAATGCTATGCGCTTTTTCATTGGTCACGATTGGGGAAATGTGTGGTGTATGGTGTTAGGAAAAAGTTGCTAGTACAAATTTTCTAATCCAGATTCGGCTGCTTGATTTCTATTTTGGTTCATATTATCTTTTAACTCTGTATACTGTGTATGAATGAGCAATGCTTCGTTTGTCCTGTTGTCTGCTTCTTACAACCATAATTTGCTATTGCAGGCTACAAAAGCTAAGCCTGATTCTTTCCAAGTCTGGTGACCCACGAACTCTCACAAGCCTGCAGGTTAACAAAATTTGATTTTTCTCAATTTTTTTTCCCTTTTTTGTTTTGTAAGATTTTCCTTTCTTTCAGACTAATTATAAATGGCACCCTTACAAGACGAAATGAAATTTCTGTCATCATTTCATCTTTTTTGCTGGAAGCAACATGAAGTGCTATAATGAGCTTCTTATAATGTGTTTAAAAAATAAATGTGTATCTTAAAGCTATGGAGTATACGCATCAAATGATTCTGCAGTTTATGATGTTTTATGGTTGAGAGGCTCTTTGTATCACTGTACGCGTGGAATAGATTCATTTCCGGGGGTCTATGAATATTATGGTAGAAAACTGGCATTTGGTATTTGTAGTATGTGTATCAGCAGTATCAAGCTTGCTACAACTAATTGTTGAAATTTATGGAATTATTATGAGTAATTGTCAACTGGAAAAGTTTCCAATTGGTAGGATGAGCAGCCTCGACTCTTCAAATGCAAAATATGCATATTAAAGTCATGTTATTTCGGATATGCATGACTATTCAAAAAGTTACATTATGAAAAGTCACGACTTTTTGATAGGATGCAATCTAGATCATTAGATATGAAAAGTTGTGATCTAATGATCCACATTAATTTATATCAAAAGATACTATCATTCTGAAAGACTTGAAAAATAAGGATCTCTAATTTCAAATTTCCTACATTAAATCAAGTCAAGAAAATGTATATTTATAATTCTTTAGTGTCTTCAATATATTCTCTCTCCCTTTTTTTATTATTTTTTATTTATTATTTTTTTTTTAACCTCAATTTTTTGAGGGGTGACTTGACTAACAGATCCTTGCTCCACTAGCGTCTATGTAAGCTTTGGTTCTGCACACTAGGACAAAGCATAGGCCAGACTTTTGAGATGGGGAAAGTGGCCGCAATCACTTCGACGATTAAAAGTTAGTGGGTGGAATATATAGTTAGGTGTGGACGAGCTTAGGACATAGTTTTATCGAAGTAAAGAGGGTTCGGAACTGGGGGTAATATAGAGAGCAAGATAAGATAGTAAAGTAGTAATATGGTTTGAGAGTACGAACTTGCATTATCTTTCAAGAAAGCTAAACTTGAACTTTCATAGTAGAAGGTGATGAATGTGAACCATTGATGAACATAGGCGTAGCTTCATCCTTTGTGGTGGAACTCTCGTCACAAGTGTCAATCAATCATTCTAAGGCCATATTGCCTTGAGTGTTGTGATGCTATTGCATGTTTAGATCTAACATGTAAGAGTATATTTGACTTGTTTGATTGAGTGGAGCCATTTGCCTTGTTTGAAGTAGGTCGATTAAGGCCAATTGGTTCGGTCCCTTATATGGGCTCGGCTAGAATTATCGCCTCATTTCAATGACGTGGAGTGTGGGCTAGTTTTTCTCCATCACGTGTCCTGTCACGTGGTGCTGACTCGAGCCTCGTTCACGGGATGTAACAATTTTGTTGCAATTAAATTATGTCCAAATTATTTTTAGAAATAAAAATTTCGTTCGAGCAAGTTTAGTTCTTGTCTATTAAGAATATTGTCAACATTTTGTTCAATCTAACAAAATTAATATTGTGCTATATTAATTTTGAAAAAAAGAATTATAACGATAGACGTCCATTTGATAATATTAGCAGCAATTTAGGGTGCAAAATGTCTTAAAAAAAAATTGCAATTGCTTATCTTATTTCACACACACACACACACATTTTCCAATTAAGTCATGATTTGGTCCTTTTTTCATGTACATATCTTGGTTTCGATAAGTCGAAACTTTATACTATATTTTGTACGTCAAATATTGGTCGTGGAATGTAAATTGTGCGTCAATTTATGTTCATGGTATCATGTATTGCATATTCTCCCTTTGCCTACCTTGCACAAGGTGAGTAGCGTAACGTACTAAATTCTTTGTACTCGAAGAGTTTGGAAAAAAAATCTTAGTTATATCTCTCTAAGGTTTACCAATATATATATATATATAATGGGAGATATTTGTCCATAAAGATTTAGACAATTATGGTGCAATTTGATTTTGGAAAACATCATGATGAAATTCAGCAAATACTGGTTATGCAGCGGTGGAAAGAAAAATATGTTTGCCTAACAAACGTCGACTAAAATTTATGAAATGGTAACAGAGATTATAAAATTCATATACGTACAACATATAAAAAATTTGGGTCTCGACGAAAATGTTTAAAGCAGAAAATATTTTTGAACTATGTTGGACAGAAATTTCGAAACTGAATCAGTGCAGTCTACTAAAATGAACATAACTTTTTCTCTAGGTAATATTTTAAGATAATTCCAAATACTATTACTAGAAGACTCGTAAACCCTTCAAACCCTGATTGATTTCACTCTAAAACATGCATCATAACCCAAGTTATGCCATTTTTAAGTAGGATGTAGAATTTGAAAATTTAATTCAGTAATAATTAAACTTCATGCATAGTCAATCCAACATTTCTAAATTACAGTTGACATGCATAGCGAACCGTTAATCAAGTACTTTGCTTACTCTTAGGTTTTGATGACCCCTTTCAAGTACAAAAAATCATTTCTTCATATCTTATTTGAACCCCTAAAAGGTGTTTCCATTTTCTCATGAATAACACAATAACACGTTTATTGAAAATCGAAAATTATTAATTTTTACTTTACTTACAAAAGTGTCGAAAATACCTTACCTTAATTGTTTGCCGTTTGAATACCCTTTTGGTCCAATTTGTAACAAATGCAACATAATCCGAAGGTCTTTCTGATAAATTTTCAGATTCCAAGGTGTTGGATAGATGGTGAGTGAAATTTATCTGTTTGGAATTGTGGTTTGAGAGATAAACTTGCTAGGAAGTTGCTGGGAGTATAGGGCCGGAACTTACGGGCTCCTTACAGATACCTCACAATGGTGGGGTCGGTAAATTTTCTTGCCTTTTTTTATTATACGGGGTCCCACATGGACCCGACCTCCATGGGTCTGACCTGTAAGAGGCATGTAAGTTCAGCATCTGTACATTCAACTTAATCCAACTTGCTATAGATTTTTGAAAGAGATAATTATCTTCAATTTAATGATAATGGACGGTTTGTTGCAGTTGATCATATAGGAGTTAAAATGATATGTGGGAGTGCACTTAGTGGGTAGATTGCCATTGATAAAGTAGGAGTTCAAATTGTAAGTGGTGGAAGGTAGTGTACTTTGTGGGTAGTATAAATAAATAGGACGTTTATAATGGAGAAAAGAATCACATTTGAGGATTTTAAAATGCTAAAAATTGGAGCCAAACGTAGGACAAAATATTACGTTTTAAACAATTGCATTTCGTGGGCTCGCAACTCCAACATGGAGAGTTCGATTCCTGGAAGTCAACAGTCTTGGAAGGGGGATTTTATCTCGAAGGCAAGGCATACTGGAAGGCAGTGAGGAGAGCTCTCTTGGGAACAGGAGTATAAGCGGTGCAGAAACCTGGAAGCCAACAAGGGAACAACCCGCGGTTTACCTTCTCGAGTCGCTGAGGGGCCGATGACTAGAGGTCCAGGAATTAGTCTAGCTAAACTGAGATACCTGGGTATCAAAAAAAAAAAAATTATGTTTTAAAGGCTGTTTGGTATACACAATAAATATATCAAATCTTGATTTTAAGGACCTGACATAGGTGATAATTAATATAGAGTGACTCGTTACAAAATAACGTAATCAAACCAAAATAAAAGTTTGGTGGTTAAAAGAGAATTCGATACCATACAAAATTTAAGACAAGTGCATGCAACTTTCCTATCATGACTCAAAAAAATTAATTTGGACTCTTAGGAAGTGTCGTAGCAACATAGTAATGTAATCAAAATCATTTTCGAATTCTACAAGGAAACTTCTTTTAAAACGAAACACAAGATTATCAAAATTATTTTCAAATTCTTCAAGGAAATTTCTTTTAAAACGAAACACAAGATTTTTCTCATTCGGTAGGCAAAGGACGGCAAAAGGGGTGATAAGGATTTTTTTTTTCTTTTCAAAAGTTATTTATTGTTGAAAATCGGAGAATATTACAAAGATCATGAATCGGGGATCTTACCTTACTTTTTAGTTGTATATATTTAGACATATTATAATTAGGAGATTGACTAACAGATTTTTAGGAAAATTGTTTCTTTCTTTTCTAAAGGTTGAATTCCAATCTTAAGGGTACCCCACCGTTCCTGTCCTAAAGCATCTTGAGAGAGGTAAATCGCAGATTATGCCTCCAAGAGTACAGGGTGGAAAGCTGCTTGTACACTTACACTTACCCAAGAATCAAATCCATATTTCAAGATTCGAACCCTTGACGCGACAACCTCAAGTAAAGCTGAATTTCTCCACCCTCCCCTTTTACCACTTGGAAATGTGCCCTGACGTTTTTCTTTCGTTTCCTGATTAAAGAAATCTTTTCCTGATTTCATCTTTGTGCTATCAGAGCTGGGTTTGTCTTAACGTAACCAATGATAGACGTAGTCGGCAGCGAAGGGTCAATGACCTCTGAAACACACGAATGCAATACAGAAGTCATCTCAACAAGGGTTTTCGGAGGAATTGACAATTCGTCATTGCAACCCACTGTGGAAGAATTGAACAGAATTTTTTTTCCCCAAGAATGGGCACAATCAATCAAACTTGTGGTCAATAGAGAAGGAAAATTAGGGTACTTGGTGGGTTACACAAAGAAACTTGTGGTCAATGGAAAAGGAAAATTAGGGCACTTGGTGAATTACACAAAGAAGCTTGCATCAACCGAAGTTGGCCTGCTGCAAAAATGGAGATTGGAAAACTCTATGGTGACTGCGTGGCTCGTGAATTCCATAGAACCATTTATCGGAAAGGCCTATTTTTTCCTACCAACGGCAAAAGATGTCCGGGATGCCATTTGAGAAACATACTTTTGAAAAGGTTTTCCAAATCTTTGAAATTAAAACAAAACATTGGCTGATGAAGCAAAGAAATAAAGAGGTCACTAACTATTACATGGAGATGGTGGCACTATGGTAGGATTTGATTTCAGAAGAAGAATGGAAATTTCCAAGAGATTGCGCACTGTACAAGAATAACTTGGAGAAAGAGTCTTTGAATTCTTAGCAGGAACCACGACCTGGATGAAGTTAGAGGGAGAATCCTTGGCCGACGACCACTGCCGTTGACGCAAGAACTGTTCTCGGAGGTATGCTGTGAAGAGAAACGAGGCAAGTGATGATGAACAGAGGAAAAATTGGTTCGACTGGTCTGGAGATGTCGATCCTTATTTCTAACGTCATTGGGCTCTCTAATGTTGGGCCAAATCCAATTTTGGGCCCAATGCTATTGGGCTCTCTAACTTTGGACCGCAAGTTGCTTAAGTCTTTGATTTTGTTTGGGAAGATTACCTAGAAACATGGTTTAAAAACCAGTTTTTCATAAAAAAGAGGGATTAAGTTTAATTTCATAAATTCATGTGGTAATTAGAAATTATTAAATAAATACATTCCTAATAATTCAACCTACTCACTCTAACTCCCACACATCACACCCAATCTCTCTCTCGCGTTCTCCTCATTCTCTCTCTCTCTCTAGAATTGGACCCCCACCCATCGCCGCTGCTTTGTGTGCAACGGCGATCTGTTCCTCGTTGTCACTGTGTCGTGTGTGGTAGCGGCTGTGGGTGTGGGAATATTTGTGGTGGTGGAGATAGCGTTGGCGTCGTCGGCGATGCTGTAATGAAGAGGGGATGACTTGATATGGTGAAGCAGATCCACCACGCCGCTGTGTCGTGTAAGGCGACGGTTGCCTGTTTGGGAATATTTGCGGTAGAGGTGAAGAAGATTATGGTGGTGGTGATTTGAGGAGATGATGATGGTGATTTGTGGATACAGGTTGTGGTATTGGTGCGGTGGTAGTGGTATGGCGATTGTTGCAGTGGATGTAGTGGATGCTGCTGTGTCGCCTCATTCTCTCTCCTTGTTTTACTTCAGTGAACAGCACACGTAGGCTACCATACCACAAGAAGTCGAGCATGAGATCTTTTCAAGCTGTGGAGATGGGGGTGGTTTTGTTGGATATGGTGGTGACTGATTTTTGCTGGTGGCAGTGGCGGTTGGGGCAGTTTTTGTTGAATATGGTGGTAGTGGTCTTGGTTATGGTGCTGGCTTCGGTGGCGATGCTGTTAGGTTGTATTGGTGGTGGTGTGGTGTGATGCAGTGTAGTGCAGTGCCAATGGTTTCGTTGATGGTAGTGCATGTGGTTCTGGTGAGGTGGTGTATGTTTGATTGCCGGTGTTGGGAATGGTGGTGAGTGATCAAATCTATCTTCATTGTGACTGCCTGTGACCAGATTTGTGTTAACTGTGACCGTATGTGACTTGATTATATAGTCACAAATTAGACTAACATGGTCACAGAGAGTTACACCTAAGACAAATTTGGTCATGAACACAAAAGGTCATAGTTCATACGTTATGATTCACAATTCGCCGTTAATGTTACAATTTACTGGTCATAGGCTTGAGTTCACAAGTCCCAAATCAGTATAAATGGATGTATCTCTCATTTTATGTTACGAGTCATGGGTAACAAATCGCACGTTAAAAATCATATTTTATATGACAATGTACACATGTCACAGGTTATTGCCTAGAAAAAGAAAAGAAAAATTTGTGAATTTAATTACAAAAATATTTTTTTGATTAATTATTTCATAACTAAAATTTTAATAGTATTTAATTTTTGAAATTTCAAACTCTATTTCTTAATTTTGGAGCCGATCATATGCATATTCATCCCTCCTGATTAGGTCACAGATTCAACAGAATTGGTCACAAATCACAATGTATATATGTCACAAATCTAATGGAACCGGTCACAGTTCATTGCCAAAAAAGAAAAAAAAAGGTAGTCATTGGAAAGGTGAGCGATCATTGGAACAGTCATCGGAGCCATAGTCGGGAGGCCGCCGAAATATTCGCCGAAGAGGTTGCGGAAATTGTTGCATGAGTTGTCGTCGGAGAAGTCACAAGAGGTGGGATGGGATGGAGAGAGAAAGAGAAGGGTTTGATATGATGGGTTGGAGGTGGGGTAAGTAGATTAATTATACTATATTATAATTAAATATTTAATAAATTTAATTATCACCTGATTTTTGAAAAATTTTAGAAGTTAGTTTTGAAATGTTATTTTTTAAATGAAAGATTTATAAGGTGTTCCCATTTTATTTTGGGAAATATGGGCCTTTCTTCAAAATTATGAATTGCGGGTACTAGCAATGGGCATGGACTCATAGGCTTTTATTCAAAAGAAGCAATTAATGAGTTAGGCCAAAGACAACAAAAGAGACAATCGTGGTGTGAACATTGTTGGAAATCGAGACACAAAAAAGACACTTGCTGGGACTTATATGGAAAACCAGTCAATTGGAAACCAAGCAAAAATAATAAAAAGCAAAGCTACCAAGCAGCAGTTGACCATCAATCGAAAATTCCCAACTTAAGTAGTGCATTTAATCCTAAATAGATAGAGCAATTTTGACAAATTTTTTTAGCGTTCAAACACTAGGCCAACCTTTCCCAAATGGTCCTTCAAGCTCACTAGCCCATAAAGGTAATTTCTTAAGAGCATTAGAAGCTCCCTCTCAATCTAAAGCTTCCTGGATCATTGACTTAGGGACTTTGGATCATGTGAAAGGTTCCTACATTCTATTTTTCCTCATATTCAACCTGTTCGGGTAACCTCAAAGTTGAAATCGCAAATGATTTCATCTCCTCTACCGCAGAAAATGAGAGTATTTAAATTTTTAATTCTATAATTTTAGAATCTGTATTTCATGTTCCCATTTTATCACATAAGACACTATCTATTAGCTAATTAACAAAAATTCAAATTACCTCGCTAAATTTCTTCCTTTACATTGTGTCTTTAAGGATCTATCATCGGGAAAGACGATTGACAATGCAAAGGAGTGTGAGGGACTCTACTTCTTTGACGAGGTTGATGTGAGTAAACAAAACCAAATTTCAATTTATGATTCTGCATCCGTTTCTAGTGATAGTGAAATTTTATTATGGCACTTTAGAATGGATCATCCCAATTTTCAGTATTTGAAACATGTATTTCCTACTATTTTCTTGAATAAAAGCCTTTCAAATTTCAATGTAAATTTGAATACTTGGAAAACATCAATGAACTTCATTCTCGAAATCTACATAAACCATCAAAACCTTTCACCATGATCCACAGTGATTTATAGGGTCCTTCATGAACTCCTAATTATATACGATATGGTTTATCACATTCATCAATAACCATACATGACTTTGTTGGGTCTATCTACTAAAAGAAAAAATCAACAGAATGCATGGTTGTACTCTAAACTTTGAATCGTCCCTACAAAAATTCCAAAAAATCTTTCCTACTTCTCAACTCAGCTCGAACCTATCCCTCAAATTGTTCGATTGTATCGCTTTTGTACACGTCCACTCCAATCATAGAAATAAATTCTATCCTCAAGCAATTAAATATGTCCTTATTGGTTGCTTTCCTACTCAAAAGGGATACAAGTATTATGATCCTTTTATGGAGAGGGTCATTGTAAGTCTCAATTCTCATTCTTCAAAAACACCCCCTATTACCAAAAAATATCTTTTCAGGGAGAGAATTTAAATGAAGATCGGCACATTAACATTGATCTTTTTGCCTTTGAGCCAACTCCAATCACTAAATCTATTTCATCTGATTCTTCTATGCCATTTATGGAAGGAAACTTGAATCTAGGGGCGGAGCTAGGATTCTAGTTCAGTGTGGGCAAAAATTTTCGGACCCTGAATGTCGAGATTTTGGACATGAATTTAATGATAATAAAAAATAAAACAATAGTACAACAATACTAAAAACAACATAATTTATATATTACATTTATTCCTTGCGAGTTTTCATACTTTGGTATCATTATACAATAACTTTATTATCGAGCTTCAAAAATATATCTTTTCATTTGAAATCTGGATTTGAACATTTGATATTCAATTACTACTAGGAGTGGGAGTATTTTAGAATGACAAAAGAATCACAAATACTGGAAGCAACTCATAAAATTTAGTGCAATTTACAATTTCGCATAAACAATTCACAGTGCATTTCACAAATTTCAAATAATCAATTCACAGTGCAATTCACAATTTCACATAATCAATTCACAGTTCAATTCACAATTTCATAATGCAGTATATACTATTTCCAAATTCTAAGCAACTTGAACATACAATCGCAGATTCGCAGAGAGTCAAAGCCTAGAGGCAACAATGAACTGGTGGTCGAGCACTTAAAGAACAAAGTGCTAATTTCATATGTTTAAAAAAAAACTACAATTTACACAAATTGAAATAACAAAAAATGAGGGAAAAAAATTGGGGCTTCAGTACTTCACCTTCTGCCTTCAGATGCCTGGCTTCTTCTTTTGTTGGCTGTCGTCGATTGGTGTCTTGGCGGTTGTCTTTTCTCGAGACCGAAGGTTAAGGAGCGGCCAGCAGGGTTTAGGATGTACAGTCGGAGATGTCAAGATGACAAGATGAGAGCCTAGAGTAGGAGATGTACAATAATGGACTGTTGGAGAGGGAAAGGAAACTGTGACTACTGTTGGAGACGACGAAGAGGGAAAGGGAACAAGGGCAGTGACTGGTCACCAGTAGATAAAGAAGTGGCGAAGTGCGACTGTGCTGTGCGAAGCCGCAAAGGGATGAAGTCATCTCACAGACAAAGGGTTGAAATTAATGAATGGGTTTGGGTCAATTGATTCAATTGAATTTTGAGGGGAATGAGTCTAATTGGGCTTCTCTCTCTGGGTTGGACAGAAAATCGGGTTAACAAAAAATAAAAAAATGCCCGCACTGGACATTCTTGGGCTCTGCCGTTGCTTGAATCCAATGGTAGATGTAAGAAAACAAAGTGGCAATAAAATGATTGTTTACTCACGGAGACCAAAAGCAAGGTATAAAGAGAACAACACATCCTAAGCACCAAGAGAGTCGAAACTAGTGATAGCTCCAAAATCCCACGAGCCAAGATCACCTAATAGTAACCTAACATTAAATATTAATTTTTGAAACATTATATTTATTGAAAAATAATAATTTCTTTAATTGTATTTTTGAAACATTAAATAATAAAAATCATGGAATAATTAATACCCGATTATAATAATATATCATTTTGGAGCATAAAGAATCTGAAATGTACGTATATAACGGTGAATTTGAAATAAACGGCAATCTAATGATACTATAAGCCCGAATCTAAAACTCAAAAACTGCACAAGCTGAAATTTGTAATCTTATAAATTGATACTTTTAAAATATAATACTAATAATATCACGAAAAAGATACTTAATGAATTACCTTGCACATGTACATAGTATATTCTCAGTGTACAAGGCAAATTTATTCAAAACTCTAATAAAATGATCATACGATCACAAAGCTATACGAAGCTATTCTCAAAAGGTTAAGCACTCTCGCAAACGACACAAACCCTAGGTTTGTACGAGAGTCTGTCACAAAAATCTCTAATAATCTAATCACACGCCATGTAAACAGATTAACACCAATATAAAGCGGGATAAAATTGTCGTATTTAATATACACTGAGTAAATACATTCACGTAAGTATACAATAATCACTTAGGTACTTTTTGTCGAGTTAATAAATCTTATTTTATACATAATAAATATTTTGACTGACATAAAGTGCTAATGAAATAATTTAACTGAGTTGAATTTAACTTTCAAGCTAGTTGTTTATTCATAAAATATATTCTACTCTAAAATTCTTACGTGACTGACAAAGTATTCTGAAAATAGTAACTGTTTCATCCCATCTAATATTTCTAGGATCTAATTTTTTATTTGTTCAAAAAATAAGTTTGCCACTCAGAGAGCTAGAGGCTACAAACTAGGTCAACTGGTCCAATCTCTAAGTCACCTCTTGAAATAAAAATTTAATTGCTCAGATTAACAAATAACCCTATCAGCTGCAGCTCTTGCAAATTTCCCAAGAGCATTGATGGCTTTGTTTCCTTCATCATCCTTGCTAGGTCTTTAAAATAGTCCAATCTGATCTTTCTCTCGATAGTATAGAGGCATCAGTCGACTCTGCGAATTCTATTTATTCGTCTGAATCTCGATCCTTTCGTCAAATCTTGTCTACACTGTCCATTGATGTAAAGATTGGACGTATTTCATAATAAAGAATCTCATAAGTAATATTAGCCCATGTTCTTTTCTTTTTCCCATTACATACTTTAACAAGTGAAAGTAAGTGCATTCTTTCCTTTTACTTCCTTGCAGCCACATTGTTGACGTGCACGCACATATATTTGGCTAACTTCATTCTCTTCTATTTTCTCAAACAATTGTTTCTAATAGACTTAAATTTCTTATTTTCCCTTCCACACATATATACTTATAAATGTAAATTTAAGAATAAATCTTCAAATTCAACACTAAGAAACATTGCTACAAAAAAATTACCATTTTGCGAGGAAACTACCACAAATCAATATTTATTTGCAACAAGAATTACACACACTTTCATCAACTACACTTAGCCCTATTTGGTATAGCTAAAAATTTTGATCAAAATTGAAATCAAAGTCAATAATTAATTTTAATCACACATTCCATAATTTGCGCAAGAGACAACATGAATCAAGTGAAAATCATTATGAGTTGGAATTTCTCATTACAAATTGTTGTAACATAATATAAGTTTCAACCTTTCAAAATTAAAATCCATAGTTATAAAACATGGCTCGAATCGGCCGGTCGGGCAGAAAAATCGATAACCCGAGCCGGGTAGAACATTTTCATAGAGATGCAATTGACTCAGTCAAAAATCGAGTTGACCGACTTAACTGACGATTTTTATATTAACTCGGCGTTGACTAGTTTGATCAAGATTTAAAAGTTTGTCCATAAATTTTTTGTTCTCAAAAGACTTGAACCTTAGATTTCTAGGTAAAGTGAGTACCACCTAACCATTAGAGATCAATTGTTTATTGTTACATGTTTGCAATAATTATGTATATGTAATCATCTATAGTTTGTTAAAAATATTTTTTAAAAATTATAGTAACTATTTTGATTAAAATGAATTGTATATTTAACAAAATAATATATAAATATATAAATAATTAATGAGAGATAATTTAATTTTTTTTTGTTTTATATAAAAGAAAAACTTTATACTTTAAAAAATATTTTATAATTATTAAGCATTGATCCACTGGTCTAAACACTAACCCATCGGTTCGACCAGTAACCCAAGCCCGGTGCCTTGATCGGGTTGATGGTCGGGTCGGGTTTAATAACTATATTGAAACCTATTAATTTTAAGTTTTTCTTTTTAATTTTAGGTTTAATTTCAAAATGAAAACTCATAATTTCATAGTGTAACTTATATGTTAAATGAGATAATTCTCATTATTGTGGGGGTTAAAATTTCACACTATAAAAGGGGGTCATTTTTATAATTTGGGACAAGAACTTGAAGTATTATCATTTCTTCAATTTTATACCATATTCATACTATTTTGGCAACATGATGAGGGTTCATTCACTTATCTCCTTATGGTCGTGCCCATAGAAGGAAAACCGACTGTGAGCCATATTAATTTTATCTTGGAGTTGTGTAGCACCGAAAGTACCTACGTGAAAAGGAGACAACACAACTTTAGGACAACGTTTTCGATATGACTCCCAATGCTTACTTTCTAAGTCTCTTCTCTATTTTATGTTATATTATTCTTGAACTGTATTTGTTATTTTACTATGTTCATTGATAATAAATCTACATACAAATCGTTCAATTTTTTCAATAATCTAAAGTCGTGTTGGAGTGATTTATGCGTAGAAGATGATAGTGTTTGATTCTTTGCTACTTTGAATTTTGGTTTCATAAGTGAAAGGTAGGTCCAGATGGCAGGTTTTGCAACTATTTGCAGCCATGGTGCATATGCAATCTCACTGCCTGATATTTTGTGGATTTGAGCCTCTGGTTTTGTTAAGCTCAATACTGTGTTCCTCAGCTATGAACAATTGGATTTATTTTTATTATTTTTTTCTGTGTAATGGGCGCCATAGAAAAAAAGAAAGGTAACCAAAGATTTGAAAATTCATTGAACGATTTAAATGACAAATTAAGGGGTTTAGTAATACACCCATTTTAAACTCAATTTTCAATGTGTTAAAGAAGGGAAGAAAGAATGAATATAACTATGAGTAGAAATTAAAGCCCCATGAAATAGAAGCCTATTTTGTTTTCTTTGCTCATAAGCCATGTATATTTCAACTGAAAGCCAAATCTTGTTGTGTGTCATCCATAAGTACATAGAGCCATAGAGGGGACAAGAGCCCCCCGGGGCATAGCCTAGTGGTGTAAAGGACAGGAGTGAGATTATCTCACGCCTTACTCGCAGTCGCAGTGTGAAAGTTCGATTCCCGAAACATGAAATTTGATTCCATGTAGGCGCAGTGTACATGCAGCTCTTGTTCCCTGGCTTGCTGGAGCACATTTCGCGATTTACCTCCCTCACAAATCTCTAAGAGCGGGACAGTGAGAACTCTCAAGATTGGGGTTCAACCTTTTTTTTTTAGCTATAGAGGGGACAAGCGGCTTAATGGTTTTCTTCCTTGGTATTACACTAAAAATTGACAGCAATGTAACGTGAAGGAGAGGGGGAAAATGAGATGTTTTCACCATCCCCTTACCACCAATTAATCTTGTGTTGCAGTGATTCTACTCAACTTCCTCATCACCAACCTTGGAAGGTATTATCATGTTTATTTGCGTATAAAAGGGCTCTTTGCACTCGATTTGATTGTTTTGAATGATTTAATTTCTAGTATATGTATCTATTTTTTGTTTGTTACTGTTTATGCATATACAATTGGAGAAAAGAGTGAATTTCATTAGTGGTCACTAAATTATCTCAATTGAGTCATTGAATTTCAAGTAAAGTTTCAATAATAATAAAAAAATCTTTTGGAGTTATTTTACTTTGGACCCCTTCTACTTTCAAAGTCTAAGTTGTATGCTATTTTCCATATTGGATTGATAAAATTAATGAGCCTGCTAATTTGTTGTTTGAATTGCATATTTGCATATGAACCTTTATTTAGAAGTAATATATCCAGGTAATAATTTGACTATGTAGAAGCCAATATCTGGAAGCCATTTGTGCCA
This sequence comes from Olea europaea var. sylvestris, assembly GCF_002742605.1. NCBI lineage: Eukaryota > Viridiplantae > Streptophyta > Magnoliopsida > Lamiales > Oleaceae > Olea > Olea europaea. Next base: position 21,545,664 of record NC_036248.1, on the reverse strand, counting down.
ACTTATACTAAAATATGAGCATATTTTATCCTTTAGCTGTAAGTCATTTCATTTGGGATTGATTATGTATGCACTTACTGAGTCTAAATGTTTTGAGAAGATAAAACTAAAGATTCATTTGATTGCAAAAATGAAATTTGATTGGAAAGAAAATGAATTCTAAGGAATTGAATTGTTTAGAAATTGTTTTGCTGGAAATTGTTAATTATTGTGTTTGATTGGTATAATTTTCTATGTGGAGAATGTTAAAATAAAAGTGTTTTTTTAGTATTCCTTTAGCTTTGTTTTATATGAAAATTGTCAATTAAAAGGATAGAATTTATTGGTATTGAGAATGAAATTTGTTTCCATTGCAAAAAAAAAAAAAATAAATAAATAAAAATTCAAGAAATCATCTATCTTTTGGTGTTCGTTTGACTTTATTTTACATGAAAACTGTCAATCAAATGATTTTTATTTTTATTTATTATTATTATTATTATTATTTTTACAATTAGGGATAGAATTTGTTTCCATTGCCAAAAAAAAAATTAAAATAAAATTTCGACCAGCAGCCTAGAAAATGATTTTTCCTCAATTTGGTGGAAAATGGATTAGGTGGCATCAAGGTGGGAAAATGAATTCCCTAGAAAAAACCTATCAAATATTCATTTTTGGTTTAGGGTGGAAATCAAATTCCATTTTTCATGGAATTTATGCCTATCAAACATGACCTAAGTGTAACTTAAAGGGCTAAAGTGGTCTAATTAGATGAGTTAGAAGCATCCATTGTGGGACATTAGTCTTGGTGCTTCTTTCATGTTTTCTGCAGCCACAGGTGTCTTTTTTCTTACTTTCTCTATGATTTGAATTAGGGTAATTGGCGCAAAACGTACATACCTTTCAAGGTTATTGTGCAAAACGTCCCTACCTTTCATTTTTTGACAGTTTGACCTCTATTTCCACATTTCTTTGCGCTGAATGTCCTTTTCACTATTTTTTGACGATTTTACCCTCCATTCAAATCAAACAAAAAGAAAAGAAAGAAAAAAACAAATAATTAATTGCAACTATAGTCCCAAAATTTAAAAAAACTACAAATTAGTCACAAATATAGGAGGGATGCCCCATCCAATTTTTCGTCAGTCAAAGGTGATGTTTGGCTGCAAAATTGGATCAATTGGTGCTATAATTTCTGGAATTGATTGTGCATCCACTATTTTTTAAGAGATGCTCTGGTGAGTATAGTCAATTGGTGTGTTAGAATGGCATGGGCCTCTCCAGAGCAAGTGATGTTCCCAGTATTTGCATTCGTAAATTGGGTATTTTGACTTGCAATTTCGAACAATTCTATTGGCATAAAGGTTTCAAGGTTGAATATTGGATGGTATGTGTAGAAGGAACTGAGGGCTTTCGGTGGTATGGTGGTCTAGCAGTTTGGATGGTGGTTTGTTGGAGTTTTTTAGCTTCTAAGGTAGCTGACTCATTTGGAAAAGAAGAGAAGAGAGAGACAGAGAGTTTTTTTTTAATATTTTATTAAGGCATAATAGCAAAAAAGGTCCCTATGTTTCAATTTTTTTTACGTTTTCATCCATATTTCCACATTTCATTACGGAAAAATCATTTTCACAAATTTGAACGATTAGACTTTTTAATAATTATTTGGATTCACTTACACTTTTTAAAACATTTAGGAGTAAGATTGTAATTTATTTTTTATTTTTCTTTTCTTTTTTTGGTTTTATTAAAATGGGAGGGTATTTTGGTCATTTTATGTTAAAAATTGGTGAAAAGGACGTTCAGCGCAAAGAAATGTGGAAATAGGGGCAAAAATGCCAAAAAATGAAAGGTATGGACGTTTTCCACAATAACCTTGAAAGGTAGGGATGTTTTGCGCCAATTACCCATTTGAATTATGTTAGTATACAATCAATTTCTTAGTTGCATCTTCGAAAAATTTCTTGATGCAATTGTTATGGTGACTTGTAATTAGGAATGTTAAATTTCTGCATCCCACAATCAATTCTCTAGCTCATATATTAATATCGTCTAATGACTTTAATATGGCATTTGGCATTGTCTCTAATTTTTAATGTGGATAATTATATCGTAAAAGTAAGACAAATTATTGGCTAAATATATAATGAGATATTATCATCGTATACTATAACCAAAACTAGTATTTTGTCATTATGTATGTGAATTACTTGGGTTAGATTACATGGGGATCCTATGATTTTATTTTAAAAAAACAATTAAAAGATTTAACCCTCAATAATGTGCTTAATTGATATTTTAAAAGAGGTTTAATTTGTAACTCCCGTGAATAATAGTAGTTTTATTATTATTATTCAATTTAGACGTGTAACTCATATTTTGATGTTAGAATAACATATAATAATACTACCATGTAGTACGATCAATTTGACTCAAGTCTCAAAAGCTTTAAGTCTTAATAATTAAAATAATTAGTTTGGAAGTTAATTATTTATAATTTTATATGAGTCCTCTTAATTTTAAGTTATTAAAATGAATGCGGGTGAAACGATAAATTCGAGCTATATTCTATATTTGCTAGAATTTCAAGTGATTGTGTTTCGTCGCAACAATATTTCTTTTGTGAAATATTTTATGTACTATATTTGAAAATTAGCTTATGGTCTAATTAAATTTTGACACGGCATTTAGCTAATTTTGAATACAAAATTGCAAATATTATGTTTCAAATGCTTATTTTACTACTAAGAAGTTATATTTGCTTAGATGGAAAATAAAATATAACAAATAAATTTAAGTGACAATTTAAACTTATCTAATTGTCAATTAAGTCTTTCAAGTTGGTTCACAAATTCCTTGTATGGCATGTTTATTTTCCTCCAAGACATGGTGCAAGTGTCTTAAATCTTATGATCTGATGTGATGAGAATGTGAATTTGATTTGTGGTATTTTTTTTAATCTTTTTGATGATTAAATACACTCTTATTTCGGTAGATATATTAAATATAAACAACTATTTGTTTATAATTTGTTATGGAAAATTAATTTTGCGAATGTGTTTAATAAGAATTTGCGGATCTATTGATGGATGGTAGAAGTCACGAAAGTGTTAGGTTGATAAACATGTGCATCATTCATCCCCTCACAACATTTATTCCTATCGAAGGCGATAAATTGTAAGATCATACACGTACTCAATTCAGGTTGGATATCCTTGAAATATGGGAGTATTAAACTATCTAATAGATTTTTCTTTTCTCTGGTCAATGCTCTAGGAGAAGTTGGAAACGTAGGCGTATTAAACTATTTATCCTGCAGGTGACAATAAATGCGTTTGTTACCTCAAAGTTTGGAAACATATTCTCCTTCAGCAGCAGTATCTCGCATGTCCATCAGTCCAAGTATCAAATCAATTTCTTATGACTAATTAAGATAAGTTGATCTCACATAGTAAACGATAAAAAATTACAGGTTTAAGAAAAATATACCAGTTGTGATGCATAGAACTATCAATCTATAGACCTACCTCAACATTTTCTCCTTACATTATATCGAGGATAGGAGATGGTATAGTTCCATTACAGCTGAGAGAATAGAGAACAATTTTACTCGCAACGATTAGAGAACTTAAAGACTCCAAAGCATACATGCATGGAACTTGGATAGTTAAAAAAATGTTTATCTCTTTAGAATTCAAAGCTCAGATATTTATCTACATAATCCTCTAATATAGGCCAAGAGGGCTCCGGGACTACCATCTGTTATTGTGGCTGAAAAGAGAATAGTATCTCTCTCTCTCTCCTTCCTTCCATTCTGTTCCTGGAACTGTTGTACATCCAATTCGAGCCTCTTCCCTCTTCCTGCCTTTCTCTCCATTCCTATCGCGAGACCTTTCATGATCACAAACAGGGCCTAAGTGGCTGTGTTCGCTTAGCATTATTCGATGGAAAAATGGTCAAGTTAAATCCATCCATGGCCATCCAATTTAATTTTGTTTCATCATGGCCATCCAACTTTATATTTAATGTCACAATGATTGTCCAATTTGATTTTATTTTACTATGGCCACCATATTTCATAAAACGTTTCATAGCAACCACCCAATTCATATAAATTTCACTATGGCCATCCAACTTCTTTTCATCATTTTCACTAATTTTAAAAATGGCAAAATAGTAACTTTGCATTATATAAAAAACAAATTTTAAAAACACAAATAAAATAAAACAAAATTTTAATTAAAAAAATAAATTTATTTTAAAAAAACAAATAAAATTTATTTTATTTTTTTTAAGTAACTTTTTTTAAATAAGTTTTTATTTTATTATATTTGTAAAATAAATTTTATTTTTTAATTATTTTTTTAAAATTTATTTTATATATAATGCAAAGTTATCGTTTTACTTCTTTTAAAATGAGTGAAAATGGTGAAAAGAAGTTGGATGGTCATAAAAACGTTATATAAAATTGGGTGGTCATAATGAAACGATTTATGAAATTTGGTGGCCATGGTGAAATAAAATCAAAGTGAGTGGCTATGGTAATACTAAATATAAAGTTGAGTTGCTATTATGAAATAAAATCAAATTGGATGAGTATGGGACACTACATACAAAGTTAGGTGGCTATTGGCGAATTAACCCAA
>NC_036248.1:21531310-21535862 GCF_002742605.1 Olea europaea var. sylvestris | reverse complement strand
ACTTAGTAGATTTACTATCAATCCAAGTAATGATCATTGGAAGGCCATTGGGAGAGTTCTTAGATACTTAAAAATAACTAAGATCTTAGGCTAGCAATACTAAATTCCTGGCAGTATTGAAAGGATTCACTGATACTAGTTGGATATCTAGCACGGGTGAAAGTAAATCCACATCGATTTGAGTGCTCACTCTAGGAGAAGATGCTGTTTCTTGGAAATCAAATAAACAAACATGCATAACACACTCGACCATGGAATATGAATTTGTAGCCCTATCGGATATCGGGAAAGAGGTTGAGTGGCTTAAAGATCTCTTCTATGAGATACTTTTGAAATCAAAGAACATTTTTAAATACCTATCATATGTGATAGTCAAGCCACGTTAATAAAAGTATACAATGAGATATACAATGAAAAGTCTAGACATATGAGTTTAAGACATGACTACATAAGCAAATTAATCAAAGATGGAATAATATCCTTAAATTATGTAAGGTCAATTTAGAACTTAGCATATCCTTTAACTAAACACTAACTAGAGATTTATTGGCATCTAATTCGAGTAGGATGAGATTGAAACTTTCTAACTAAAAAGGTCCATCAATTACGGCAACCCTACCTGTCATTACTCAAAAGGTAATCCACGGGTTCAAATGGTAACAAGAAGTAATTGGATATGTTGATAGTTGTAGTATTATTTAAATCGTTGATAACCCTATCCTAATTAAAATAATGCTGGTTATTATTGAAGTGAAGGTTGAACTTAAAGCTCTTAATGAAGTTCAGTGCTAAAACACAAGTATCTCTAAAATTAACAAACGTACTGGAAAAACTTCACCTAGATAAACTTCAAAATGGTGTCGCTGCAATAGAGAGTTAGAGTTTTTCTCTTAAAAGTTTGTTGAACAAGGATAAGTGCAAGGCCATAATAGCGCTGGACAAGTTATGAGGAACTTGAGAACACGTAGTACTCGTGTGTTTTCTTATCGGTAATGTCACATGGAATAAATGGCTCAAAGCTTCACGCTACCTTGGATATAGACTTTACCTTGTGTGAATTACATTATGGTTATATTCAAATCAAAAGATATCTAGTCGTTATGCATAAGTATCGTAAACTTTAAATATGAGACCTTGTTAATTTTAAACAAGTAGGGGATTGTTGAGATATGGTTCTTCAAAGCCCACAAAAGAATAAATTAAATGTGTGGAAACAAAAACTAACATAGAAAAAAAAATTGGTCCATCTGATTGCATGTCCATGATCCGAGCCTTGGAGGGCCGGATTGATATACTCCATGCGACTGCATGGAGTTATACCATGCGGTCGCATGGTACATTTTTGTGACCGTTTGAGGCAGTTTTTGACCGTTTGTTTTTTGAATTTGGTGGCTTTTCACTTGACTTTTGGCAACATTTCAAGTATTTGGAGGCCATTATACAGATGAGCCGTGTTCAAGGGAAAGATGTTAGAAAAATATCTTGTAATTCATACTTTGTTCCACAAATAATCAAATCGTGGTTTACATTCATATTCATATATTATTCATTGTGTTCTTCAAGTCTTGACAGAAAATTCTTTGTGCTTCGATTTTTTCTGTATCAAAGTTTGTTATAATCCTTCAAACCGTTTGTCGGAAAATCCTTAAGTATCTCATTAATTTTGGATAGAGGACAAATATCGTTTGAGAACAACGATATCGTGTACAAGCCTTTGAATTCGTTCTTGTAAAGTTTTTTTTATTTCAATTTATTTCGTTGCTGTATTTTGCAATTTTCTTTTATCTTTTCTCCAACCCTATTGTTTCCAACAATGATTAATCTATCAGCATATGTGGAGAGGACATGTTAGTTCTGACCTATTGAGTTTTTAAACAAGGAAAACACTACTTGTCTAGGGCTGCATGGACTTGCCTCCACCTATGGGGGCGCCACTGTCTAGGGCCCATGCAGCTCTGGACATATAGCAAGCCTCTTTAAACAAACATATTGTTAACGACCCAAGTATCGACTTTGTAATCATTCTTCATTTAAGTAATTATTAGTCCGACACAGGCGCATGGTTCTGATCTTAGGTTATTTTGACGTAGTTCGGTAGTTGAGACTGGGTCATGATGCTGCTACAGAGGTCTCCAGCTCTGCTCTCGTTGCTCTGCTGTCCTTGGCCAAAACTTGGAAAAGATGATTAAAGAGCCAAATTCTTGAATTGGATTCTAAAAAAGTTGTAAAAAAAAAAAAAACGAAAATATAAGGTGAACTGGTAAGTTCTTAGCTTATTATTATAATAGATATTCATTTTTCCAATTTTTGTTGGGATTTTGTTTAGAGATTGGTTTTTATTTAACTGAAAATTGTTATTTGGTAAATGAGAAATGAAGTCAAATTTAAGTCATTTAATTAAGTCACTTAGTTATGTGAAATTGTTGAAAAATTATGTAATATATTATGAAATATTCTAATATTATTTGGATGAAAAGTTGTATCTTTTTAAAAATGATAATGTTCTATAGTCACGTTCTTTTGTTGCAAAGAAGTCTTTTTAAAAGGCCTTTTCATTAAGTTGTCATTTAATTCACAACTTTTGAACCACTATATAATGACTCCGTGTGATTGGAATTATTCATTCATTCAATTCTTAAATTGCATATCCTGTTGATACATATTTATTTGTTCATTTGTTCATTTACTTTGAATAGAATTTTATAAAGAGAGTTCAAAACATTAGTAAAGTTCGTTTGTTTACGTAATTTGAAGTGCTCCCATTGTGGGATGTAATTATTGTATCGTGAGAGACGAATGTCGAAAAAAGCTAGCACCCATGTGAAACATAATTTTTTTGAAGACAAAGAGCTCAACTTTTGCCTCGACTAAATTCATATTCATGCATCTCTCATTTCTATTTCTCGTATTCGATTTCAGTAAGTCAAAATTCCATTTGATTTCATGCACGTAAAAGGTATGTTAGTAGAATAAATTTATGCACGTCAATTTTTACATTTTGATTTTCCGATGTCTCGTTAGAACATCGGTACTACTTGACAATTGGTAACACCATTTGAGTATTTGTTAAGAACTACGGCTGGGGGGAAAAAAGTGCATGGAAATCTTGAAACTCAATCTTACATCTCAATTTTCTCCATTATTGGAGTTTAAATTAATCTAATAACATCAATATATAATAATGATTTGAGTCTTTTAACAAATATTTAATAATTTTAACAAACATCAAAACAATCTCATTACACTTACTAAAATTAACTGCTGAATATACCAGAAACGTGAGTTAGTAGAAGAAAAAAAGGAAAGGCAGCCTTGTAATGTGAAGTTCAGTTGTGACCATTGGGGCATCCAATAAAGAAAGAATGCAGTGAAGAACAATCCAATCTGAATTAGAAAACGAAAATCCTACTAAGATAGAGACTCCTTTGTGCTTTAGAAGTTCACCTTTGTCTACTCCAAATCCTCCAAGGACCCTTTTAATATCTCAATCTCTTCCTTATTTATTCAAGTGCTCTACACATTATGCAATTTCATTATATGAAATCTTCACAAAACAAAGAAAAGAAACAACTTCCAGCAACAATGGATTTAAGAGGGGAAAAACATTGTCAGTACAACAAAAAGATATTTGATTCTTCATTATCATCAACTCTTTGTGCTTCATACAATTCAAGATACTACTTCTACGACAATGATTCCACACACATGGAGGAAATCATGATTTGCACAGATATAACTGACTTTCTGCCAAAGAGAGAACCTAAGAAGACCCGATGGCTAGGTTTCGTGGAGTGCTTCGAATTTTTGAAATCTCTAGTTAGCTAATGATTTCAATTTCACAACACGGTTCTCCTCTCTCATTCTTGTTATTATTTATTTTTTTTACCTTTTATCTTGTTATACAGTAATATAAGGGAACAAATGAATGGTGTGTAAATGGTTATCAATGTCTTTTAACTCAATATATTCATGTTTCCTTAGGAAGAGTATATCCTAGATGTCAAATCAGGCAAGAAATAACAAGAATCAACTCATGGAATCACATTACATTACATAGGATTCAACCTAGAACATTGGGTTTTGGAGACTGACGTGAAATTAGAATGAAATAACAAGTGACACCCGAACTAAATTACAGTAATCTCATTACTTAGGGATTCAATCTAGGACATCGGTTTTGGAGAGCCATGAAAAATTAGAAAGAAATAACAAGTGAAACCACATTATGCATGATTCAACATACATCTGGTCTTGGAGATTCACTGTATGAAATCAGGCAAGAAATAACAAGTGAAACCCAAGTTGTGAAATCATGCAAGAAATAACGGGAATGGATGGATCATGGAATCATGCTATGTAGAATTTAATCTATAGGACATTGAGTTTTTGAAACTCAGTTTCAACACTTTCTAACAGCAAAGGATTCCTGTCTTCATGCTTGTCTCTTTATTGTGCCCAACCTAAGAAAGTACAGGAGTCAACGCTCCATGTGCACATCAATTTTAGAGTTACAAGGCACATAAAAAGCAAAAACTAACCCATGAAGATATTT
>NC_036248.1:21518562-21528339 GCF_002742605.1 Olea europaea var. sylvestris | reverse complement strand
CATGTGAATCAAATAATGCCTAAGCCCCGAGGGATGTGTATTCGGTCACCCCCTTATGTAAACAACCATTATGTTCTCTTAGCTCGATCCTATATTTAATAAAGTTACTCTTATGAGTAAAGTACTTCTTCAATCCACTCTCCACTCTCCCCTCTTTTTGATATATTTTAATAAAGTCACTCTTATGAGTAAAATACTTCTTCAATCCACTTTGGGTTATGTTCGACCTACACTTCCGACTTTTGGGGTAGCTCGAAATTTTCCCTTATTTGATGAAAATTAAAATTATATCTTCAATAGATTTTGATAAAAGTGATGATATATATTATTGAAAAGCTCTGAATCTAATAAAATATGTAATTAAAATTAATTATTTATTTTGATTTAAATTAAAATTTAGATTTAATCCAGGCCAAACATGTAATTTAAAAAATTTATGAACTCGGGCCCCTGCCTTGTAATTAGACAATTCGTTTGACAACAGAAATAAACTGCAAATCAGACCAAGAACAATAAGCAAAAAACATCTGTCAATTGCGGTTAAAATTTGAAATCAAAACCCTTCATTAATCGTCACAACTCCCTCCATTTCCTCTATATAACTTCTGTATATCCCTTGAATCAAATTCTTCAGTAATCTGCAAAATCAATTACTACCATCTTTTGCAAAAGATAATAATTTTTCTATAAAAATGGCGTCCTTAAAATCCCGTTTGGAGCACACTGTTACACCCACTGCCCTCAGATCGTATCTTGCAGAGTTCATTTCCACATTCTTCTTCGTCTTCGCTTCTGTTGGAGCCACAATGTCCACGCGTAAGTTTTCATTTTCTTGTTTCATCAAAGGGTTGGAACCACAATACCAGTGACGAAAATGGGTTAAAATCGACCCCATATTTGTTAAAAATTTGATTTCTAATTGATTGTTTTAATAGGGCTTAGTTTGTTATTGTTTTGCTTCAATATGATTCATTGTTCGTACCTGTGTCGTGATTACAGTGAAAATGATGCCGGATGCAGCATCAAATTCTTCCGGTCTGGTAGCTATTGCAGTTGCAAATGCCTTTGCATTATCAGTAGCAGTGTACATTGCTTATAATATCTCCGGTGGCCATGTGAATCCGGCTGTTACATTTGGAATGGCTATCGGAGGCCACATAAGCATTCCGATGGCCATTTTCTACTGGATTTCTCAGACCCTCGGCTCTGTCATAGCTTGCATTCTCTTAAAAGTGACCACTGTTGGACAGGTACTAAGAGTTGTAAATGCTTTAGAATGTACAGTCAAATGGGTAAAGCCACGTTGCCTGAAAGATATTAACAGGTTTCTTGACATAATGGGTGTTGACAAGATATGATTGAATGAAAAAGTTTACTATTTTAAACAATCTATTAATAGAATGTTATGTGACATTATGTCAATGATTATATCAACATCTATAGCACTGTAACATGATTGTCACTGGACACGACACTATCCGTTTGTGCATCTCTTTCTAGCAATGATCTCAAGAGTCTTTTCTTCTTATTTCATTTTTGCAGCACGTTCCAACGCACTCAATTCCACAAGAAATGACCGGTTTTGGTGCAGCCATACTGGAAGGCGTGATGACATTTACATTGGTGTACACAGTATATGCTGCTGCTGATCCGAGGCGAGGTTCCATGTCAATAATTGGCCCGTTGGCCATAGGGCTGGTGTCAGGGGCTAACGTACTGGCATCGGGACCTTTTACCGGTGGCTCAATGAACCCCGCCTACTCCTTCGGTTCTGCACTTGTTGGAGGAAGTTTCAAGAATCAAGCAGTCTATTGGATTGGACCATTGATTGGAGCAGCCACTGCAGGAATTTTATATGAGCATGTAGTTTTCCCTGCTCAACAAGAGCCTGATTCATTGAGGGGAATTCCTCATGGAGTTGAATTTTAATTATTAACTAGAGATTTCAATGTACTTTTATACTCTTCTAACTCAATACTCAACAGAGTGATGAGTAATGTAACATTACATTCCAGTGACAAAAATCTTTTTCTTGTGTTTTGATATATAGTAAAACCTAGATAAATCTCAAAGTAGTCAAAGATTGTAGACATAAATTAGCATAGAAACCTGGAAAAATTTAGAGAGAATTATTCAGATTTAGTTACAGCAGTGGGCGGAGAGTCAGAATCCAACGAAGCTCCATCTCTTAATACTACCATGTTTATTCATGCTAACACACACCCATGGTGACTGATCCTCACAAAGTGCGCAGGTCCCATGTGAATCAAATAATGCCTAAGCCCCGAGGGATGTGTATTCGGTCACCCCCTTATGTAAACAACCATTATGTTCTCTTAGCTCGATCCTATATTTAATAAAGTTACTCTTATGAGTAAAGTACTTCTTCAATCCACTCTCCACTCTCCCCTCTTTTTGATATATTTTAATAAAGTCACTCTTATGAGTAAAATACTTCTTCAATCCACTTTGGGTTATGTTCGACCTACACTTCCGACTTTTGGGGTAGCTCGAAATTTTCCCTTATTTGATGAAAATTAAAATTATATCTTCAATAGATTTTGATAAAAGTGATGATATATATTATTGAAAAGCTCTGAATCTAATAAAATATGTAATTAAAATTAATTATTTATTTTGATTTAAATTAAAATTTAGATTTAATCCAGGCCAAACATGTAATTTAAAAAATTTATGAACTCGGGCCCCTGCCTTGTAATTAGACAATTCGTTTGACAACAGAAATAAACTGCAAATCAGACCAAGAACAATAAGCAAAAAACATCTGTCAATTGCGGTTAAAATTTGAAATCAAAACCCTTCATTAATCGTCACAACTCCCTCCATTTCCTCTATATAACTTCTGTATATCCCTTGAATCAAATTCTTCAGTAATCTGCAAAATCAATTACTACCATCTTTTGCAAAAGATAATAATTTTTCTATAAAAATGGCGTCCTTAAAATCCCGTTTGGAGCACACTGTTACACCCACTGCCCTCAGATCGTATCTTGCAGAGTTCATTTCCACATTCTTCTTCGTCTTCGCTTCTGTTGGAGCCACAATGTCCACGCGTAAGTTTTCATTTTCTTGTTTCATCAAAGGGTTGGAACCACAATACCAGTGACGAAAATGGGTTAAAATCGACCCCATATTTGTTAAAAATTTGATTTCTAATTGATTGTTTTAATAGGGCTTAGTTTGTTATTGTTTTGCTTCAATATGATTCATTGTTCGTACCTGTGTCGTGATTACAGTGAAAATGATGCCGGATGCAGCATCAAATTCTTCCGGTCTGGTAGCTATTGCAGTTGCAAATGCCTTTGCATTATCAGTAGCAGTGTACATTGCTTATAATATCTCCGGTGGCCATGTGAATCCGGCTGTTACATTTGGAATGGCTATCGGAGGCCACATAAGCATTCCGATGGCCATTTTCTACTGGATTTCTCAGACCCTCGGCTCTGTCATAGCTTGCATTCTCTTAAAAGTGACCACTGTTGGACAGGTACTAAGAGTTGTAAATGCTTTAGAATGTACAGTCAAATGGGTAAAGCCACGTTGCCTGAAAGATATTAACAGGTTTCTTGACATAATGGGTGTTGACAAGATATGATTGAATGAAAAAGTTTACTGTTTTAAACAATCTATTAATAGAATGTTATGTGACATTATGTCAATGATTATATCAACATCTATAGCACTGTAACATGATTGTCACTGGACACGACACTATCCGTTTGTGCATCTCTTTCTAGCAATGATCTCAAGAGTCTTTTCTTCTTATTTCATTTTTGCAGCACGTTCCAACGCACTCAATTCCACAAGAAATGACCGGTTTTGGTGCAGCCATACTGGAAGGCGTGATGACATTTACATTGGTGTACACTGTATATGCTGCTGCTGATCCGAGGCGAGGTTCCATGTCAATAATTGGCCCGTTGGCCATAGGGCTGGTGTCAGGGGCTAACGTACTGGCATCGGGACCTTTTACCGGTGGCTCAATGAACCCCGCCTACTCCTTCGGTTCTGCACTTGTTGGAGGAAGTTTCAAGAATCAAGCAGTCTATTGGATTGGACCATTGATTGGAGCAGCCACTGCAGGAATTTTATATGAGCATGTAGTTTTCCCTGCTCAACAAGAGCCTGATTCATTGAGGGGAATTCCTCATGGAGTTGAATTTTAATTATTAACTAGAGATTTCAATGTACTTTTATACTCTTCTAACTCAATACTCAACAGAGTGATGAGTAATGTAACATTACATTCCAGTGACAAAAATCTTTTTCTTGTGTTTTGATATATAGTAAAACCTAGATAAATCTCAAAGTAGTCAAAGATTGTAGACATAAATTAGCATAGAAACCTGGAAAAATTTAGAGAGAATTATTCAGATTTAGTTACAGCAGTGGGCGGAGAGTCAGAATCCAACGAAGCTCCATCTCTTAATACTACCATGTTTATTCATGCTAACAGATTTCGGATCTTTAACAGGCAGAGCTTGATCCATGAACTTGTTTTGAGGTTTAAATTACCGACTTGCATTTAAGAACAACCATTTCCCTTTTCTCATCCACATGCCACATGGTGATGCAAGCCCTTCTAGAGAGAGAAGGCATATGATCATCATTAGAACAGGTGAAAGCAGTGGGCGTAACATGATCTTCCAAATCCTGGCCATTTAACAACTAGCTTTAATCTTCTGTGATAGACCATTTCACCAAATTCTATGTATTACCTATCTAATCAACAGAGAATCCACTAATTTGCATCTACAACCTACTCGACATGTTCAATAACTAGAAAAACAGAATTTTTCAAGTAACAAACATACCTTTGATTCATCAATCTATGATCAGTACGCAATCTAATTTCCCACCGTCTGCCCACTAGAAACAGACAATGTGTCATGCTCAATACACTGCACATAGTAAACAAACCATTTAGAATAACAGTATGTGGTGACAGTGCTCACATCTATGAATAACTAGAAGGCCAGGCAGGTATCAGCTACCTCAAATGTTTAGGAATATATATTACCTGGAGTAGATAATTGTGTAGCCAATCCAGTTTTTTGGGGGAAGGTTGTTGCAGATATGTTGACAACTGTTAAACCCTGCTCACATAGTGAAACATAATGAGCATTAAAGAAATATTACATGTTTGCCCTAGAATGCAACTTACCAAATAAATGACTTGCTCAACTAATATGAGAAACTCCTCCCATATCTTTATTTTAACTGTTAAAGATAAATTGTCATACTTCCCACTTTTGAGTGGAGACTGTGATGGCAAAGTTATCTGAATCTAAAATAGATGGGTACAATAATCACAATCTGCTTGAATATACTTTGAAAGGTAATGCTGGATTGTTTTTAAGTTGCTTATTAGCTTATCTTTGTCCTGGAAAAAATATCAGAAAGAAGTGCATTTGTCAAAGATACATAAGAAACCCATACAGATAACGACTGCATAGACATTGTAGAACTACCACATCAACGAAAATTTATAGCCAACAAAGAGGGGATGAATTTATTTATCTATCGTTCTCTTTTCAACATGTCCCTCACTACATGGAAGGTTTTCGTGAAACGGGTGCTGGTGAGATTTAGCCTCAAGACTGTTGCTTACTCTAGTACCTTACTACTGAATTACAGATCTATCTAAAAGCTTAAAATAGTAGCAAGGTGATGAATTTTGTATTTATACTTTAATTTTTCTACAAAAATCAGTTAAAATACTAATAAAAGTAAACAAAGAACAGAAACAAAATCTCATTCAAAGACATTTGGAGCCTGCAATTGGATTGAATTTGAAGCAAGTACGCTAGCTTGGTAAATAATGGAACCTTAATTGGATATTTTTCACAGCTACGAGTAGACATCTGTTCCTCTTCCTCTAGCAATGCCTGTGCAAGAGCAATAAATTGATTAGGAAAAATCTTACGAAGAAAATAAGGCTTGAATAATAGAGGCTTAAGTTTCTCATTATGGTAACAGAACTGAGGCAATTTTAATCCACCTAGTGATCAAAGTCACCAATCTTTAGGATTATTGGAACTATTACGGATTCAGGACCAGACTTTTCTCTTTTGACTGAAGGAGCGTTGTCTGCTTTCAGAATCATTAATAGTTTCACCTGTGATCCAAGTAAAATTTAGGAACAAAAATTTATCCTAACAAAAATGAATCTGTAATAGTTTCACCTGTGATCCAAGTAAAATTTAGAAACAAAAATTTATCCTAACAAAAATGTTCTTGTAAAGAAAACATGGTACTTAACTGCCTAATGCCAGAACTACACAACAATGTTCAGCACAGAAAAGAACAACAGTTTTCACCTTTATTATCAGGTAGGCTACTACCCATACCCACAGATTTCAGATCGTCGGCAACTCCATCTACGGAACATATTATTTCCCCTGATCTCCCTTCCTGGCGACTGGAATCACTCTTGCCTTGACTACCAGATTCAGAACTGGAATCGCTCTCAACTGCCATTCCAATTTTACCATTCTTCGAAGGCTTCTCTGCATCTATTGCTGGCAAGGCAGTCCATAATTTATTTTCATCGTTTATTAAGTAGATACTTGTGTAAATTCTTTTAGACTGAATGCCTTGCCCGTATTGGGCCTCTTCCATTAAATAGCAATATTACATGCATCTTAAATATGAAAATTATAATTACAATATTTTACAATCAATCGTATATGTATAATTATGGTATAATAATATTTGGTTGCCAAGCGTAATCGTTTTCAATCTCCATTGACATCCTCCCTCAAATTGATGTTGGACGATCAAGAAGCATCAATTTGCTGAGGAATTGATGTCGTTGTCTTGTCATCGCTTTAGTGAACACATCAGCAATTTGAACATCAGTAGTGATGTGTGGAAGGGACATGATGCAACCATCGTAAGCCTCACGGATCTAGTGACATTCCACTTCAATGTGTTTAGAGGGCTCATGAAATACAGGATTAGCAGAAATTTGAATGGCACTAGTGTTATCAGCATGAAGAAGAGTAGGTTCAAGCGAAGGGCACCCAAGCTCTGAAGACCTCGTAGCCAAACAATCTCACAACAGGCAGAAGACATGGCACGATACTCAGATTCAGTAGAAGATTTAGAGACACGGTCTTGTTTCTTACTTCGCCAAGAAATAAGTGCACTGCTAAGAAACATACACCAACCTGTAATAGAGCGACGAGTATCCGCACAACCAGCCGAATCCTCATCACTATATCCTACCAAATTTAGAGAAGAATTGACAGGAAAGAAAAGTCCCCTATCAGGTGTACCCAATAAATATCAAATAATGCAACGTACTGCAACCAAATGGAGATGTCGTGGAACATGCATAAATTGAGATACTTGTTGTATGGCAAAAGAAATATCAGGCCGAGTAATAGTGAGATAATTCAGACTGCCCACTAGTTGACAATACATAGAGGGATCATGAAGAAGATCACATTCTTCCTTACGATACTTCACATTCACCTCCAAAGGAGTATCAACGAAGTGACCATCCTGAAGTCCAGCTAAATTAATCAACTCCTTTGTATACTTGTGCTGGTGTAAATAAAGTCCGACTGTACTTGAAAGCACCTTAAGACCTAAGAAAAACTACAAGGGACCCAAATCCTTCATATGAAAAGAATCTTTCAATCGGTTTTGAAGATGAGATATCAATCCAGAGTCAGTTCCGATAATAATAATGTCATCCACATAGACCAGAAGAAGTACAATACCCGCACTAGTGTTAGAGATGAAAAGAGACAAATCATATTTGCTCTGGGTAAATGAGAAACCCAAAAGAGTAGAGTGAAACTTGTCAAACCAAGCACGAGGAGCCTGCTTCAATTTATACAATGAGCGTTTAAGCTTACACACATCAGAAGATGACAATGAAAAAAGGCCCGCGGGAGGTGTCATATAAATTTCTTCTTTAAGGTCGCCATGTAAGAAAGCATTCTTGACATCCATTTATCGCAAATACCATCCCTTGGAGGCAGCTATAGCCAGTAGAGTTCAAATCGTTGTCATTTTAGCAACCGGAGCAAAGGTCTCCTCATAGTCTACGCCATATTCTTGATGATTTCTAAGAGCCACCAATCGAGCTTTATAACGTTCAATCGATCAATCAGAGTGGAACTTAATAGAGTAGACCCATTTACATCCAATAGTTCTAATCCCAGGAGGACAATGAACAATATCCCATGTGTGGTTCTCTTAAAGAGTCTGAAGTTCTTCTTTCATAGCTTTCTCCCAGCATGGCTGGGTAATAGCCTGAGAATAAGAAGTAGGAACTGTGACATGAGATAAAGTTGTAGAGTAACCATACCAATTTGGAGGCTGAGTACTGTGATTGGATCGTCGAAGAACAGTAGAGTCCGGAACGAGATCAAGTCAGGAACGAACAATAAGTCTTAGGACCGCCGTCTCCTATCTACCATGCTTGGTTTAAAACATTCAGTGGAGCAAGAGTTATCCTCAAAGGTAATGAGTGGAGCTAAATCAGAAGAGTCAACAACACTTTGCTAGAAGTAATACTGATTCTCAAAGAAAGTAATATTTTGAGATATATGGAAGCAATGCGCATCACCATTATAACAAACAAAACCCTTCTGAGCAATATTGTAACCCATAAAAATACATCGTACAGATTGAATACTGAGCTAATGACGTTTATGAGGAGGCAAATGAACAAAGCAAACACACCCAAAAGTATGTAACATGTCATAACTAGGATGTGTACCGTACAGACGAAAATGAGGCGAGTCAAAGTTCAAATGCTGAGCAAGAAGTCGATTAATTAGGTATACGGCTGTGAAGAGGACTTCGACCCAAAATCTATGCGAGGCTGAAGATTCCAAAAGCAACACTCGAACAACATCTGGTAAGTGACGATTCTTTCTTTCAGCTACCCCATTCTGCTGAGGAGTATATGAACAAGAGCGTTGCAAGAGAATACCCTTTTGTTGCAAGAAAGTCTGACAATCATGAGACATATATTCTCCTCCGTTATCGGATCTTAGAATTTGAATGCTAGTAGAGAATTGTGTCTCAGTGTAGGCTACAAATGTCTTAAGAACGGTGCTGACTTCACTTTTAGAACAAAGAAAATATATCCAAGTGTAATGACTATAATCATCAATAAAGGTCACAAAATATTTATACTGTGCATATGAGGTGAAAGGTGTTATACCCTAAATATCACTATGAATAATTTTAAAGCATTTATCAGCACGACTGTCATGAGTGGGAAACGAAAGAGTTTTACTTTTCCTAAGCTTACAAGTATCACAATCAAACTTCATATTTGAGGATTGAGACTGTGCTTTATTACCCAAAAAACCACATTTCAATAAATATGACAAAATTAGAGTGTTTGGATACCCTAATCTTTTATGCCAAATTTCATGCTTTTGTCCAACACTAAGATAAGCTAAAGACATAGCAGTAGGAATAGTAAACTGTAATGGAAACAATCTTCCGACTTTAGGCCCCTTCCGAGTACCTTTCCCAATCCTTGATCCTACAAAATACAACCAACATGAGAGAAACATACATCACAGTTATTATCAGCTAATTGACCAACTAAAAGCAAGTTTGTAGATAAACCCAGAGACACAAAAACATTATTAAAGGAAGGTCCAATAGCGCCAACAGCAGTAATAGGAAGGGTACTACCATTAACAATCTGAATATGCTAAGTACCAGTATAGCGTCGGATGTTATTTAAGGAAGCAGAACTACCTGTCATATGGTTTGACA
>NC_036248.1:21465554-21515667 GCF_002742605.1 Olea europaea var. sylvestris | reverse complement strand
GGAAAAGGTGAACAGCTATGCCCGAGGTTACATTTCAGGGTGAGGAAAAAACCTGGCCTAATTTAGCAGCAGTGGATTTTGATAACTAAAGTGCACACGAAAAAGTGGGTTCCTCACTGACATCCCTAAGATTGTTCACACCAATCATACTTTATTCCAAAATCGAACTGAATGAAATTCTAACATAGGTTTTTTTTCTCGTTCCCTTTCGAACCATTTCTACGGTTAGGGAAGATTTAGAAAAAACCTTCATAAGCAAGTTTTTTCTTATATCTTGTGCCTTGTTCAAAGGCACGATCTTCTCTATCCCTTGATTTTTCAATTTGTCTGAATCCCCACTTTTCTCTTCGCCGTCACTAACTACTAATTTTGAGAATTTTTCTTTTTTTCTTTGATAAAAAAGAAATCTCATTGGTCAAGTTTTACTAAAAAGAGGAGCTTAATCAACGTTTTTACTCCAATGATGAAACTTCTATCTACGGCTTATACTATTATGCTCATGAGCAAAATATCCACGTCTCAATCATACAACACATTAAGATAAAGAGATGGGGAATGCTTCACACTCCCAAAGCATTACAACCTTTTTTTTTTTTTTTTTTTTAAATATGGTTAATGTTTGCCACACAACTTGTGAGTAATACAAATCTGGAGTCTTCAATTTCAATTACTTGCAAGGAATTCTAGTATGTTGATCACATTTGACGTTGCTAGAGCTAAGCCGGTCGTAACTATTCTGCTGCTTAAATATCGACTGATTCGATAGGTCACAAAGCGAGGCAAAAAGAAGGAAGATAGTATTGCAATAAATTGATTGTTCCCATATAGGCTACTGTACTTTTAACTCGACATCAGTTTTCTTGTTTTAAAAAAATTTGTAATCTTTATGATGGGGATTTGTGTTCGATTTGAGTAATATAGTTGTTTTATTTTGTTAATTTTGATTTTGCAATTTTATTCATTTTGAAAATATTTTTACTTCAGCAGGTTGTATATGCTTTGTATTGGTACATATATATGTCGTTTGAATTTTTATCAACTACAAGTCACAGGTTTATGGGCACTTGTCACAATTCACTGATCTTAAGATCAATATTTTCATTCTGATTTAATGTCACATATTACATGTCAAAAGTCAATGTGTCATGCTTCACTGATTTATGTTCACATTTTTCTTATGATTTATAGGCACTTATAACAGTTCATTGATTTGAAGATCATATTTTACATTCTGATTGAGTTTTAGAGGTTACAAGTAACTTATTTATGTTCACATTTTGCATGTTGATTTATGTCATAGGCCACGAGTCAATGTATACTGGTCACAAGTCACATGTTATAGGGCATTGTTAATAGGTCAATGTGCAATGGTCGCTCATCATTGATTTATGTTTTCACATTTTTCCTTTCGTGATGTCATGGGTTAGTGTGCACCGGATTACAACTTACATGTCACAGGTCACATTTTGCATTCTGATTTAAGGTCACATGTCAATGTTCCCATGTCACAGGTCGATGTACACTAGTCACAGTTCACTAGTTTGTGTCACATGTGACATTTTGCATTCTTATTTTAATGTCACGGATCAATGTGCACTCTCACAGTTCATTGGTTTATGTTCACATTTTGCATTCTAAATTATACCACAGGTCAATGTGCACCGATCACAGATCACTAGTTAATGTGTAGTGGTCACAGGTCACTATTTTTTCTTTGTTCACATTTCCCATTTTGATTTATGTGCACTAGTCACAATTCAATGTGCGCTGGTCACAAGTTTCAAAAATGACAACTCTCATTATGCATCGATATAAGGTAAACTTTGGATGTATAAATTGTATATATCACAGCAAACATTCTGCTTTAATAACAAGTGCCAAGACACATTCAAATATCTCATATTTCATGTAAAACGGGTCACAACTATGAACCAGTGAGGTCGCATATACGTAAATTATATTACCGGCAATAGTCCAAAATGAAATCCCTAAACTACCCGTTTTTAACCATCAGTTGACCCTAAATTTTCTCCGACAAGCATCCATCATGATTGAATTGGAATTTATTCGATTATAGAAAATAAATTGAACCAAATTCTATCATAGTGTTTCGCACGGGTTAGTCGCTAATAATTAAAAAGGGATCAGACGATTTTGTAAGGGACAAACCTCTTGAAACAAAGTCCCAAAAATGGATTTTTTTTTTTATTGGCGAAGACTTTACAATTGGAAAATAAAAACAAAATACCTCCAAGGGGCGCCAGCATACGAGTTACTAAAAAAGGAAGTATTTAAATCTAAACTAAGAAATTTAAAGTTACATATTCTCTGTTTGAGAGTGTTTGATTCAGGGTCATTTGCTCTATGTCTTTTCTTCCTTTTATACTCCCTGGATGATCTCTTCGTGATCAATCGCTTAAAAACTACTTGATCGCTCTATAACTGCCCACTTTCCTTGTAGTGGCCAACTTGTCATGAAATTGTCTTCTCTAACTGCTGCAATTACTTTTGTCGTTCAACCGTCTTCAATTGAATTCTTTGAATCGTGGAACGTGATAGGACTACCCAATAACTGCTTTATTAACTGCACTTTTGCTAAGATGCTGAGCGACTCGAATGTTTGGACGAGAGCAGGATCACAACTCTGGGCGATTGCATGGCAATTCATTCGCTCAAATCTTGGACGACTTGCAACCTTGGGCGATGGTATTACCGCATTCATGGGCTTCCCTATTTGGGCCTTTATCCAGCATTGCCTGATTGGGTCGTTCTTTTGGGCCATTTGATTTTGGGGATCTTTCCATTGAGTTTCATTCCTTCGACTATTCGACTTCAGCTGAACTTTTTGTGTGTCAACGCATAGAAAAGAAGCTGAATCCATAAGCAATTATAGAAAATAAACTGAACTGAAATTGGAAACATAAATTGAAGCTGGCAGGAAGGCAACAATCAAATTGTGAATTTAAAGAAATCATTTTCAATTATTAGTGAATTCCACCCAATCAAATCAAGCGAAAACCAAATTCTTACTGAGTTGAGGAGTTGCCAGGAGGAGGGAAAAAATGAAGCTGCTATCGATGTTGCAATAACAGGGTCACTGGAGCAACAGTTTTTGAAGTGCATAATCGTCGCTCTCTTCGGTATTTTTCCTACTTCTACCCCCTCTAGCTCCACCGCCACTGCCAGCCTCTATTCTTCTTTCCGCAATTCATTTCCATTTATCACAACCACAAAGTCGACGTTGGCAGTGAATGAAGAGATGGCGGAGAGGAGTCGAGTTGTGGGAAATTGGAACGACCAATTTTGTGATCTGAAATATTGGAAGATTCAGTTACAATACAATGCTTTCATTCACTAATTGTGGCTTTGAACCAGATCAAAAGTACTCTGGGATGATGACAAAGCTCAATTCTTTACCTCTATAATCCCTTGCATCTGTGATCGTTCCCAATTTGTGATGCTTGATTTCAGGGGACAGCGAGCGAGCGCATACACACACACACACACATATATATATATACACACAACCTGACTTTTGAATGTTTAAAACTAGTTTCTTAAAATTGAAATTGTATACAGTAACTACCTTAAATATGTATTGTTCCCTTTTTTTATTTTCATTTTTTAGCCCAAATTGAAAAAATCCATTTATTTCATTGGTATTTCAAAGAACAGCCTTTGTGCTGTAAAAAAAGGAAAAGGCCAACGTATGAGATTAAGAATGCAATAGCTTGTTTTTATTTTTCTCCTTATTTTTAGTAATTGTATATTCATAATCTTATAACTCTTGAATTCATTCTATGATCTAACATGCAACTCAAAAACATATTTAAATAAAAAAAACTAATTTGAAGAAGGTTACTTCCAATCAATTTCTCAATCGTAGGAGCTACATAATAGAGGCATTAATTTATATTTGATGTTTCAAACATCTTTAGCTTTCTTAGTGACCACAATAGCGTGGTTTCTTGGGATATTAGAAATAATATATATCATTCTCTATATAATGTTGGATTCATAGAAAAATCATTCTTAAACCAGCGCATGAATGCCCTCTTTTATAATTTTGATAGCTAAGTGATTATCCTTTTTCCAATACCTTTGAATTTTATTTCTTTTCTTTATAATGTTGTTTTTAAGAATTCATCCCACTACTTCATTCGTTTGTCTTCGGATTATAGGGATATTTAAATGTTTTTTTATGCATTTTTCGAAATGGAAGAAAATGAAACATGTGATGACGGTAATTCATAACAAAATGGATGATGATTTTCTTGGTGATTATAACATTCTAATTTCTATAATGAACAAGAATTTATTATGACATTAGATGTAGATTCTACTAAAGATAAATTTTATTCTATAAATCTGCGATGAATAACTTTAATAGGTAATGTAATATTATGAACTTTTTGTTACATATAAATTTTATTCGTGATCCCAAAAATTAAATGATTTACCAATTAATTGACATGTACATTACAATTCCCGATCCTTGTACTCTGAACGGTTGAATCAGTTACGTCCTAAACTTACTAAAACAGTGCTTTGCAATAATCCTATGCAGAAGACAAACATGATAAGATCACTTCATTAAAACAGAAGAGGAAAGCATGCACCTGACAGGTAAGCCAACAAGACAGTAATATACCATCCAGCTTTTAATGAATGCTACATTGATAAATATATGACCTCGATTTTTGTATACACAAGTGGATAACAGATACCGGGCCTACTCGTACCTACGCAAGCTAATTCCAACATGCTTGAACGAATTGCTAGTCAACAAAGTTTTTCGAGTTTGAGCGGAGGAGAAGTTTTGCAACACGAGACAAAAATGTTCGGGCACTGAGGACTCAAGGACACATAAACTCGAGGTTAAACACCTAGTTCAAATATAAGGGGATAACAAAGCATAAAGAAGCATGAAGTTTAGTTTCCAATATATAATGTTGCTATGATTCGAATGATACAAGGAGAAGGTATACATATGAAAAGGGCGTCCATTTGATGATGAGGCACGTGGCATCATCTCCTAAATCGAAGCATCCTATTCTAAGTATCAATTTGACCTCACTAGCCTGTAATGCATTTAATGCTCTTAAAAGAAGCAGTCATCCTACAAACTATGCTGACAAAATTTTGACATATTACTCATTACATGGGTCATATCAATCATTCGAATAAGATTCTATCAATATGAGATCTTCAAGGGAAGTGGGATCACGAACGAGATTCGGACTAGAACCTCCAAGCCACATTGCTTCGGCGAGAAAGCTTTGATTTTTGGAGTTCGTCACGTCGGAGAGGAGCCTTTTCTAGCTTCTCTCGGGATGCCACATAGGGTTCCCGAGGGGTGGAGAGGCGTAACATGAACTTCCGGGAATAAATAAACTCATTTCTTTTTTCTCTGAAATCAATTAATTTTATGAATTAGTACATTAGTCAGCAAACACTGCCATTTCACACTATCAAATTCCCTATTAAAAGTTTTAGGAATTCTAGTCTCATTTATTTCAATATCCTCACGATTTATATTATTTGACATGCCATTTTATATCATTTCGAATCAATAATGATATTGAAGTTCTAAATAAATATAAATTGAAGAACTTAAAGATTCTTCCGATGAATTCCCTCGTATTGCTTGTTCTTAGAGTATAAAAATGAGTAGACCTTCACCGGCTAAAATAGAAAGAATGATTGATTGGATCGAAACAAAAGTTCATATACAATTGCTTTAAGTTGGAATGATTGAGAATTGATCTTCTTAATTCTTGAGAGGCAATGTGTAACGATTTCTTGGTAGAATTGTTGCATGTAATGATATCTTGATTAAGAGTTCATTAAGTTAATTTTCTCGATTATTCTTTGAATTAATAATAAAACGGATCAAATTTTATTTTTAATAAATTTAAAATGAATTGATTAAATGCCTCGATCATTTTGTTCAACCCATTTAACAAATTCAGTTGATTCAAACAAATCGAGGCAATTTTTCCTTTTATGAAATATTCATTTTCAAGTTGATAATGTGAAAGGCTTCTTAATAAAGACAGAAATCTACAAGGAAAAAGTGGATTCTTCTGTCCGTTGCATTAGGCTAGAAAAGAACATGCATTTGAGCATTATCTAAATGCGTACAACGTACTACTATGATTTTGATTTGTGACGTAAATTTCATCACTAATTAACATTGCATGTGTTTATTGCTGACAACAATAACAGTCGAGATATTATTTCACCAAACGAATTTCGTGTATTTAATTATGTGGCTTGTTAAACGAAGCATCAAATTGCCAGCAATCTTAATCCCTGGGGTCAAGATTCCCCCCTTTTGGTCACCTTCGATTAAAAAAGAAAAGAACTATGTTTTAAATAAGAATAATGTTATTTGCAGTCGCTACTAACGTAGCCGCTCTACGTGACGTGCCTATAACGATTAATGATTTGATACATTATTATGATATTTTTTTATTTTATGCAACATATCACTAAATGCCACATAAGACGACCGCTGCAGTGAACGGTTGCAAATAACATTATTCTTTAAATAATATTTTTTGAAGAATGAATGATTAAAAAATATAAAAAAGTTTAGGATTAATATGTAGAATATTTTATTGTGTGAATATGTGAATGGAAATAAATTTGAGATATATTAAAGTAAATTATACAAAATCAAACAGCTTGATTTGTATTTTCTTAAGAAACTCAATTGAGTGTAATAAGGTGAACTCTTTCTAAGGGACAAAAACAATAATCTTAGATACACTTCATGCATAAAGAAGACAAAACTTCTCCCAATTAATAGTCATCCGCGAGGTGCTAACATCTGCTGCTTCTTTATCTTTTCATCGTTCTTCACCATGCTGAATCAAAAGCGTCAGATGTGAGATATACAGATTAAAAACAATATCTATGCACCACATTTTTACACCATAAAATTCAATAACATTGCCTAATTGAGTAGAAAGATTCTTGCAGAATCACCATAGCTCAAAAACATTGACATTTATTTTTCAGAACGTGATAAAATCCAACTCCTTTAGCCAAGTTGATGGAAGAATGGTAGTTTACAGGGTTTCCAAATGGGAAAGGGATGAATAGAATCACTCCAGCCAAAGGGAATAACGTGCAGGATTCATGAATCACAACAGGGTAATTTGCGATTTTCTCAAGAAATTATTTATCAACGTTCTTTTAAGTGTATGATTAAAATTATTATAGCTTATTCATGGAGGTAGTGTTTTGAATCTCATTTGAATTTGGATTTGACTATAATATTAAGTTAAATAAAACTTGAGAACCTACAAGCACTAGTTTTTTTTTTTTTTTTTTTTTTTTTTTTTAACCTAAGAAACTAAGATGAACTCACATGCTCATCTCATGGTATATTTCGTAGTAATGATGGGTGGTACTTGGAAGAATTAAGAAAATAAGCTAAAACCTTGTTCATTAGATTGTCCGATCCTATCTAGCACCACTTAACCAACATGCACTCTAGAGTTTTGGCTTGAATAAGTAGGATAAAAACACTGCAATAGAACTAATGATCTCATATTTTTCATAGCAAATTTTGATATAGGACTGCCCGCATTAAATTTTACCTGATGTCATGAGGAGTAATAAATATCCACTGGGATCCTTGAGCCAATGCAAAATCCACAATAGCATCTAGACTGATTTTTCTGCTAACTGCATCCTGCAGTTTAAACAGAAATGGACATATTGTGATACTAAATTGTTTTGACTCGCGAAATAGAAAAGGAACACAGTAAATTACATGGATGTCACCGCACAAGCACGTGTTTGTTTTTGTGGGGGAGGGTTGATAATAAGGGTTTCAGAGAGGTTTAAAATATAGAGTGGTGGTAAAAAACCACAAGTGATTGGTAAAAACAAGCAAACAAGAAAGATGCCAATTAAAGAAAACGGGGAAGATTGAGCAAATAAATGGCGATCCTAGCATAAACAGGATCAATTTATCAATTTAAAATGTTAATTCCCTCTTCTAAGTCCTCTATAATAATTGGAGACGGCAAATTCATGTTCGTCCTTGAAATTCTTCCTCCTAGGATTAAGAGAACACCTTAGTGTGGCTATTATGGAAAGATTTGAAGTATGAAGACACATAACGTTCATCACGCTAATAACATACAAGGGTAACTAATAAAATTCACTTATTCAACGTACCATAAATACATCAAACTCATCCATTGCTCGGAATGGTGCTTCTGTCATCTCATGAAGCGCAAGGGCAAAGCACAAAGTTGAGAAGGAACGCTCACCACCTGTTCATACATCAAAGAAAGAACATAACAGTGTTAACCATAAGTAAACTCACTCAGCAGTCATCTACTCAATTTTGTCCTTCAATGACGAATTTGAATCCACTATTCTGATCAATGGTCCATATGATTCAGGCTCATATTTGGCTCCTTTAAATTGAAGAAATACTCATAAAGCAATAGAAAAGGAGGACACCTGAAAGGCCTCTAGTGTCACGAACAGAGCTGCTTGATGCATCTTGAGGCATTTTTACCTGTGAAGAAAGAAAGCAATCAAATGAGGGAGGAAATACTTAGTTAACTGGGCTGTTACTCACCAGCTCATAGCAGGGTGAATCCAGAAAATGAAATCTTGTGAAACCAGTGAATTTGAACACAGTCCTCGATTCACAGCACATTGGGGAAGGGGAGGTCAATTTACCTCTATTGAGAGGGTTTGCTCCTCATAACTAACTTTGATTTGACCACATATCCCTTTCCTTCTCAAATGGCCATTAAATCTAATGAAAAAATTCATCAATCAGGATGGAGTGAAGCTTTAAGAATAACAAGCTTTCCTGTCAAAAACATAGGAAAGATCACTTTGAAAAAGAAAAGAATATGAAGAGAACAGTACTGCCATGTCAGCTGGCGCTTCAAAAGAGTTGCGTTCCTCTGGAATTTGCTCAATCGCAACTCTAATGCTTTTTGGCATGCCTGAAGTAAAATTAAGAGAAAACTGAAGCAGTAATACATTACAGAGGAAATCAGAAGTATAGCAAAGTTAACAAAGATATCAAGAAATTGGAGAAGTTCAGACTTCCAGTATTGGAGGAGAAAACATAGCAACGAATAAATAAGCAATCACCAATGCAGCAAAGGTACTTGTCTCCCCTTCTATATCTCAAATGATGCTAATAAAATCAAGTTAGCTTCTTTTACTGATGATAATTTAATAAATTCCATTATTAATACTGCACAAGGGATAAAAGGAGACAAGACTAAGGTAGAAAAGTGTGCATGATAATTTCTGTCATGACTTCAGGAAAAATGAGAATACATAGGTAAAAGTGAATGGCAGTGTTTGAGAAAGTTCTCGCCAACTCAGAACTCAGTTGTCTCTTTCCAGAGTGGGAACAGTAATGACTTAACTGGATACTTTTGAAGCTGAACAAAGTTCGTGAACTCACATGCTAACATAGAAAATGGCAAATTTAAGTAAGAATATTTATCTCTAAGCAACCAAGAGAAAGGAAGAAGGATTGAGCTACTTCTAGTTTTTCTCGAAAGGCTTGGTAATTTTGCTGTTTCCTTAGGATTTTACGCTCCTTTTTTTGGTACAACATCCTGAGATCTTCAATAGATTCTGGAAATCTGCAATAGGAAACATCTCATATGAAGTACAAAGCTCGTCAAGTTTTTGAAGATAAAACAAAACATGTCAAATCAGTACCTCTGACTCTCACGCTGAAGTCTTTGATTCATCCTGCTTAGTTGAGCACTGAGTTGCTCTGGATTGCTCTCACTACAGCCCCCTAAAGCTTCGATCTCGTTCTCAGGGCAGATAATTGATGCTTTCCGGCGGTTCTCCTGTGATTCCACCATGAAGTTAACATCAGGTATTGCTAGAAATTCATTTGTAATTGCTTAATAGCAGAATAAATACTAGCTAATTTCATAATTTACTAATGTGGAATAGAAATAACAGAGAAGATGAAACTTTCAACAGAAAAATTCCTGCATTAAAGAAGTATAAAGTAGAAGCATCTAGCCAAGAGTTTATAGAATGTAATAAAACCAAATTGTAGAAGAGTAAAAGATGGGACTCGGGAGGAAAAGGTATTGGAAGATGATATTCACAGATGTAACACTTTTGGTTCCCAAGTACAGCTTACAAAATAATTTGTGGCTATGCTTAAGTATATGATGCTACATAGAGCAGATGCAGTTTATTGAACCAACAAAGTGAGTCATTTTGTCAAGTCAGCCTGGTTAGAACTCAAAAAATAAATAAATAAAATAAAAAATGAAACATTAGTACTATATTATATTCCAGGGCAGGATCAGAGATGCACCTTACTGTTATGTTCAAGCTCCTGATACTCTGTCTCTGCATTATTGAGGTCAGAAAGAACTCGATTACTCATGACATTCTCAAAATGTTTCTTCTCCTGTATAAGAGTAGAAATATTAGAATTTCCAAAAAAAAAATAAAAAATAAAAAAATCATGTAATGGCCAAAAGAAATGAAATAATAAATTAGGTAATGCATAAGATAAAGGAAATGGACCGCTTCTGCATCATGTAGGGGGGGGGGGGGGGGGGGGGTATTAGTCAGGATCATCCTTCGCACATAATAGTAAATTTGGGATAAAAAATGAATCTAGTATCACTGAACTGTGATAGGCCCCTGATTCAACATACCTATTCTACAAGGACCAAGAAAGATGGAATAACAAAATCTGTTATAAAATAGTGACTAGGTTGGAGTTAGTTACACAAGGGGTATTATAAATAGAGTATTTGCTGGGAGTCGGGTATCAGAAATCATTGAGAGGAAAGAAATATTAGGAGAGTATGGCCCTCTCGAATGGCCTCTTATGTTTTCCTTGAGTTGTAATTTTCCATTCAATCAATTTCAATATAATTTCCTTCATATTTCCTGTTTCTCTTCTCTGTTTACTCTTGGTATCTAACAAACTGCTACATATAAAATAAGGTAAAATCCACGAACCATTCATCACCATAGATCTGAAAGTTCACGCATGTTTTAATGGTATTGCTTTATTTAGCTATTGTTTGGCACAGATTTTTCCATGCGAAAAATGATTTTTTGGAGAATGTGTGGTTAAAAGTGGATAAAAGTTGTGGGTCCAATGAAATGTGTGGTTGAAAATGATTTTGGAGAAAAAGTATTTTAGAAAAATCTGTGCTAAACAAGCTATTAATAAGCGTCCTAACGAGCAATCATTTCCGTCATGGGACACTGTCACACTAATCAGTAATTCAATCAAACCACAAGCATTTTCAAAGTATTTGTAGGAAATTAAGAGGTTGGAGAAAGAACATGAGTGAGTGACAACTCAGGAAACATGTAGCATAGAATTTTATTGGCATCATTGTATGAGAAGTCATTGAATTCGCATTATTCGGTATAAGTTCTAGGATCTTGAAGAAGTTTGGTTGATAGTTAGGAGTTTTCAAAAATAGATTAGGTGTTTGCGAGGATCAAGAATTCATCATCACAGTGCACTTAGGTCAAATCATGTCCAAATCTATCATTTTGTTTGCTTTCCTCATTTTAGATTGATGATTCTCTTCTAGATCTCTGGTAAGGCTTGTCTCTATCATCAGCACTGGTGTCTGTTTTTAAAATTCTTTAATATGGTAATAGAGTAGATAAAGCTATTTCGCTCAAGCCTCACTGCCACCCATTTATTAAAATTGTGCATTTGTCAAGCTTTGATAAAAAATGAATCCGGCCTGCAAGAGGAGGTGTTGAAGATTAAACTCGTACAAATTCATGTGTCCCCTTTCTAACAGCTTAATCTTTAAATGTAATCATTATCATATATTTTCATTCGCTTATCATATATCTCGGCTATATGCTGTTTTAATTCAACATAGATGTCACAAATGTCATTCACAAACATTGGAACATCAAAATCTCTTTACAGATGCCAGTTCTATCTTTTAATCTTCTACGAGTATAACCGCAAAAGCATTTTGTAAGGAGACAGTTGCTTCGGCACTCAAAAGAGAACTTGAGAGAAAATGTTGATACCTTTGCATTATTCATCTTGTCTAGAAGACTACTGAGTTCTTCCTCCTTGTTACGTTTTCTTCCCCGGCCTTGTTGAGCATGCTCTTTTGTCTTCGATGCTTCATTCTCCAGATTTTTAATTTGATTATCATACGAACCAGAAAGACGGCCACCTCTAGCATTCTTGTTTGGGGGAAGAATAGTCTGGGCTGAACCACGGGAAAACCTGCGGAGGAGCACCATTATTTGCAGCTGCTACCATGTTTAGGCAACATTAGACAACTACCATACATAGTAGAATGAAATGTGAGTGTTCAGATCTGAAATGCCTGGAACAATCTACTATATTTCAGCCAGTCGAAAACCATAATGACTTCACATGAGACAGATAATAACTCTTCATAACATTATGGTTGTGAAATTTTAAACATCAGAGCAAGGAAGAAAGGCACCTAAAGATACACTTTGTGTTAGTCCTGGCGAGTTAATTCGCACTTCATATAAAATTTATATTATTTTATTGCAAAAGAAGCACATATACATTTTTCATGTACAAATACAAATAAGCATAAAAATTGCTTCGTGTGATTTTATGTATGTTGGTTCATATGTACATGTGCAGATGCATAGAAATGCAAGTTGAGCACATGAGTATACATCCGTGTATGTATGAACACAGATACACACATCTGCATGTACATTAAAATTGCATGTGTTTATGCACACATTATCTGAGCTTTGAGAAAGCTATAATCTATGTTTAGTATGGTTACAATTGTTTTTAGATATATAATAACGGTTCCCATAGTAGCATCATGGCATGTTCCTCCAAGAAAGAGTAATTATGGAAGTGAGATGTGCTAAAAGCCTATATCCATTTTGCTACCACAGCACATTAGTCCAGTGTGAATCACTTTAGCTTACATCTTGTAGCCATCAGAAGTGTAAACCTCCTTCAGATTTGATATCCTTTGATCAAAAGCAACCGTTTTGCCAATATCATAATCTCTAACAAGAACTTGCCTCTCAGCATTACCCTATAAGATAAATATCAAACATTACTAAAATATCAGAAATGCACATATACAGAACTTAGGAAACAAATATATGACAAACATTTATCTAAGAACCAGACTAACAAATAGGCACTGTGCTGGGTTAACCTTAAAAGTTAATAAAATAGTTGTCTAAAATACCAAGAAATTGCAAAATTTACCACATCAACCAATACATTCAACACGGTAGGATTGTCAGATTTGATAATGGAGAATGCAGTTGGATGACTAGTCTGGGGAAGCATGTGAGTTGGAATGTTCAGCCTGCCAAAAAGAAGCTCATTTAGAACAGGTTCACTATATGAAACAAAGTTGGTTACAAGCTTAAAAAGTAAAGTCAACTCATTACTTTGATCTGGAAAAGTCATATATGATGATCTGAAGATGATTATAGTTCGCTTCCCTAGCACATGCTCTTAAAACAAGGGAATCTTTATGATCTGTGACAATGAAAGCATTAAGCAACCGGCCAACTGCATTTTCAATAGCAATAGACCACGTGTCACCATGTTCCAAGTTCTGCAACAAATGAACCATCAAAAACATGGAATAAGTGATTTTGCGATAGTGTCAACTCTATCCAAAAATGAGCATGGCCTAGCATTAATCTAAAATCCTAAGATCACAAACCTAACAGGCTAAAAGCCCAAAATCTACATCTCTAAACTGGAATTAAGATGATATTAACTCACATATGTATTCAATATACTGAGCGAAGCATATTTATGGTTGTAAGAATGTTCATCAATCAAATATCTTTTCTGGACTCAAGGAAATAAAGCATCATCCGACATAAACATTTTCATATTGAGTTCAACCCAGATGACTTCTATAAAAGGAGACAATGACCTTGAAAAGCCTTCCATTCGAATCGAGATTTGTGAGGAGAGAATGGGACCTCTCGAAAGTCAAATGTCATTATTTTTTCTTTAGTTATTTCCTTGATGTAATAGTAGGAATTATCAGAGGGATTTTACAGGTATTTGTGGAAAAACATAATTTTCCAAACTTAGAAAATTCTGTCCAGTTATGTAATATTATATTATCTTTATAATTGCTTATTTTTAGGATAGTTATTGCAATCCCTGATTTCTAGGCATTGGATTTTTTTAAGTGTCTTTTATATTTTGGTAACTTTCCTTATTTTGCTGATTGAGTTCAGCTTTATAAACTCTTGTAATGATGATAGTTAATCAATACAATTCATATTTTCAATCTTCTATTTTAATCAATACAATTCATATTATCAATCTTCTATTTTCTGTCATGATATCGAGCTTTAGGCTCATTATCCTGGAAATTGTATTCATTTTTTTTCTTGTTCATCCTCTTGTCTTTACATCATCAATTAAATTCAGTTTTGCCAACCTTTGTATTGAAAGACAACGATGGATACTTCGAAAACCAACAATCCTTCAGAGACTACAGCGCTTGAAAGCAATAATGCTTTATCAACAGGAGAACTGCAAAACATTCAAGCAGCCTACGGGTTGAATGGGAAGAATTATCTGCAGTGGTCACAACTAATTCGTACCTTCTTGGCTTCTTGAAGGGTAGAGGCAAACTAAGTCATCTACTTGGAATTGGGCCTAAAAGAGGGGATCCAGATTTCGATGGTTGGGATGAACATGACTCAATGGTGATGTGCTGGTTGTGGAACTCTATGGTGCTAGAAATCAATGACACATGCATGTTTTTGGACACTCCCAAAGATATATGGGAAGTTATAATACAGACAAATTCCAAAGTGTGTGACGCTGCACAAATCTATGCAATCAAAACCAAGGTTACTGCCACCAAACCAAACAGGGAGATTGATCAATCTCCGAATATTCAAACATTTTAAAAGGTTTATGATAGGAGATAGATCACTATCTACGCATCCAAACGAAGTGCATTGAAGATGCGACGATCGTTCTCAAGAGGTTTGTTGAAAAAGACAGAATTTATGATTTTCTTGCTGGATTAAATATTGAGTTTGATGCAGTAAGGGTGCAAATACTCGGAAAAGAAGACTTGTCATCATTAGATGAGGCTATTGCAATAGTCCTTGCTGAAGAAGGAAGAAGAGGAGTTACGGTTGATACACCTAGAGTAGATAGTTCAGCTTTGGTATCTAAAAACGCAAACATGAAAAATTCTAGTATGAAACAACATACTGGTGAAAACATTAAACAAGGAGATTTTACGCTACTATTAAACAAAGATGCTCTGTGGTGCACTTATTGCAAGAATCCAGGCCATAAAAGGGACGATTGCTAGAAGCTTCATGGCAAGCCTCAAAATCCAACTCAAAACTGGTCTGATCGTGGTGGACAGAAGCAGGTATATATGGGAAAAAAAACAGAGGAAACTAAGAGTCTGTCTACAGAATTCAATCGTGAAGAAATTGAGAAGTTAAAAAATCTGTTAGGGATTAGAAAAACCATCTACTACAGGTACCCTTTTTTTGGCATTCTCAGGTATATCTTCTTCTTCTCATGCTTTAATGTCTCTAATAAAGTCTTTCCAGAGCTTGGGTCATTGACTCAGGCGCTACAGATCGTATGACTTGCTCTTCACAAAAATTCATCTCATATATCCCGTGTCCTAGTAATAAAAAAATAACAATTGCAGATGGTTCCGTAACAACAGTAGCTGATCAAGGAGATATTTTTATTAATAACTCTTACACTAAGGAATGTTCCTCATGTTCCGAAATTATACACCAATCTAGTGTCCATCCAGAAACTCACCAAAGATTCTAATTGTCGTGTGATCTGTTATCCTGATCATTGTGTGTTCCAGGAACAGGGAACAAGGAGGATGATTGGACATGCTAGAGAAAGGAATGGTCTCTATTATCTTGAAGAATAAAATGGAGAAGCTAGAGCTACGATTTCTTCACCTTTATCATTTCCTTTTGGTTCATTTAAATACAATAAAGACAAAATTTAGCTTCAACATCTTTGTCTTGGTCACCCGTAATTTAGTACTCTTAAATATATATTTTCTTTATTGGTTAAAGGATTATTTGTTGAAAGTTTTCATTGTGAAGTGTGTGAACTAGCAAAGCACAAACGCACTTATTTTCCAATTAGCAATAAAAGAACATCGGTTCCATTTACTCTCATTCATAGTGATAAATGAGGCCTTCTACTGTTGCTAACATTTCTGGGTCTCGGTGATTTGTTTCATTTATTGATGATCAGACACGTGTTTCTTGGATCTTTCTTTTGAAAAATAAATCAGATGTGAGCTTAGTGTTTCCAACTTTTAACAATATGATCAAAACTCAATTTGGTGTTGAAATTAAAAGATTTCGATCTAACAATGCTAAAGACTATTTCAGTCAATTTCTATCTCCTCATTTCCAAAAATAGGGCATAACACATGAATCCTATTATGTGAATACACTCCAACAAAATGGAGTGGCCGAACAAAAGAATGGTCATCTCCTAGCTATGATTAGAGCTTTACTATTTCAAAAAAAAAAAAAAAAAAAAAAAAAAAAAAAAACCTTCCTACAAGCAAAATTTAAAAAATTAGTATGCAAGCCTTATTGCACAGTGTTACAGCACATGAAAAGTAAGCACCTTCAAGTGTCGAACACGTTATACTTTTCTGAAACAAACATCTGGTGTCCAAGTATCCATAGGCAATAAGTTGTAGGGGGTACAGTGGACTTTCCAAACTAAAAAAAAAGGGTAACAATGTTTTACTTCAGTAAAATAGTAGAAGATTTGAATTAGTTTCAACAACCTAAGCATCAAACAAACATTCATCCACGTTTGGGGCCCAGTTGATCCCCAAGATCTCAAAAAATAGAGGGCTGCGCAAGTCACAAGATATAGTGAATGAGGAGCAGATCCAAGGCTCTACTTGTCCATTGTTGACTTATTCAAGGAAGAAGGCACCAATCACTCAACCTATGCAAGTCCAGTCACCTGAATCTCATCCTATTGAGGTAATCGCTAATCCAATCTCTCTTAGTAATAAAACCACAAAGGTCATTGAATAAAATGATTATGATATTCCTATAGCCATCAAAAAAGAACAAGAGCTTGTACCCAACATCCTCTACACTTGTTCATGTCATATAGGAATTTATCTCATAACCACAGATCTTTTCTTATTAGCTTAAACACGGTGTCTATTCCCAAGACTTAATCAAATGCATTAAGAGATGATAGCTGGAAGAATGCCATGAAGGTTGAGATGGAAGCTCTTGAAAAGAACCAAACATGGGACCTAGTTGAGCTACCTAAAGAGAGGAAACCAATTGGATGTAGATGGCTGTTAAATACAAGTCAAATGGCTCTCTAGAAAGGTATAAAGCAAGATTAGTTGCCAATGGTTATACTCAGAGACCTATGGTAAAGACTATCTTGAGACATTTGCTCCAGTTGCTAAAATGAATACAGTGGGAATATTGTTGTCATTGGCTACTATTTTTGGATGGAAACTACACTAGTTTGATGAAAAGAATGTCTTCTTACCTGGTGAACTTAAGAAGAAATTTATATGGAGGTTCCACTGGGATTTTTAACTTTAGTAAAGACGAGAATATGGCGTGCAAATTGAAGAAAGCTTTGTACGCTAATTTTGGATGGAAACTACACTAGTTTGATGAAAAGAATGTCTTCTTACCTGGTGAACTTTAAGAAGAAATTTATATGGAGGTTCCACTGGGATTTTTAACTTTAGTAAAGACGAGAATATGGCGTGCAAATTGAAGAAAGCTTTGTACAAATTAAAACAATCTCCAAGAGCTTGGTTGGTAAGATTTACCAATGTGATGCTTAGCATGGGATACAAGCAAAGCCAAGGCAATCATACTTCATTTGTAAAACACTCAACATTAAGGAGAGTGACCGCATTGTTAGTCTATGTAGATGATATTATAGAGGAAAAGCTTAATAGTGGTCTAATTTGTACACCGTTTACTTCGACTAGTGGTCAACTGGCAAACATACTAACCAAAGGATTGTCTAGAGCAGCTTTTCAAGGAATAGTTAGCAAGCTGTGATTGGAAGATATCCTTTCACCAGCTTGAGGGGGAGTATGGAAAAGTATAATTTTCCTAACTTAGGAAAATTCTACACAGTTATGTAAATATTATCTTTATAATTGCTTATTTTTAGGATAGTTATTCCAATCCTAGATTTCTAGGCATTGGATTTTTTATGTATCTTTTACTTTTTGGTAACTTTCCTCATTTTGCTGAATGAGTTCAGCTATATAAACTCTTTTAATAATGATAATTCATCAATACAACTCATATTTTCAATCTTCCATTATCTATCAGTATTCATAAAGAAAATTACTTTAAATTTCACTGCAATTTACAATTCTTTACAGATTTCAATACAATATTTAAATGACATAATGCAAACCTTTCTAAAAGCTTAAGCTTTTAAATCAAATGGTTCAACATGATAATGAAGTAAGCAAAGCTCCTAGGTTCAAGTCTAGTTGCCAACCATTTAATAGAATTGTGCACGTGTTGGGCATTGTTAGGAAAAAATATCATCCCAGCCTACACAGATGGGCCTGTTGAAAATAATATTTTATGATATACATGTAGACATCTCTTACATCTTAAGCTTTTAGATCAAGTAGTTCAGTAATTTTGAAGTAATAGGATATAAAATAGATTGGCATGCATGTACTTACTGTCTATTAATCCCTTTTCTTGTACAGCTTCTTGGAATGAGAAAGAAAGGGGCAAACCGAGTCCCCAAAGAAAAATAATGTTTTCAATTCAGTTTATAACTTAAATTGTTGGAACTTGTATAATTATTTTTATTATTTTGGCCAAGCTAGTGACGCACTATTATCATGCTAAGGAATATCATCTCGGAAGGCATTCATAGGGAAGAATATGGAGTGAAATTAGAAAAAAAAATTAATGGTCAATTAGGTTATGAGATTCATTGACAAGCATTTCATGTGACACAAATAGCTAGATATAATCACATAAACATTTCACTCTCCCACTTTGTTAAATTGCAAATATAAAAGAGAAATCACACCACACAATCCCACTCAAGAAAAGAGAAATGTGCAAGAAAAAGAACAACCGATCACTATAATAATTTATTTAAGTTGACAAAAGCAAATGAAGTGCATTCATGCATATTAGAATTTGCAAGGTAATCTGGGTTATTTTACCACATGGGCACCTATAGGACCAATCGGTGGCCTCTTAAATCTATGTCGATGCCGCTCAATTGCTTGTAAAAGATTGATCACTCTACCACCTCCAAAAGCTGTAACCTGCAATAAAAAAAAAAATGAAAAAAGAAAATGATGTCCAGAAAGAAAAATACCGTCAATGGCACTAAAAGACGCATAAAGTTTGATAAATGCAAATAGGATTTATTGATTCATATGGCAGATAATTTGACTGCATTGACCAGTGCAAAGGTACAAACTTATAGCTTGTTTATTAAGGCTTTTAAAATTAAATTTTTAACCGTTATTTTACTATTTCAGCCGTCATTTTTGAATTTTTCTCTCACAGGTAGAATCGACTTCCTTTCTAACGGTCAAAAAATCAATTATCAAAATCCCTAACAAACAAGCACTTAATTTGTTACAACACTTCGCCAACAAAATGGACCATGTGGACAATGTGAATGCGAAAAGCTTCAAAGATAGAAGTGCACGAGAAAGCATGCAAGATTGAGTTAAGCAACAAAATTAAAAGGAAAAAATTCAGTTCACCTGTACCTAGATAAAAGAATAATTAACACACCTGGTTTGTTTGGTGCATTTGGAGTTCACGGATGTGAGAAGAAATTTCACGATGCCTTCTTTCATATTCCTCAATCTGAAAAAGTAAGTTACAAGATCCATAATCATGGATTCCAACATAAAGGGCAAAAAAAGGAAGGAGAGGATAGGAAGCACGAGATTAGGCGAAAAAACCTTTAGCGAACATGCCAAAAATCTAAATCATCAAAAATAAAATATTTCTACAGAGTTTCAACTGCCAAACCATAAGGATATAAAAAATCTCATGCAGGAAGATTTCTTCAACATTTGTTCACTTTTTCCAAATAAATAAAATAATCTGAGAATAGTATATATATGAATTCTTAAAGAGGTGTAAAAAATGTAACAAGGATGTAAAAGATGTCATAAGATACCATGATAACAAAGAATTCATACCTGAGATGCAATTTTTTTAATTTCATCTTTTGCCATTTCTAGACTTTCTGTCAATGCATCTTCTTCGTCCTTCAATCTGAATATAACTATTTCAGTCGGATTAAAAGGACAACGATGCAAAATCAAAAGAAAGCATAAACCTACAAGGTGAATATGTACAGAAAGCTTGATCAGTTACCTTTGAAATATATCATTAGCTTCATCAACTTCAACTTGAAGTTCCTGAAGCCTTTCCTCCATCTCATTTTCTTCAGCCTACAACCAATAAGGTATTGATAGTGCATATTCATAATTGTAAAATTGGTTGGAAGTAAAATCTATTCCATCTGTGCTGAAGTTCAAGCACAATGAAATATAATAAGTCTAGGAAAAACATAACAAGTCTCAGAATGAAGCATTCACAAGTGACGAAAAAAATGCACAGCAAGAATAAGAAACGAGGGAAGGCAACATATTCATAAATGACGAAGAAAACATGAATTTACGTAATAATTCAATCAATATTACAAGCTCATTTGACATACAACACACATGTAGACACATTAGTTCATCTTGAGAACTCGCAGATTCATGTTAAACCAAGCCAAAAAAAAAGGACAGTAAAGCAAACCTGTGTATTTTGAATATGCTGCTCATGAATATCATGAATCTGTTGCTCTAACAGTTTAACCTGCTGAATCATTTTCTGAATATGGCTAGTCTTGAGATCTCGTTCACCTTCCAGTTCAAGCCTCTCCTTTGTGGCCTATATACAAACTTGAAAATATAAGATCCTTAGCGGAATTGGGACACTGGACTACAAAGCTATGACTGCAGTAGTCCAGGAAACATAAAAGACACAATATATGAAATTTTCTCACAAAATATATAAATTTTAAAAATAAATAAATAAAATAGATATTAAAATACAAGTTCTTGAGAAAAAAACTCAGAAAGAGAAGTAAATTTCATATCGATACTCAAGACATTTTGCGACATGACGCAAACAAAAGAATTCTCCCAGAAGGTGGAAGAACATAAAATAAAGAAAAGTCTAAGAAAGGAGCAACAGCTGAACACTTATTATCAGAATACGTCTAATTGACGGTGTATTTAAGCTTTACAAATAAACAGACAAAATATCCAATAATAAGAAAATGACAAAGATGCTATAACCACCATACCATTGAAAGACTATGCTGCAAATCCTCTTTCATTCTCCTCACTTCAGACGTCCTTTCCATCATATTTGCTATTTGACTTTTCTTCTTTGTCAATTGATCGCTCAATTCCTTCATCTTGCTCTGCCAATTAAGTCAAACGCCATAACATTTCCATCAACTGAATCTTTCCATCAAATTCTACTAAAACAATCCACGTGTTTCAAATCAAAATACCCAAAAATGCCATGAGATAATATACAAAATATCTAGTTCAAATTTTAGTTTTCACTGTAAAATGGCAATCCTCTAGTCTGGTCTTAACAAAGGGAAGCTGGAGATCTAAGCTGGGAATAGTCCTAGCTTTGACACAGTTTGCATAAAATAATTGCGTTCACATTCTAACCAAAAAGCTTATGTGCGTTATGTCAATTATCTCTAAAACAAAATTTTGTGCAACATAAATTCAATGCAAAAATTACACCGTCACAATCAGGCTGAAGCCAGGGTTATAATATATTCACTGATCAATTAAAAAAAATGGTGAAAACGGTATGTGCATAAAGCTTTCATTATGGGTAACTTCATGTACTGGGCAAGAGGCAGCAGACTTATTTCAACTATTTCATAAATATGGTTATATACGCACAAGTAATCTTTAACATTGAGCCTAATACATTAGGACACAAATTGTTCCTTCCAACTCATCAAAAATAAAATTTAGATTTCTTCTGTCTCTTCAGAAAAGGGTAATTTAGATTTAGTTTATTATATATACTACGACTGCTATGGAGACAGGTAGTAGAGCAAATTATGAAAGCTTGGGAAATTTCTATTAATATGATATCAGTTTTAACTAATAGTTTCTCCTGGTATATTTATTACATGTAAAAGGGGTTGTGCATGGCAATGCTAAAGAAATAGTTGATACTGTAATTGGACTTTTCTTTAGCCTTTTGTTATGGGTCTTATTTTTTTTCATTTGGTGTTTCGGGGTTGTGCATGGTGATGCTAAAGATATAGTTGAGACTGTAATTAGACTTTTCTTTTGCCTTTTGTTTTGTGTCTTATTTTTTTTCATTTGGTGTTTTCTTTTGATTGTTTAATTGGGAAGAATGTCCACTGAGAGTTTTTTATAAAATTTACGACAAAAATTATGCAACATGGGAATTTCAATTCAAAATATCTCTAAAAGCCAAGGAGTTTTGAGACCACATTGACAGATACTCTTCGCCCCTGAAAAGGGCATAGGACTTAGCCAAAGGGAGACAAAGGATGCGCAGATCATTTCTTGGATTCTTGAGTCTATAAAACCTTTAATAGAAGCAATTTTCAATTACATTCATTGGTAATATTAGTCGTTCTTTTAGTCATGTATTCGTCTCTCCTGGGTTGTCTACTAGTTTGATTTCTGTTGGTCAGTTGGTGGACAATAATTCTACTGTGCATTTCTCTTGTGATGGTTGCCTTGTGAGGGATCAGTGTCTGGAAAGGTGATTGCAAGGGGACCTAAAATAGGAAGACTATTTCCTTTGCAATTTATTGTTCCTCCTACTTTGGCTTTGACTTGTATTACTATTGCTAATAAAACTGAGGTTTGACATAAATAATTAGGTCATGCGAATAATGTTTTTGTCTAATTTGAAACAGTGTGGTTCTACTGATAATAAAGTTTAGTGTTCTATTCATGGATTGACTTTTAATTGTACCACTTGTAGATTAGTAAAAAGTAAAACTCTACCTTTTCTTACTCATTGTAGTGATGTATGAGATATTACTAATACATGCTTTGAGATTATTCATAGTGACGTATGAGATATTACTCCTATTATTTCTCATGCACAATAAGTATTTTATGACATTAATTGATGATTATAGCCGTTTTACTTGGGTATACTCTTGCACTCTAAAGTTGAGGTGTTCATGATTTTTCAAAACTTTATGACTTACATTGAGACACAATTTTGCACATTTATGGTCCGATAATAGGGGAGAACATATGTTACATGACTTTCATAGTCTTTACAGCATAAAGCTATTGTATCTTGAGATCTTGTCCCTATAATCCTCAACAGAATGGAGTTGCTGAACGTTTTTTTTTTATAGGTAATCAAATAATTTTATTACTTAAAAGAGAATACACGGGGGGTGTACAATCACTTTAAGCTATTAAGGAAAAACATGAAATTAGGCAACCCATCTACAGGATTTCTAGTCACAGCATTAAACCAAGAATACAAGGTAAAGTAAAATGTTTCTCTTATCTGCTCTCTTGTCTTTGTTTGGTCTTCGA
The DNA here is from genome assembly GCF_002742605.1 of Olea europaea var. sylvestris. NCBI lineage: Eukaryota > Viridiplantae > Streptophyta > Magnoliopsida > Lamiales > Oleaceae > Olea > Olea europaea. The sequence goes on along the minus strand of NC_036248.1, from coordinate 21,491,992 downwards.
AGCAACGGTTGTTCCTTTCTCTCCACACGCACCAAACAATGCAGCCCGGGATAAGGTGCCATACTAATTTGCTATCCTTATCCCGAAGTTTTCTACGCCATGCCCGTATCACGTCCTCTATACGACGAGGCATCACCCAATCCATAGATTGTGAACTGATTATACTGTTCCAAATCCAACGTACACCATCACAATGAATGAACAAATGATCAATCGTCTCCCCATCCTTCTTGCACATATAACACCACTCGGTTGCATAAAAACCTTTACGACGAAGATTATCTACCGTTGAGATCCGTCCCCTCACAACTGTCCACAATAAGAATGCCACCCGAGGAGGCAATTTACACTGTCAAACCAAGTTCCATGGGAATGAATTATTCACACATCCCATGAGGGAACCAAAGTATGAGCGAACTGAAAAAATGCCATCCTGTGCTGTCCTCCACCTGATGCAATCCCTCTCTCCAATCCGAATTTGGGCCTCATGTAAAATGGTCATAAATAGAGAATAATCTTCTAATTCCCAATCCTGAAGATCCCTCCCAAAAGTTATATTCCAGCTATAACTCCCATTATGAATGTCTAAGGAATCACTCACCATGGCAGTGGACACTGAGGCAATACGATACAAAGAAGGGAATCTCTCCTTTAGCAGTTGATCTCCACACCAACAATCATCCCAAAATTTAATCTCATTACCATTTCCAACCACAAACTTCAGTTTGTCCAAAAATGCACTCCATCCCCGTCAGATATACCTCCACAAGCTCACCCCATAAGAACCACGATCCTCAAATGTACACCATCCCCCATCGGTCACACCATACTTCGCCCTAATTATTTCTCTCCAAAAACTGTCCCTCTCCACTGCAAATCGCCACAACCACTTGCCTAATAAGGCTTTATTGAACAACACAAAGCTCCTCACCCCAAGACCTCCCATCCTCATCGGCAAACAAACAACTCCCCAATTGACCAAATGGAGTCTCCTCTCCTCTCCCAACCCTGCCCACAGAAATTCTCTTTGAAGCCTCTCTAGTCTCTTTGCCACTGCTATCGGAATGGGGAACAATGACAAAAAGTAAGTAGGGAGATTGGAGAGAGTGGATTTAATGAGAGTAAGTCTACCACCCTTAGAAAGGTACATACGCTTCCACCCTGCTAACCTTCTCTCCATCCTTTCTACAATACCATTCCAGATATGGGTACTTTTAAATCGTGCCCCTAATGGGAGTCCTAGATATGACATCGGCAACTGCGCAACCTTACAACCCAATATATCAGCCAACTCCTCGACATTATTAACCTCCCCAACTGGGATAGCCTCAGACTTTCCCAAATTAATTTTCAAACCAGACACCGCTTCAAAACATAAGAGCAGATGGCGCAAGTTCCTGAATTGTTCTACATCTGCATCACATAAGATCAGTGTGTCATCTGCAAATAACAGATGAGACACCTGCAATTGATCAACCATAAAACCCTTTATCAAACCCGCTCTCACTGCTCTTTCGATCATCCTACTGAGAGCCTCCATCACAATGACAAATAACAAAGGGGATAATGGATCCCCTTGTCTCAAGCCTCTACTGCTCCGGAAATAACCCTCTGGTGTTCCGTTGACCAAAACTGAGAATGAAACAGTAGAAATACAGAATTGAATCCATTTACACCATTTATCCCCAAAGCCACAGCGCCTGAGCATATATAACAAGAAACCCCAATTCACATGGTCGTAAGCCTTCTGAATATCTAGCTTACAAAGCATCCCTGGGGCCCTTAAGCGCATTCTTGAATCTATGCATTCATTCGCTATAAGCACAGAGTCCAAAATCTGACGCCCTTTTACAAATGCATTCTGAAAATTGGACACTACTTTTCCCAGTACCTCCTTTAATCTGTTTGCCAGGACTTTCGAAATAATCTTATACACCCCGCTGACAAGGCTAATGGGGCGAAAGTCCTTAATATCAGTCGCTCCCGATTTCTTAGGGATGAGCACAATAAATGTGGCATTAGAACTTCTCTGAAATCTGCCACGTTCAAAAAAATAAGATAAAGTATTCACAATGTCCAGTCGAACCACATCCCAACACGCTTTGTAGAATGAGAACGAGAAACCGTCCGGTCCCGGGGCCTTATCATCGTTCACGCTGAAAACGACCTCCTTAATTTCATCCTCTCCGAATGGTCTCTCCATCCATCAGGCATCATCCTCATTGATTGTAGAAAAATGCAATCCCTCCAATTCTGGTCTCCATTCAAATTGCTCCCGATAGAGGTTCTGATAAAAATGAACCAGTTGGCTTCCAATTTCCTGTGGTTCCTCATAAGTAACCCCGTCCACCTCCAAAACTGTGATGAAGTTGTTCCTCCTATTAGAATTGGCGACCCTGTGGAAGAATTTAGTGCATTTATCCCCCTCTTTCAACCAAGTAACTCTAGATTTCTGTCGCCAATTAATCTCCTCCATCTCTACCAACCTCTCCATCTCTTCCTTTAATCCTCTATGTCTCTCCTTCTCCTCCCCAGTCAACCCCTCACTCTCCTCCTGCCTATCCAATTCCTCTATTTCTGACAGACACTGATTTTTACTACAGTTAACATTGCCTACAACTTCCTCATTCCATTTCTTTAAGTCCCCTTTCAACGCCTTTAGCTTCTGATCCAAAACAAAACAGGGGGACCCACTGACTTCATAGGAAGTCCACCACGTCCGTACTTGCTCCCTAAAACCTTCTGCTTTCAACCACATCTTCTCAAACCTGAAAGGTCTTCTTCCACCACCCCTTCTATTCCCCGATAACATAATAGGAAAATGATCCGAGTATACCCTCCCCAATCTTCTCTGAGTAACATCTGAATATTTAGACTCCCTCTCCCCACAAATCAAGAATCTATCAATACGAGACAAAACGGGTTGATCCCGATTGGATGACCAGGTAAAATCTCCCCCAATCATAGGTAAATCCACCAACAAATTCTCCCTAATAAAATCTGAGAACTCCTCCATTGCCCTAGTTAGTCTCCCACCACTCGACCTCTCCGAAGGAAATCGAATCACATTGAAATCACCCCCAATACATGTAGGAAGATTCCATCAAGCCCCAATTCATCCCACAAGCCCACTCTACCGTCATCAGAATTAGGCTCATAAAATCCTGTGAACATCCACCGAAATCCATCCTCGCAATTTTTGAAAGAAATCGATATAGAGAACACCCCTATACTCACCTCCTTCATCTCAAGCACTCTAGTGTCCCACATCACCAACACGCCTCCTGAAATCCCTGATGACCCCAAAAACTGATATCCAACATGATCTCCTCCCCATAAACTACGAATCACCGCCCTCGAGATAAACTCCATCTTAGTTTCTTGTAGGCAAACAAGATTTGCACCCCATCCCCTTAGCAAATGACGAACACCAAACATTTTACTAACTTCATTGAGACCCCTTACGTTCCAACTACTGAGTTTTGGCATCATTGTAACACTCCATAACCCCTCCCCATTGTTCCTTTCTTGGTCTCGCCACCCTTACCAGCGTAGTTTACTGACCATTCGAGCCTCTTAAGCTCACATCACCCTTTTTTCTTAATTTACTTCCATGTGTACTGATGTCTTGTCCCCTATTAGCCTCCAACTCCTTGAATAATTGTAGCAATCTACTTTCATACCCATCACATGACACGCCAACCAACTTACTGAATTCCTGAATTTTATGTAACACCCAGTTTGAAGGTGGGTGACCAACTTCGAACACATCAGCTCCTGAAGTATCCTCACCCTGATAGCCCTCGAGATGATCAAAGGACCGTTCTTTCTCTTCCACCACTAGTATAATGTCACTGTCACTTTCTCCTTTCTTGGCACCACGTACCCATAACAACAAAGCTTTTTTGGTCCCCATATCGTTATCTTTTGTCCTCCTATTATAAGTGTTCGTAATCTTTGATGTCGTTTGTGTATCGTTGTTTTCTTTCACTGTGTCCATTGACAATTTCTCCAAGTTCACCATACTGAACTCCCCTTCCTTAGACAGTGGTTCCTCTTCTCGTTCAACTGTAATCCCTGTGTCTACTTCAGTTCGGTTGACCCCCACAAAGTCAACCCTGTCATCGTTTTCATTGTATCCCGCTTCCATCCTCACCTGAGAATCACAATGTTCATCTCCTCCCTGCTTTGCATGTTCTGTAATTGGTGGTAGTTCCTCATGAGTCAATCCCGGTGCGTGTATTTCACCGGTTTGATCCTCATCCAACTCAACCCCACACTTGTGACAACGTACCAATTTCATGGGCTCCATTTCAGGCCCGCTTCCAACTAGTCTAAGTAATTCATCTAGTGCTCCTTTCAACTCCTGCACACGGGTCATTATTTCAACCCTATTCAAACAAATGTCGTGACCTTCGTTATCTCCGACTTTATTTCTCCTTTCCTTTTGCTGAAACATCTGTTGGTTAGCATTCTCCGAGGTCTGTGAGTTTGCTGTAATTTCTGCATAAGTCATCCTCTGTCTGTTTCGTTCAATCACCGTTTGTCGTTTGGCCTTATCCCTAGCAACAAATGAGTCAACAACTGCTTGAAACACCTGCAAGACCGACGCCCATCCCTCTCCATTTGCACCTTCTGGTATCATGACAACTCCTTTCTGACGCCCTCCCCATATTGTGCTATCATTAAATATCTGCCTCGATGGTTCACACACCGTTGTGCCAAGAAAGCTCTTGAAGACTCATTGAACTTAAAAACACATTCCTCAACTTCACTTCTCTTCCTCAATCTGTCTACCATATTCACCATCCAAATAGCACCATACCTTCCCATAACGATTGAATCCGATAACTTCGAACCCCATTCTGTCAACTTAACAGTGCCAAAATCGTTAATAGATACGGCGAAGTCCTTCGCCTCCACTCTGAAACGATGATTAAATACCAAACTACGCACATCTGCCAACTTTTTCCCCTGATTGTGTATTAGCAATTCATCAAATGGAAGAACGGACAAGCCGATTGATCTCGTGGCATCAGGCTGCCGCTGCAGGTGTCCCGGCGGCGGCGCGTGGACCACACGCGCCAACAGACGCGCTGTCGGAGCGGCGCGTGTGGGAGGCAGGTCACCGACGGGGGTCGTCGGTCCCTGCTGATGCCGCCGGTGAGGCGCGTCTGCTCCAACTCTGGCCGGAACTGGTGGAAATCGGTTGGGAATCTTTAGTTCAGCCTAAATTTTGGGTGAAAGCATTGTCCACTACTATTTTGTTTTGTTCACTTGCCTCCTCATGGACTTCACAAACTTAAGCCCAATTAGTTCAGTATGCTGTCATGGGTTATACCATTTCTCAAAAGAAGTATGTATGTTATGTGTTGTTAAGGATCGTCTACACGTTTCTAGAAATGTGAATTTCTTTCTTTGAACATCGGCACTATTTTCAGCAATCTATTGCCCGTTCCGACGACATCTCTTCATCTATTAAGCGTTTTAAATTACGTATTGTTTATTAACAACGACAGCCTACGTCCTTACAGATCCTTCCTAATTCTGATCTAGTGCATGTTTCTGTAGCCCCTCGCGATCCTTCCAAACTATTCATCCTCCTAATAGGACGATTTCTCTGCGAGTTTAGCTACTGTCACAGTTCATACCTCTTATACTTAGGCAACTAAACATACATGTTGGAGAAGGCCATGCAAGAACTTCAAGTCTTCAAGAGAGTCATACGGGATATTGTTCCTTGTCCCATTAGTATTAATCATATTAACTGTAAATGGTTATATTGCATTAAGCTGCAATCTGACGATTCACTTAAAAAATACAAGGCACAATTGGTGGCACTCGATAATCAACAAGAGTATAAGGTGAATTATGATGAGATGTTTGCCCTTGTAGCAAAGATGATGATAGTGCGACTTGTTTTGGCTATTACAGCTTCCGAGGGCCGATCATTACGACAAATGGACGCTAAAAACGCCTTTCTATATTGAGATCTCAAGGAGGAGATTTATATAACCCCACCATCCGGGGCTATTTTCTGTATCTTCTTTAAATATTTGTAAATTGAAACAATCGCTCCATGATCTAAAACTGGTTTGATAAGTTCTATTCTACACTTCTTAGCTTCTCTTTTATTCAGAGTCAATATGATTCCTCTAAATTCTCTGCAAGCAATCTTGCTAACAGAATCGTCTTATTTCTGGTATATGTTAATGATATTGTTATTACATGGATCAACTCTAGATAGATTTTCCAGCTTTAAGAACAACTTGAGGGTTTCTTTCATATTGTAAGGGACTTAGGTCCTTTACAATATTTTTTAAGTGTTGAGGTGCACACTACCTCAACTGGTTCTTTCTTGTGCCAACGCAAGTGCACTTAGGATTTAATTACTTTAGCTGGTCTTCAAGATGATAATTCTGTCAATACTCCGTTGGAAGTGAATGTTAAGAATCGAATTGATGAGAATGATCCTCGTATCCCTCTTTGTATAAACAACCGGTAGAGAGTCTAAACTATTTAGCTATTACTCAACCTAATATTTCTTTTGTTGTTCAACAAGTCAGTCAATTTATGCAGCTCCTCGACATCTTCACCTAACGACTGTCTATCACATTGTTCGCTATTTGCGGGGTACTTCCACCCGTGGTATTTTCTTTCACGTGGAGACTCCTATTCGTTTAGTAGCCTATACTGATGCTGATTGGGATGATTGTTCCGATACTCATTCAATTATTAGTTCGTGTATGTTTCATGGCAATGCCCTTGTTCCATGGAAAAGTAATAATTAAGTTGTGTATCTAAGTCTTCCACTAAGTTTGAGTATAGTGCTATGTCCTCCACCTGCTTTGAGATAGTTTAGCTAAGGGAACTATTAGCTGAGCTTGGGTTTCCTCATATTGAGCATACTTTGCTTACAAGCACATAATACTAGTAATTTTCGAATTACTGCTAATCCTATTTTTCATGAGCACACCGAGCACATTGTGGTGGATTGTCATTTCATTCATGAAGCACATAATGGTCACATAATCACTCTTCCACATATCACCACCAATCGTCATACTGCTGATGTGTTTACTAAGACTCTCTCAACACCATCATCAATTCTTTGTTGACAAATTGATGCTTCTGGATCTTCCAGCATCAATTTGAAAGGGGATATCAATGGCAAATATTATGTTACTTTACGTATAATATATATGTAATTATGTTTACAATTAATATTTTTACCTTAGATAGACTAACATCATAATTGTAATCACTAGAATCTTGCCATAATTGGCATTGTATTTTCTATTTAATGAAGAAAATCATCACGAAGAGCTCATTCAACCAAAACATTGTCAAAGAATAGGGTTTTAAATTTTAATATATTGATTTCCAAAATTTATTTCACTTACAAAAATTTACCATGTCCCAAATAAGGAAAAATTTCTTATTATGATTTTAATTGTTTCCTTGTTCTTTCCCTTCCTTAAGTAGAGAGCCAAATTGAAGGAAAGAGACCAAAACTCTCCCAAACCAGTCTCAAAATCAGCCTCCTCTCTCCTAGTCCCCTTAGAATTCTTTCTAGTTAAACATTAAAACTTAAAAGCCTGACCAAGATGAGGAAGCATAAATGGATAAACTCATCCCTATTCCTCCATAATTCTCCTATACTCACAGCGCTCTCTCTCTCTCTCTCTCTCAAAGCCCCCTCCCCTATACATGCACAATTTTCTCTTATGAAGCAAGAAGAAAGTAAAGCTAGAAGTGATTTCAAAAGCTTCTTTAAAGAATTTCAAGTTCTTTTCATAAAAAAAAAAAAAAAAAAAAAAAAAAAAGGCTGGTATACTATGTGCGTGTAGGATAAATCTCTTATAGTTGTCGATTTTTTTGGAATAATTTATGCTAAAAAATATTTTGTGGCCACCTAGACTACAAAGAAGTATAACCAATTAGGTTATACAAGAAATTAAGAATTTTGTTTAATCTTTCATGGTTGAACATAAGAATAAAGATTTTTGTTCAATCTCTTATGGTTGGACATGAGAAGAAAGAACTGGGGTTATTGATCCCTTGAGCTCACCAGAATAAGAAGTGTGATATGATGTTTTACATTAATTTCAGTTTCAATTTGGGATTGCATGTAGAAGTAATGATATTCCTATTAAGTGTTCCCAAAAATCAACGTTTCTCCCTTTCTCCTACAGAATAGAACAGGTCGTTGATGAAGGCATGGCGGTGCAAATGATGACCCATGGGATATTAGAGGCTTAAAGACAAGAAATTTATGTTTAGATAAGTTTTCAGGTTTTGAAAGTTTGCGGAAAGTCAGAGTTTCGAATGCTTTTATGTATTTCTATATTAAGTTTTTTTGTGGACATATTTCCATAGTTTTGGAGACTTAGAAATCGATTTATTCCATGTTATGTAAAATATAGCAAGAAAACTGTTCAGTGAATTCCAGCACACATGTTAACTTTGAACAGCCAGGATGGGACACGCGTTTCGAATTTTGAAGTGAGACCAATTGGGCTGATTAGCCTGATGAGTTTCCCACCTCTGAGATTTGGAATCATGTTGATTGGATGACCATGGAGTTAGTAATGCTAGTTTTAGTTAAAGAGGACAGCACTGGACGACAAACTGTTTGTGAATTTTACGAATTTAGTTGAGGCTCTTACTGAATGAATTAATTCACGAAATTTTAATGTGTTTTAGGGTAATATATTATGAGTTTACCCAATAAATTTCAAAAGTTATCATGACCATCTAGGAAGTTAATTTTAGAAGTAAAACCAAAACTGGTGTTGTTCTAAAAAACTGTTTTAATGTGCAGTCTGACAGGTTGATGCCTTAACTGAATGAGTTTAAAAGAAATTTTAATATGTCGTTGGTGGATGTGTTAAGTTTTTATGTGTCCGGCATTAAAATTTTGTAAAAATTTCGAGATAGTTTGAGGTGTCAAATACTTGTAGAGGAACTCTGCAGCAGTGTGGATCCGTGAAACTGGTTTCCTGCACATTCTTAATACCTTGATGCCTGATCAAATGGAGTTGAATTCTAAGTGGGTAGTACGTCATATATTGGAGATTTTATGTTTAATGCATAAATTTCAAGTATTTTAATGATCAAACAATGAGAGGAATATTTGAAAATAAACTATGCATGTTATACTTTGTGACTACTTGTCATATTTGCATCAAAATGTCTACAAGTTTGATTTATTATGCAATTAAATATTTGATCCTTATATATATATATATATATATATATATATATATATATATATATATATATTAGGAGAAATTTTGAAGTTTGTTTGGTAAGACATCTAAGTATTACATGTGATATTTTTAGTTCCACATTATTTGTTTTATCCACACAGATTATGATTCCAAGTGACATTCCTAGCTCTTCCTACAACTCAAGGTGTTACAGAGTGTGGTAGCCATGAATGACTTGTAGCATAATAAAGATGGTAGAAAGGGTCTCATTAATGGATATTGTGATTAGCAGGTTGTTATGTATATAGCTCATATAGAGCGGAGTGAAGGGAGCGTAGCGCACCACACTAAATGGAACAGAGCGACGACATTTGCGTTATAGGGTTTAATTCACTATACGATATAGGGGTATTTTTTTGTACGGGCCTTAAAATCTTGTATAGGCTTGAGCTAGAGTTAGTATAAATAATAATATTGTAACCCTATTATTCATACTAAATAAAATTATCTCCATTTCGCTCTTGTAGGCGTAAGCACATCGTCGAACCACGTAAATACCTGTTGATTTCTCTATTTTATCTCTTTATTATTGCGTATAAAATCCAACAATTGATATCAGAGACAAGTTCAGATAGCGAGTTCTTCGATTGCAAAATTCGATGTCATCAAGTTTAACGGATCTAGGAATTTTGAATTATGGCAACGAAGGGTAAAAGATTTGTTAGCGCAGCAAGGGATGGTAAAGGCACTATATGGGAAGAAACCAAGGAGGGTATGTCAGGTGCCGATTGGGAAGAGCTCGAGGCACAAAAAGTTGGTACAATTCAGCTTTGCTTGGCAGACAAGATCATGTATCACTTAATGGACATTGAGTTTTCAGGGGAGGTTCGACAAAAAATGGAGAGTCATTATATGTCGAAGTCTCTCACAAACAAGCTGCATCTGAAGCAGCGGTTGTATAGGCTCAAGATGTTGGAGGGTACGGATCTGATTCAACATACAAATGTGTTCGATCAAATTATCAGCGATTTGTTGCGACTTGAAATCAAGTTCGATGATGAAGAAAATGCAATGATATTGTTGTGCTTCGTTTCTCCTTCATATGACCACCTGGTGACCACGTTGACATGGGGCAAAGAGACTCGAATTGGAGGAAGTCACATCAGCACTACTGGCCTACAACCAGCGAAAACTGCATACTGGGGAAAGTTCACAAGGTAAAAAGTTGATCGTAACGTGGGAAAAAGAAGGACAAGGGTGACTCTTACAAAGGGAACACGAGATCAAAATCTAGAAATCAATATAAGCAAAACATCAAGTGCTACAAATGGCATCAGATGGGCCACTTTAAGAAAGACTGTCCAAATAAAAAGCAAGGTGATGAAAAGAAAGGCGATAAGTCATCAAACTCAACTAATGTTGCAGAAAGAGACTTAGATTCTAGAGATGGAGACATGCTATCAATCTCCGCATTTAATTTTGACAGATTACATTACTGTTGGGTACTTGATATAGCCTGGTCAAATCACGTGTCCTCATCGGGATTGGTTTAATTCATATCGTCTCGGTAATTTTGGATCTGTTCCGATAGGTAATGTATTGATGCATAATGTAAGGTCATTGGAAAGGGTCCATAAAATTTAAAATGTTCGATGGTGTGGTAAGAACCTTTGAGGATGTTAGCCATGTACCAGAGTTGAGAAAGAACCTAATTCCTTTAGGTACTTTAAACACAAATGATTATTTTATAAGTCAAAGTGTAGGGCCTTCACAATGAAGAAAGGGGACATGATTGGGATAAAGGGTCAGAAATTGGTAAGGAATATCTACAAACTACTCGGAATACAGTTGTAGGTGGAGTTACTACAGCATAATATGAGTCATATAACGCTCTTCTATAAGATATGCGACTGGGGCATATAGGAGAACGTGGTATGATTGAGCTTTATAAGAGAAATTTGTTGAAGGGATAAAATCATTCAAGTTGGATTTCTGCAAGTTCTGCATGCTTGAAAAATAGTTCAGAATACAGTTCAAGATGGGAAAGCACAAGACGGAGGGCATTCTTGATTACGTGCACTCAGATGTTTGGGAACCAGTGAGGGAGTTGTCCAAAAGTGGATCTCAGTATTTTATTACTTTCATTGATGACTTCCCAGCAAAGTTTGGGTATATTTCAAGAAGCATAAGTCTGAAGCCTTCACCAAGTTCGGACTGTGAAAATCAGAAATAGAGAACTAGGCAAAAAAATTATCTCAGGACAAACAATGGTACAGAGTACACGGATTCACAATTTTTGAAATTTTATGAGGAGCATAGTATTCAGCGGCACTATACAGCTCGCAAGACACCGCAATATAATGATGTAGAGAAGAGGATGAAGAGAATTACTGCAGAATTGGCAAGATATTTGAAGCTAAATGCAAGGCTTTCGAAGAGTTTTTGGGCAGAAGCGGTGCACATGGCATATTATATCATAAACAGATCACCACAAGTAGCATTAGATGAGAAAGTTGCATAGGAAGTTCAGACAAGTAATAAAGTTGATTATTTTGAATTGATAGTATTTGGGTGTCCAACATATGTGCATGTATCTAGTGATCAGAGATCTAAACTTGATCCAAAATCAAGAAAGTGCATTTTTTTTAGCTATGTGAAAGGTGTAAAAGTTACAAGTTTTGGGATCCAGATGCAAGGAAGATGGTGATAAGTAGGGATGCAATCTTTGATGAAGCATTCATACTTAAAGCTTCTCCAGATGAAGAAAACCTCAGTTCAGACGAGTGCAACAACAGCAAGAGCCAAGTGATACGGGTAGAGCTAGACAAGACACGGAGATTAATGCTCAGAGAGCGAATAGATCAGGGTCAGAAGTGGAGCAGTATCATGGTATTGCCATAGATAGACCACGTCGCACTATTAGGCCACTAATGAAGTATGGATTCGAGGATTCGGTTTCTTATACACTCGTTACCAGTAATAGCGATCCTATAAATTTTTCTAAATGTCATTGGTAGTCAGGAGAAAGGTAAATAGATAGATACTATAACGGAGGAAATAGAGACGCTGCATAAAAATGATGCTTAAGATTTGGTGGAGCTTCCAGAGGGGAAGAAATTAATAGGCTGTAAGTAGGTGTATAGAAAGAAAGAAGCAATATCAGAAAAGGAAGAAGAAAGATACAAAGCTCGGTTAGTAGCAAAGAGATACTCACAGAGGAAGGGAGTAGAATATGAGCTTGCTCGGTAAGGATTTTAATAATTGATTTTTTGATCTTTAGGGATAAAGTGGGTCCTACCGGTGAGAGAAGAATTCAAAAATGACGACGAAAATAGTAAAATAACGGTCAAAAAATTGATTTTAATTTGCTTTTAATCCAAAACAAACAAGCACTATGATGAAATTTTATCTTCGGTCGTCAAACTTCCATCAAGATTGTCTTGGCAATGGTGGCTAGTTTTGATTTGGAATTAGAACAGCTGAATGTGAAGACTACTTTCCTTCATGATGATTTGGATGAGCAAATTTTCATGGAGCAACCAGAGGGGTTCTTGGAACTTGGAACAGACAATCTTGTGTGTAAATTGAAGAAATCTTTATTTGGGTTTAAGCAGTCTCCTCGGCAATTGTGCAAGAAGTTCGAGTCTCATATGATTCAGATTGGCTACAATCACTGTGAGTATGATTGTTGTGTTTACTACAGAATTCTTGAGGATGATTCATATATTTTCTTAATGTTGTATGTGGATGACACACTAATTACTGTTAAGAACATAAATGAGGTAGACAGATTGAAATCTTTGTTAAGCAGTAAGTTTGATATGAAAGACTTGGGACCGGCTAACAAAATTCTTGGCATGGAGATCAACAGAAATATGAAGGCCAGAAAATTATGGGTGTCTCTAATAATTATTTGAAGAAAGTGTTGTAGAGGTTTAGCATGTCCGATGCAAAACCAGTTGGCGGCTACACCATTGGCAAATCACTTTAGATTGTCTAATAATCAGTGCCCAAAGAATGAAGAAGAGACTACAGAGATGTCAAAGGTGCTTTATGCCAACACAGTTGAATGTTTGATGTATGCAATGATGTGTATTAGACTAGATCTAGCACATGCAGTTAGTGTGGTGAGCAAGTATATGGCTAATCCAGGCAGAGAACATTGAAGAGCTGTAAAGTAGATTTTCAAGTACTTGAGACGTACAATGGAGTGTGGAGAAATCATGTTTGAGAGACAACATGATGATGTTTCAATTCGGGGATATGTAGATGCAGATTATGCAAGTGACTTGGATGACAAAAGGTCCCATGCAGGTTATGTTTTCACACTCGCGGGTGGACTTATATGTTGGAGATCAATAGTGCAATCACTTATGGCATTATCTACAACTGAAACAGAATACATGGCGGCAACTGAGGCAACCAAGGAATTATTGTGGTTGAAAGAGCTCGTCAGGGAACTTGGGATCAAGCAAGATGAAATGAAGTTTTATTGATAATCAGAGTGTCATCTTCTTAGTGAAGAATCAGATTTATCATGCAAGTACCAAGCACATTGATGTGAGATTTCACAAGATAAGGAAATTAATTATTTCAAGAGAACTGTTGTTAGAGAAAGTGCATACCTCAAAGAATGTAGCAAACATGATAACAAAGCTAATCACAATGAATAGGTTCAAGCATTGCTTGAACTTGATTAACATCTCTAGGAATTGGAGAGGATATATCCCAACCCATTAATCCTAGACAGTATGGTTTTCTAAGTTATGTTTTTTGTGTTTTCTCCTAAAGGGTGAATATTCGATAAGATGGAGATTGTTGTGTATGCGTCTCATATAGAGCAGAACACAAGTTTACTGGATCAAATAGGCTAATGCCGAAGTGAAGCGGAGTGAGGGGAATGTAGCGTACTGAACAGAACAGAGCGACGACATCAGCCTTGTGGGGTTTAATTCACTGTATGGCACTGGAGTATTTTCTTGTGCAAACCTTAAAGTCTTGTATGGGCTTGGGCTTGGGCTAAGATTAGTACAAATAATAATGTTGTAACCTTATTATTCATACTGAATAAAATTATCTCTGTTTTTCTCTCGTGGACGTAGACACATCGGCTAACCACATAAATACTTCTGTTGATTTTTCTATTTCATCTCTTTATTATTGTGCATAAAATCCAACACAGGTTGACTTGCTGATGACGTCCTAATTCAATTCAAGATTAGAGGTGAAATAATAAAATGCAAAGGATGCAACTCGTACACTCTTGAAAATAAATGGTATTCAAAGAACTGAGTAAGAAAAATATCTCTTTCAGGAGAGATGCATTGATGACTTACATGTTGCTGATCAATCCGTGCTTGACAAGTGGGTATCCTTCCTTTCAGCTTTTCAATCAATTTATTTTGCACTTCAAGTTTCTTGTCTGCATCATATACCCATGACCAAGCCAGTTTCTTCTTTAACAACTGCACCTGCTGCGATATTTCTTCCACAAATTCCATGTTTTTGATCTTTTCTTGCAGTTCATCAAGTTCCTTCAATATCGGTCTCAGTGACTTCTCCAGATTATTAACCAGTTCAGTTGCACCATTCAGTTGGTTTTGAATACCTTTTAATAGATCATCAACTTGTTGCAGAAGCGTTGCCTTGAAAAAGAACTGATAACATGGGGTCAGATGTTGGCCAAGATATATTATCAATACTACTTAGTTAACATTTACGTGATAATAAATATGCTAATGAAACAGTTAGTAGACAAGCTAATGTTTCATAAAATATATGACCGAGGACTGAAAAGAGGAGAAATAGAAGATATAAAGCAGAATCCTCCCAACTGGAAAGTTATATTCTTTTAGATATAACCACCTGAATTGAAAATCCAAACTGTTTACCTTGAACTTATCTTTTGCATTCCCCGAATGCAAAAATTCTCTGCTTTTGTCTTGACTCATTATCACGCATGGATTTTCAACATCAATCTGGAAAAAAAAAAGAAAAAGAACACCCATATGGCAAGGGTAGTGCAAATAAGCAATCAAACACTAGCGCGCGCACGCGCGTACACACACAAAAAATAAAATAAAATAAAAAAATCCTAGATAGGATGAATAAAAGCTTCTGTTTCATACTGTCAAACAAGAACAAAGCAAAGTATATTATCTTCTTGTTAAATGACCAACATCCGGCATAAAAAGAGATGAAGTCAATATCCACAATAGATAAGGATCAATCATCAGATTCTCTCTATGCCTTCAGTAGCCAGAACATATTCCCCAGGACAAAGTCACTATCAGATTGATTCATGGAAAAAGTAGTAGGAAGCATAAGCTCATACAGTTGGATGGAAAGATGGGGTACAACCAGTTATATGCCTGAAACTAGCGGGCCGAAGCTCCGATGCCTGAATAATTGGGAAGAAAGGAAGAGCTTTTTGCTGACTCATATTTCAAGAATACATGGTATCTCCATACCAAATTATACCACAATTAAGGAGAGGCAACATCTAATTCATAATTCCGTTCCCCTCTTTTTTTATTCAAGTACTTCGTTCCCTTCTCTTTTTGTTTAACTACACTTACATGGAACAACAATACGGAAAGGAGCATTACATCTCTTTGGCACCCCCCCCTTTCTTTCTCCTCCCACACTCCTCTACTCCCAGCAAGTGTCATGGCTCAAAGCCAATAGAAACTATTGGAGATGAAGACAAAATTGTACACCAAAAGTTTAGCTTTTGGTAGCTAATAACATGCTGAAATTAGCATCTATAATAAATGAGTAATTGCAACAAAATAATATCCCAATATCAAATACAAATGTGCTATATCTGTGAAATCTCAATAACAAGAATGAAAATATGTGAACAGGAGCTCGTCACAAAAAGATTGACACTGTTCATTGACAACATTAAATGTTAATGAGTAATGAGTCACATCACATTGGCAATTTGGGCTATGTTTGAACCCCGTTTTGTGTAAAAAATGAGTTTTTCAATAATGATTGTTTGTACAATGTCTGGTTAAAAAATAGAAAAAAAATTTGGATAGACATGCAAGTTATTTTACTGGGAGAATGTTTGGTTGAAAATGAGTTTGGGTAAAAAAAAAAAAAAAAATTAATAAGGGGCTCGAACAGGGGCTTGGTATCGTCTGCCTACAAATGTCCCAAATAAAATTTGCTTCCTATCAAGAAATCAATTAATTTTGTATTACTATCACATCGTACACACAAGAAAGACTAATTCAAATGAAGCAGTCATTGTTTTATCAAATGTGTCTATGGTCCATGTGAGTAAAATACAATTCAAATATCAATGTCATGCCCATGCTAAAGATATGGTGTTCCAAAATGAATGAAAATTATCGGCACCAAGGGAGTGACACTGGCATAACATAATGATTGCATTTGAAGTTTTTTCTTTTTTACGAATTCATGCAGAATTTATTCGGAATAAGCATTATCTTTGTGTTACTGGAATTGTATGAACTGATGGAGAAGAAAATCAAAAAAGACATAGGAATTAGTTAAAACTCACATTGAAATGTTCTATAACCTCACGAAGATCCTCTTTGCGACTGCCTACCTTCTTTCCTGGAAAGCGCGTTTGTTGGGAGGTAGCCAAACAGAAAGAAGAAATATTTCTTAACTCATAAATTAGAAACATAAAATGAAAAAAAGGAGTAAAGGACCAAGGTTATACAGAACAACCTAAAATGGTGCTTACCCAAAGGTATTTCTTTCATGTTTTGATACAGTCGGTTAACGAAAACTAATATGTATCTTACAAGCTGACATTTTTAACTTCCAGAAATATTATTGAAGTAGATTATTCAAAACGGACAATCCATCTCACAGTATTATTTTAAAATGCATAAAGATCACTATTAGATTTAAATACCGCTGCTTCATTTGCAGAGTTTAACATAGACAACAGTACCAGCCACCTCTTGGAATGATGACAACATATTTCACATAATTTTGCGTATTAGTGGGGGTGCATAAGATCTCAGTCTCCACAGGGATAAAGCACTAAATAGTCATAGATGTCAAATCAGAGAAGGAACTGAGTGAATAGAACCTTGCCAATTTTTTAATGTGATGGAACTGGTTGACTCCGAAATTCTACGTTCTACAATCATGGCATCTCCATATGTCTCTGGCTTGAACGCATCTTCCCCTTGATTTTTTATCTCGACTTGAACAAGAGCAGAGCTATAAACAGAAAGAAAGGATGAGGCTAATCAGATATGTAGGGAATTGCATGATTAATCACATAGTTGTGCAAAAAGATCATAAGTATGGCAGAAACAGCAATTGAACAAAATGAAAGTCAGCAAACAACAGTTGATTTCATGGGAATGTAACTAAGTAAATAGGTCATTTCAAGTGAACTCCTAAATAGACAATATGGGGTGCTAGTGAATGCATGATACACCTTCTCAAAGCTGGTTTAACACACCACAATCTATCTTTAACAACAACAGTTTCTAGTTCTCTCTGACCAACATTCTTTAGCTGAAGCTAAAATATAAAATTGCAATAGATAATCATCTATAAATGGACAATCAACTTCAGATTGAAATGACAGTGTGCACTTGAAACTGTTAATGCATAAAATTTATAAACTACATCGACAGAATGAAATAATAATACTAGTCTTCTAGGATAAGGAAAAATGCCAAACCTCTCATTTAAGTTTAGGTAAGGTGCCTAAAAACTTACCTTACTTAAATGGTGTTTACTCCACAGAAAAAATAACTAGTCTCTCATCTGGTATAACCTTGAGCAAATGATTGAAACACTCCAGACCCAAAAGCAAGTTCAGAAGATAAAATTACCTACTCCCTTGTTTCCATATCAAGTTTTGTTTGACTTACCACGTTCAGAGCATTATTTTGTAGTTGTTTAATACGTTTGGAGAACAAGTTGACATTGCCAAATCTTCACACAATATAAACTGGGGGTAAAACACAAATTTTCTAGATAATGTAAATTAAATAAAAATTATGAAAAATAGCTGAATATTAACATCATTTTGCCAAGAGAACCAACAACAAAATTCTCTTTGAGCCTAGATTAAAATGGTACAATATCTAAACCCTTCTTTAGCCACTGCAACCGTGGCATCAAAGAATTTCTTTTCAAATCTTCTGATAAATATATTAAAATGTTCAAATTCTAACTCCACGTCCGTCATTTATTAGAAATCAAATCACATCAGCTTAAAGGCAAGGTTTATTATGCTTGTGCAGGGCCACGTATAGGGGGGCGCCAAGTGAACCAGGCCTACGTGGCCCTGTTCAAGTAGGGTGGTCCGGAAGGATCTCAGGCAAAACAGAAACTTCAAAACTGTTGACCAATTTAAAAAATAATTAATTAATTAATTAATTAATAATAATAATCGAGAAACATAAATATACGTATAAATAGACCTGCAGCCTACTACAAAAAATTCATATCATCAGCAGTAAAGGGCAATACTCTTCAGGCAGGACAAAAACTTTAAAACCTTAGACCTATGTACGAAAAGAAAGCTACAAACTTATAGAACTTCTAAAATAGTATGTTTGGCTTAGCTTAAAAGCCAACAGCCAAGTAGGCAGTACAATGCCTCATACTGCTGAAAGAAGCCAGTTTTTCGTTTTTCTCCACTTTTTAGCATTTAAGGTAAGCTAAAAGCCTAATCGGCAGTACAATGCCCTTACTGCTTCTAGCATTTAAGGTAAGCCAAACATGCTCTAAAATTAAAAAATACATAAATAAATAATACATATATATAAACCTGCAGCCCGTCTTTATAAAATCCCTCATTGAATTGGCTCTCTGAGTGCCACGAGCTCGGCTCCCAAACGCCACGCATAATGCCGTCAGTATAGCACTCTTCCCACCTGATCATATACACACAAAACAGTCCCAAAAATATAGAAATCAACAAACCCGATATTTAAGCACAAGCAGAAAGTACGACATGCGTGTAATTGAGAGAGAAAAAGCTCACTTCCATTTTGACCGGTGATAAAATTGACCCAATCGCCAAACTCAATTTCGAGGTTGCTGTGACACATGAAGTTTTCTAGTCGGATTCTGGAGATGATACCGGCTTGCAGTCGGGTTGGGCGATTCCTCGGGTTGCTGCAAGCCCTAGAATCCGCCATCGGATTGCACACTGTACGCTTTTGGGCGGAATGGCGGGAAGATGGAGCCGCTTGTGAGAGTAGTTTGGCTTTTAATCTAGCATTTTTATTGCCCGTGGCCAAGCATTTTTCTCTTTCTTTTGAAGTACACGTTATTCTTCAATAAAAAAAGATATATGTTATATGTAAATTCAAAACTTTTCTGATTTCTAATCGCACATTCCCTAAAATACCAAAACCTTATTTGACCCCACTGAATTAAAATTTATTTTTTCTCTTCTTCCTAACCACACATTCTCTAATAAAATAATATTAAAATTAAAAAAATTTCCTTCATTTTTAACCATACATTATTCAAAAAATTATTACCCCTTTCATTATAAATCAAAATAATGGGGCTCTATCGGGGGCTAATATTCAAAAATATATTTTAACCAAAATACATTTTTAATGGAGCCCATACAAGGGCTAAGATGTCTTTTTATGCCTTTAAGGACCACGAGTCTCGATATATCAATTATAAGCATAATGATGGCTGAACAGGGTTAAAAACAGGAAAAGTGTGGACATACTGAGTTGGCAGCATTTGATTAGACACTTTTAAAAAAAAATAAAATTCAATGTGTTCATTTATGCTTCAACAGGTGTTTCTCTTGTTTTTAACCAGTATTTCACCCTATTTTTGTAGCATTTCCCCTTTTTTATAATATCGTTTTAAGTATTTATAGGTGGATAGATTTTGGGTGATTTTAGTAGAGATTTTTAAAATTGTCCAACCTATTCTTAGGTGTTTATTATTCATCGATTATGGGGGTGTTTGAGCCATATTATTTTGGTAATAATACATTCTTGAATAGTATATTGATGAAAAATGTGTGGTTAAAAATATGAAAAAGTTTTTGATTTACGTGTAATATTATTTTATTGAAAAATGTGTAGTTAAAATGATGTCAAATCACTGTTTAAGAATACTTTTTTTGAAATAATGTGGCTCAAATAGGCCCTATAAAAGTTTGTTAAAATAGTAAAATTACATATATAGCCCTTAATAAAAAATTTAGTTTATAGTTTCTTATATGAAATTTCTTTTACTTGTAAATGATATTTTATTTGTAGATGATTTTTCTTACATATAAGTTAATATTTAACTTAGAAAATTAAATAAAGTTGAATATTTACGTATAATTTTATAATTTAAGTTAATATTTTTTGCATATAAGCTAATTTTATACTTTTATATAATTTTAAGTGAATTTTTTACTTATAAATAACTTTTTGTATTTTATAAGTATTTTTGTCTTATTAGTAGTATTTTTATTTTATAAATTTTTTTTTATATAAAAGTGATTTTTTACTAATAAGAACCTTTTTAATTATAATTTACTTTTTCTTATCTTATAAATAATATTCTACTTATAATATTTTTATAATAATGTAATTATTAATTATTAAGTAATTTTTTAGTTAATATATTTGTATTTGCAATTTAGTTTTATAGAAAATATGTTGGTCGGAAATAATTATTTTTAGAATGTATAATTAGAAGTGAACATGAGAACCTGGAAATAATTATTTTATTTGATGTAACTTTTAAACCATTTAAAATTGATGTCCAAAAAGAGTAGCGAGCACCAATTTTCAACCCCAATAAACGGTGCTACTCAAAATTGATCAAAATTGATGCCCAAAAAAAAAAAAACACACACACACACTCTCAAGCAAGCCCCAAGTACAGCGTAGCCTTGGTATCATGGACCATGGCATTGGAATATATAGCTGAATTGAACCATCTAGACTTGAACTGCTTGAGCTGAGCTTGATCGATATGGGCCATTGTATAGCCTATTTAGACCAATTACCCACAAATCTATTTTAACGTTTTTTTAAGAAGGAAAAAATTACACTTGATACGTGATTTTAAATTAAAATTGTAATTTATAAACAGTATTTTATTCATAATAGAAAGCATCTTTAATTGTAGGAAGTTTTTGAGCATCGTTTTATTGTGAAAAATGAGCTTTGAAATAGTGAATTTTTTGAGAATGAATGGTTAAAAAAAAGTTTTAAGTTTACGTACAAAAATTATTTTATTGAAAATAAATTTGGACAAAAATTAGTTTATAAAAAAAATGTGCTCAAATAGGGACAAAATTTACTGATTTCTTCTTATATTTTAATCAATGACAAGTCAAATATGGTTTGAATAATTCGAGAAGTGGAATATTGAAGTCCTTAGCTTATTAAGGGTTTGTTTGAGGCCAATTTTTAGAAGAATTGATTTTATAAAAGTGAATTTTTTAGAGAATGTGAGGTTAAAAAATAGGATTTTTTTTTAAATTACGTGTAAAATTATTTTATTGGAATAATGTGTCATAAAAAATAAATTTGAGAAAGAATAAGTTTTTAAATAATGGAACAAGGTTAAATGAAATGTTAAAAGTTAAAAATAGATAGTCAAACTCACTCTTTATTTTTAAAAATTAAAATTATGAGTCTTTTAAAACTTAGGGTGTGTTTGATAGGGGCCAATTCCATGAAAAATGGAATTCAAATTCCATTTTCCACACAAATTATAGTGTTTGATAGCACATTTTTTTCCATTAAATTTTATTTTCTTGATTGTCTTGGAAATTGTTTTTTTCTTGGTTTTTCTTGGAATTCAAAAAAATATATGGTGGGAATTGGTTTTCAAAGAAAACCAAGAAAAAAACAATTTCCAAAACAATCGAGAAAATAAAATTAAATAGAAAAAGTGTGCTATCAAACACTACAATTTGGGTGGAATTGGTTTTCCAACCTACTTTACCTTCTTTTTATTTATCTTTTTGGTAATGGAAACAAATTCTAAAAATTATTGTAAAAGAAATATTTTCCTTCAATTGACAATTTTCATGTAAAATAAAGTCAAACGAACACCAAAAGATAGATGATTTTCTTGAATTTTTTTTGTTGGTAATGGAAACAAATTTCATTCCCAATACCAGTAAAATCTATTCCTTTAATTGATAATTTTTATGTAAAATAAAATCAAACGAACACTAAAAACACTTTTATTTCAACATTTTGCACTTGAAAAATTATACCAATCAAATTCAATAAATTGACAATTCCCAGGAAAATAATTCAATTCCCTTGAATTCGTTTTCTTTCCACCCAAATTTCATCTTTGTAATCAAACGGACCCTTACTTTTAAGTATTGACTCTTTAAATTATAGAAGGAATGGAAACCTCCATTTGTTTGCCCTCAATCTTTGGAAAAAGCTTATTACCATCAATCATATATAGATTGATTGACTTGTGGCTATACCCAATCTTAAATCGTGAAGTATCATGATAGTAGTTTTAGCTGAAATGTTGAATAGTCTTTTTGAATTTTCTAAACATGGAAGACATTGCTTTCAATTGTAGCCCTTTACTCTTGAGCATGGCAAATAGACCGAAACTCTAAATTTGTCCTCACCCTTGACTCGCGATGTCTTCCACCTAGAAGTGGAGCATTTAAGAAACTATCCATTTACCTAATCCTCTTTTTCTTTCGCGCTTGTCTAGTTAATAATATGATTTCTGGAATTCACTGACAATGGGAAAGTCTCTTCATGAGATTTGTAGTTGCATTACTTATAGTTTCCTCATTGATTTTGGAGGAGTACATGTCTATGGAATTTTCTCAATATCTTATTTTATAGATGGACTGTTCATCGGAGATCTTGCGCATATAACTAGAACATAAATTAGCCTTGGACTAACAATTAAATCCCTTTCGGATTTATCAAAAAAAACCAACTGTATTCAGTGTAAGTATTATATCCTAGGTCCAATCAACTTTGGACATAAATACTTTTAATATAATATTAATACAGTTTAATGGTAGATCTATTATTTAATTAATAGACAATTAAATAAATAATAGAATCCGTAGATTCAAATCTTCGTAATTTGTTAATCACAAGGAGTTGTAATTGTGAAATACAAATTACATCTGATTGAATCTTAAATCGTTCGTGGTCGTAAGTAATAACGAGATACGGATATCTTATTATAGATAGATCATCACGTGTGGCATTTCTTACTCATGAAGTAAGTAGTTGATCTCAGAAGCTAAAGTGTGGTGACACTTAAATGAACACGCGAATGTTTTGTTATAGAACAAATTATTGGAGACCCGTATAGAGATTCCATATGGATGACTATCTGAGTGTTAGTGGTTAATCTCTAACGTTTGGTAGTGGAATTGGTCATTTGACTTGAGGTTGTCATGGTACCTTATATGAGGACAGTCATATTTTGGCGGTGTTGGATGTTGCTCTGCAAAGGGCCACTAATACGACATCGTTCGGGCACGTCAAAAATCGTATGAATGTTGTGATTGAACAATAAAGGATTCGTCACTCTTAAATAGTAGGAGATTATGATCTGTGTTTCATTCAATTAAGTCGATGATAAAATCCTTGACCAAGGTATACTCATAAGTCGAAAAGGAGTTTTCGATTTATATTGACTTAATAGTGGAGTGAAAGATATGATCGAAATTCGGGATTGACACAATTTCATATCTCGTAATTAATCGGATAATATTGACGAAGGGATTATAGTTTCACGGTAAACGAACTAATTTGGTTTTGTCATACCATATGACATTCTCCGTCACATGTATTGCCCTGACACATTGTTAGATGTCAATTTGGGACGGCGAGTGTGAATTGGTGATAAATTAAAATGGTGTTTTAATTTATCACTTTTGATTAGATCAAAATAATATTTTACGTCATTAGATATCGTGATCGGGAACTTGGTGGGTCACACGCAAAAGAGAATTGAAAGATTGCAATTTGTCAATTAATTAATTTAACAATCGTTGGATAAATTAATTAATTTGGTTGGTTCTTTATAGGCCCGAATTAATTAATTGGATTAATTAATTCACAAACTGAATTTAATTAAATGGATTAATTAAATATTGGACCGGA
Organism: Olea europaea var. sylvestris; assembly: GCF_002742605.1. Lineage (NCBI taxonomy): Eukaryota > Viridiplantae > Streptophyta > Magnoliopsida > Lamiales > Oleaceae > Olea > Olea europaea. The sequence goes on along the minus strand of NC_036248.1, from coordinate 21,467,679 downwards.
CCAGGCCCGTTTGGGCTTATATAAATACATGGCTAGGGTTTTCAATCCATATGTTTTTCTCATAATTATTCTTGCTAGCACAAGTGGAGAGAACTTTGATAGCTGCAATCTTGTTATCTTGTGTGGCGTTGAAGGCTGGACAATTGGACAATTGTGGGTAGTGAATCAAGATTGATGGAACGAAAAGAATAGCAAAGAAGTTTGTAGATCTGGAAAAGTAACAATTTTATCACAATTTCTATCTAAACAAAAAGGCGATTCTTGGTGGGAATCAAAATCTGTTTTAATTTTCCGTTGAGCATGTTAAGTAGATTCCAACAGTGGTATCAGAGCCTCATTTGTGATTGTTAGCAATTGATTTGTGTGATTGAACAGTTAAATGTTGATTGTTGTTATTTTTCTTGTTTCTAGCGATTAAGTGAAAATTTAATTTTATAATTTTGAAATCTGATTCGAGAAGGAAAACAAAAAAAAAATAAAAAATTGGAACAATCGTCGACAGGATTAGGTGGCCGGCCCACCCACTGGGTATATGAGCAACGACGACAGGCGCCGCTGCAAAATAAGGCAGCAGTGCGTGCGCTGCGGTGGCGAGAAGAAGTCGCCACTTCCGACGGGTCGCCGCCCTTGAAAACTCAAGAAAGAGGTAGAAAGGGTGGCGATTTTAATTTAGGGTTTTCAGTCGCATTTGGGTGAATTAGAGACGGGGGCTCGCTTTGTAATTTCTGAAATTCAAAGGGGCCGCCTATAATTAAAAGGGAGGATCAACTTGCAAACTTTAAATAAGAGTCGTTTTGCAAGAGGTTAATATTGAGGACCCCGGCTGCAATTATATAGTAAGGGTTAGTTTGTAAATTTTAAATGAAGGGGCTCCTATGCAATTTCAGTAAATAAGGGCCCTGTTAATAAATTTTATTGGGTCAAATTGCAATTTCAAAAATGGTTTTGAATTTGAATTTTTAAATTGTTTTAAAATTATATTTTGAATGGGTTTGACCTATAATTTTAATTTTGACCAAAAGTAAAAAATTTATTTAAAATTGACGACTTTAATATTTTCGTTAAAATATGATTTTAACTTAAATATTAAACTTTGACCCTATATTGAATTTTATTTTATTTAGGAGTGTTATCCTAAATTAAAATATTGATTCAATTTAAATTAAAGTTTGACTTTAATTTAATACTTGATTAAAATTTGATTTTAATTAATTATTCATCCAAATATATTCTAGAAATTAGAGTTGGATTCTAATTTGACATTTAATTAAAATTTAATTTTAATTAATTTGTTATGCCCCAAAATTTGACCCTAAATTGAATTTTATTTTATTTAGGAGCGTTATCCTAAATTAAAATATTGATTAAATTTAAATTAGAGTTTGACTCTAATTTAATACTTAATTAAAATTTGATTTTAATTAATTTTTCACCCAAATATGTTATTGAAGTTAGAATTGGATTTTAATTTGACATTTAATTAAAATTTGATTTTAATTAAATTGTCACGCCCTAAATTTCTTCTTGGAATTAGAGTTTGACTCTAATTTGCTGTTTAATTAAAATTTGATTTTAATTTAATCAATTCACCCTAAAATTTGTTTCAGTCAGAGTTGGACTCTAATTTGATAGTTAATTAAGATTTGATTTTAATTAAATTTTCCCGTCCTATAATTGTTGAATTAGAGTCGGACTCTAATTCGATATTTAATTAAAATTTGATTTTAATTATATATGCCCGCTAATTAAATAATTGATTAATATGATTAATTAATTATTTAATTGTTCCGATCCATTTGTCTGAAAGAGTTTAAACAATCTTAATTGCTCGAAACTTGAAACACGTTTTCATATATTATTAGATATTATATAAGAATATATTTATGTGATAAATGCATTATTAGTGGATGATTATGGACTCGACCATATGGATATGTTGAATTGTTGATTTTATTCTTGTTGTTTTGTGGGCCTAGGAGCCCGTTATTATTGTTATTATTTTGGGCCTGCGAGCTTTTGATCATTTTGGACCTGCGAGCTCATTATTATTATTATTGCTATGGGCCTGCGAGTCCAATTTCATTTAGGTCTACGTGCCAAATAGTATAGGATACATGTTGTAACT
>NC_036248.1:21456594-21465010 GCF_002742605.1 Olea europaea var. sylvestris | reverse complement strand
AAGTATTGACTTAGCTCTGCAATCTCTGTCATAGAATTATTCATACTAATTATGAATTATGATATGAATAAGCTCGAATGCATACTCATTAAGTTGCTTAACATGTTTAGAACTGTTATGCCCAATAACAAAGTTAGAAGTGGGCAAGTCATTGATTCCTCTAAGGATATTAAAAGGAAGTCTAAAGGGACTTTGGAAAAGCACCTAATATGGTTAAGACAGTCTAAGCGAAGGACAATATAAAATCTAATGACCCTTGGTTTCATTATAGAATGAAAGGTTATTGGAAGGAATATTGCGTGGCTTACGTCTACTCCACGAGTTTTTTAGGTATTTGATACCAGATGTAAATCTCATATTTATATAAATATAGAGAAACTAAATAGAAGTAGACCACTGCGAAAGGGAGAAGTTGAGCCGCACGTTGGAGATGAGCAAAGGTTGCTGCATTGTCTGTAGAAATATACTTCTCGCATTGCCTTTTGGTTTAGTATTGAAATTAGAGAAATGTCGCTTTATACCCACCATAGCTGAAACATTAAAATGAATTTCATGTTTGGACATAAACTATTTTAATGTTAAGGACAATTGTTGTTCTTGATAAAGATCCTAATGGCTATGGTAAATTATAAAACGACGTTTATATTTTTTAATACTAAGGATTTTATAATGAATATAGAAATTATAAAGTATAAATGCGATAATCTAATTATTACCAAAATCTGGCATGACAGACTTTGTCATATAAATGAAATGCAATTCCAAAGTTACATAAAGATGTATACTCGAGATTAATTGATTTTGACAAGTACAAATTATGCATGTCTGGCACAATGACCAAATCTTCTTTTACTTGAAAAGAAGAAATGTCAGCATAATTACTGGTCTGATGCATAGTGATGCATAGGACTCATGTCAATTGATGTCAGGTAATGTTTCTCTCATTTCATCAATGATCATGTGTACTTGATGAAACTCAAATATGAAATTCTTGAAAAGTTCAAGGGATTCAACCTAAAAGTAGAGAAACAAAATAGGAAAAGATACCCTCATATTAAGATTCGATCAAGTGAGAGTATCTTAAAAATAAAATCTAGATTATCTAAAAGAGAATGAGATTCTCTTGCAATGGACTCCTCCATATACACTGCAGTATAGTGGTGTATCTAAAAGGAGGAATCATTAACTATTAAATATAGTGCGATAAATAACAAGTCATGCAAATTTCCAAAAATTGTTTTGGGGTCATGCACTGATTGCTGTGTGCAACACACTAAATCATGTCACATCTAAGTTGGTTAATAGAACTCCATACGAGTTATGGAAAGGGAATAGTCCCAATTTATCTCATATGAAAGTTTTGGGCCATAACGCTTATTTGAAACGCCTTAAATCGGATAAATTTGAGACTAATTCTGATAAATACATATTTGTGGGATATTCAAAGCAGATATTTGAATATAAATTCCATTATTGTGAAGAAAGTCTTCATCTCGCGACATATCGTCTTTTTAGAGAAAATGTTTACTCTATGGGAGAACAATGGGAGCAAAATAGAACATGAAAGAGTTCAAGAGTCCATAAATATAGTGAGCCAAGTAGATGGATCCGAGTTTGATCCCATATCTGATATGGGACATACTCTTGATCAGGAAGTAAAGACTCCTGAGTACATGTCGGCTCTATGTGAATCTAGCATGATCATTCGACCAGGTGTGAATCCATGATTACTAATCAGGTATTACTGATCCAAGATAATGAACCTGCTAGTTGCATCAAAATAAAGTCAAGTGTTGACTTAAAAGAGACAGCAAGAGGCCATGAAAATCGAGATGAACTCGACGTATGTGAACAAGGTTTGAACCTTGGTCAAGCCTCCTGATGGAATAAAACCCATAAGTTTTTGTAAATAGTTTACAAAGAAAATGTCGATATGGATGGAAATATCCATATATACAAAACAAGGCTAGAAGCAAAGGTTAAGTGTTGACATTGGTGAAACCTTTCTCCTGTAGCCTTGCTGAAGTCCATTCGGGTTTTACTTGCAACAGTTGCATACCGTGACTATAGGTTAAGAGAAGTCTCTTGGAGCTGAAATCTTAGATTTGATGGAAAAGTCAAAGTGTTTGATTTTATCAAATTTGAAGACGAATTGTGTTGTTTACAAGAAGATAGTGGGAGCATTGTCGTATTCATAATATTATAGAAAACGACATCCCTATGTTTCAATCGTTGAAATAATGGTTGTTAAAAGGATTTATTCATGAACAATATGGGAGAAATAACTTGATCTATAGAGATAGAGCTACAAAATTGCCTAACTCATCCCAATTTATATAGATGAAATCTTGAGAAGATTTCATATGGAGAAACTGATTTACTCTTAAGTGGAATGTTGGAAAGGTTCCAAATGTGAAGCAACCGTTGATTCAATAGTAGAAACCTAATACATGATTACTTCAGAAATAGCAAAGAGTTGAAATATGGATCATGATGTTCATAAATGAACTTGGAGTAGCTTCTGATATTGTTGATCACATGCTATTGTATCGTTATAACAATAGAGCCATCGCGAAAACGAAGGAACTAATGTCTCATCAATGATCCAAACATGTATTAAGGAGGTATAATTTCATCAGAGAGATAATACATAGAAATGACATAAAGAGAAGAACAAATTCTAACATTTAACAATATTGTAGATTCACTGACAAAGAGTTGTCATAGCATAAACATGATCATCATGTAGACTTGTGATATTGGATACATGAGTGATTGGATCTAGTGCAAGTGGGAGTTTGTAAGTATTATACCTTAAGTCCAATCAACTTTGGACATAAATACTTTTGATATAATATTAATGCAATTTAATAGCAGATATACTATTTAATTAATAGACAATTAAATAAATAATAGAGTCCGTAGATTCAAATTTTCGTAATTTGGTAATCACAAGGAGTTGTAATTGTGAGATACAAATTACATCTGATTGAATCTTAAATCGTTTGTGGTCGTAAGTAATAACGAGATACGGATATCGTTATTATGACAGACCATCACGGTGACATTTCTTACTTATGGAGTAAGTAGCTAATCTTACAAGCTAAAGTGTGGTGACACTTAAATGAACACGCGGATGTTTTGTTATAGAACAAAATATTGGAGACCCGTCGAGAGATTCCACATATATAATTATCTGAGTGTCAGTGGTTAATCTCCAACGTTCGGTAGTGAAATTGGTCATTTGACTTGAGGTCGTCATGGTACCTTGTCCTTGTTTGACCCCCATTACGTGGGAAAATTAATCGGTAGAATAGTGTTTTTTTGAAAAATGAGTGGTTGAAAAAGAATGAAAAATTTTCGATTTACGTGTAATATTATTTTATGGAAGATTGTGTAGTTAAAAATAGGAGAGAGAAAAATGAAATGTAATGAAATTTAATGTAATGGGGCTCAAATAGGGGCCTTATATGAGGATAGTCATATTTTGACGGTATTGGATGTTACTCTGCAAAGGGTCGCTAATACGACATTAGTCGGGTACGTCAAGAATCGTATGAAAGTTGTAATTGACCAATAAATGATTCGTCACTCTTAGATAGTAGGAGATTATGATCTGCGCTTCATTCAATTAAATAGATGATGAAATCCTTGATCAAGGTGTACTCATAAGTCGAAAAAGAGTTTTCGACTTATATTGACTTAATAGTGGAGTGAAAGATACGATCGACATTCGTGATTGACACTAATTGCTCGCATTATATTGACGAAGGGATTATAGTTTCACGGTAAACGAACGAGTTTGGTTTTGTCATATCACATGACATTCCCCGTCACATGTATTGCTCCGACACATTGCTAGATGTCAATCTGGAACGGCGAGTGTGAATTTGTGATAAATTAAAAGGGTGTTTTAATTTATCAATTTTGATTAGATCAAAATGATATTTCACGTCGTTAGACATCGTGATCGAGAACTTGATGAGTCACACACGAAAGAGAATTGGAAGATTACAATTTGTCAATTAATTAATTTAACAATCGTTGGATAAATTAATTAATTGGATTAGTTATTTATAGGCGTGAATTAATTAATTGGATTAATTAATTCACGGATTGAATTTAATTAAAAGGATTAATTAAATATTGGATCGGACCGGACCATGCCCGTTTGCGCTTATATAAATACATGGCTAGGGTTTTCAATCCATATATTTTTCTCATAATTATTCTTGTTAGCACAAGAGGATAAAACTTTGGTAGCTGCAATCTTGTTCTCTTGTGTGGATCACCATTGGAGGCTGAACAATTGGACAGCTGTGGGTGACAAATCAAGATTGCTGGAACGAAAAAAATAGCAAAGAAGTTTGCAGATTTGGAAAAGGTACAATCTTATCACAATTTCTATCTAAACAAAAAAGTTATTCTTGATGGGAATTAAAATCTGTTTTAATTTTTCGCTGCGCATGTTAAGTAGATTCCCAACATCCAGCTCAACATCCTAAATACAATGACTTATTTTATACATGCAGCACTTTCAGTTTTCCCATTGAAATTTTGTGATACAATAATACACTGAGAAAACTAAACACGAACAGGTTTGGTGATACAAACTAATGTTTTTATCCAATAACATCAATTGCTGCAGTCGCCTCAATAGAAGTTGCTGGAGGCTGGAGGTTAAGGTGTACCCAAAAGCCTCTGAAGTTGTAGTTGGAGGTAAGATTTTTTATTAGACATTTCATCGAGCATCTGGTGGACGAAGAATTAATATGATTTCCTAAGATTCTAAAAACAAATAAAAGATGCCTCTAATCCTGTGCTCAACACAATGTCCCAATTATGCTCATTATTGAATATACATCCTACATAGGGGAAAGACAAGGAGGAGACTACATTCATAACCATGACTAGGTGCTCCAATTGTTCAATGCAAAACTTGAATATCTCCACAATTTGAGAATAATCTTTAAAAAAAAAAAAAAAAAAAAAAAAAAAAAAAAAAAAGCAACATCATCATTCCCGACAATTTGTCATGAATGGGCATTGACAATGTTTATGAAAATAGTCATCCAATTGATTTGGATGACATTAATGAAGATGCCGTTGAACCATAACAAGAAATTCTCGATGCGAGAGGAAAACTAAATGGAAAAAAAGTTGAAAAGTTTTGGACAGACTTTAAATTGATCCAAATGGGTTGTATAGTCATGTAGTTCAAGAGTCTAGAGTAGTGTATAAGTACTGTCAAACACGATTGGCATGACAAAAAGGTGTTGGTAATACCTCAATGTATGGCCAAACATGGGCCTATTTGTGGATCTCAAACATAATTTGGTACTCTTTTTTCGGTACAGATCTACAACAATTAGCACATGGATGCATTTGGAGGAAAAAATTAGTGAAAAAAAGGTGAAGTTCTTTTTCAATGCTAGGTTGCCACTAAGCATAGTAGATAACAACCATTTCACAATACTCATGAAAGAATATCTTCAACAAAATACGTTGGAGTAAGTAGAAACACTTTTCATTGCAATACCATAAAGTATTTCATTAAGATCAAGAACCAATTGATTCATGATTTATATAAATATGGCAGTGTTATATCGTTTACATTCGATTTATGGGAAGGCAATAAAAAAGTGTTATATAACTGTAACTGCAAACTACATAGATTCACTTTGGATTATGTATAAAAAATAATTACTCTTAAGATAATTGAGTTTCCTCATGACAACATTTTTAGCACTCTTATGCAAATTATTAAAGACTATCATTGTGAAAGTAAAATTTATTCTTCTACGTTTAACAACGCCAGTATTAATAAGCTTGTTATAAATAAACATTGTGGGGTTCTACTCCTGATTTTGGTAATTTTTTGTTTACCTTTCGTTGTGTATGTCACGTTTTTAATTTAATAGTGCAAAAATGTTTGAAACATAAAAATGATCAAATGAATAAAATCAGGGATATACCAATATATATCACCAATTAGGAAACAATCATTTGAGGAATGTTGTGCACAATTAGACCAAGATTCAAAAAAATTTGTAACTGACCATAGGGCATAGATTGAACTTAAATCACTTATTATTAAAATCATGCGAAGGATATAAACATTTAATTATTGAATTTTATAACTCTAAGCATATAAAAATGACAACGAGTCTGTCTCGATTGACACTGATTGAAAATTAGCCATTAAAGTCCAAAGATATTTTGATAAGTATTTCTAATTTCACAAATATCTTATTTTAGGTGTACTACCTCACTAGTTCAAAAGTTCTTGAATGTCTTTTTGTAATTGCAAGAACTTTTAATGAATAGAAAAATTGTCTAGCTTGTAATGAAATATTATTTTCTATGGAACTAAAGTTTAAAAGGTATTGAGAGGACTTGCCTATATTATTCCTTTTGGCATGCATAATAGATCCATGTACAATTTAAAATGTACTAAATACGTTATTAGACAAATCACAAACTCATTGTACTTTGATGCACTGATCGCTCATTTTAATTTAGAAAATATGTTAACTTCCATGTATGAATTGTATACATAGTGTTGGGTGCAAATGTTAGTTAGACACTCTTCGCACCCTCCTCTTCCCTAATCTTGAGCAAAATGGTGTAGAAATAGTGAACTTATTTGAAGGAATTAGGGATGTAATTTTGATGTAGGATGTTCTTTTAGTATGTCTCCAGCATATGACCAAACACCAGACGCAGGTCCAACTAGAATGCCTGCTAAATTACTTAGCCACTTTAATCATAAAATGCTTAGAAGAGTAGAGCCCGTTGATACAATATAATTTGATTTACTTGATTTTTAACCAAAAAATGAATGAAAATATCCAATTGTTTTGTTATTGCAAAAGATCTGCTAACATCTCTAGTTAGTGCTACAGCTTCAGAGTCTTCTTTTAGTTTGAGGTCAGTAGCCGATTCAAAGAAAATTGTTTTGAAGCATTGATGTGCATAAAAGAATAGTAAGACACTCATTTTTGAATCCAAAATAAGTATGCCGAAATTGAGGGTAATCCGGTAAATGAGATTTAGTTTCATCATATAAATTTAAAATCAAACTTCGTTATTGTCTTAATAATATTTTGATTTAAAAAAATTGCACATGTAACTAGTTATTTGTTTTCAATTTTAACTCTGCATACTCGAAAATTAAGTAGTCGTCTCAAACCTGGAGAAAAGGAGGAGGAATTTCAAAATAAAGTTTTTAAAAATTTTCTAATTTCAAATCTCAATTCAATTTATTATTTATACATTCTACTTCACATCTTTATATATTTCATATTCATAAAATTCAATTATTCCATTCTCTATATTCAATTTAGCGAGAACAAATATTGTTGCATTTTTTAAAATCAAGCTTCTGAAAATAAAGAATCTATTTCCTCAAATTCTAGGTGTCATCAATGAAGTGTTCTTTCAAACATAAATTGTACATGTAACAAGTTATTTACGTACAATTTTAACTTCGCTTACTCGAAATAAGTAGTCAATCCCAAACTTGAAGAAAAGAATTGGGTTTTAATAAAATCAAAAAATAAGAATGAACAGCGACCTCGTTGTCTAAAGTAAGCTTGGCCATTGAGAGATGAACCGAGCTCATGAGTGATGGGGCGGAGCCGAGCCACCACTATCTAGAGGCTTAAGCCTTGGAGATGTTGCCCATGATCTCTAGCTCACTTTCCATTTGATTGGATCGTATCATTGAAGAAGGTGTTGATTTTCAAATTTCATACTTTAGGATTTTGCTGTATGATTTTGGGGTTGAAGACTTTAAAGAGAGGAAAATGAAAGTGAATTGTCATTGATGCAAAATGGTATAAATGTCAGCTTATATTTGATTAAGTTTTATAATTTAATTAATTTTCCTTATTCTAGTAAAAGATTCAAATTGTAAAGTGAAAAAGTAAAGAGGCCATTTGGCCTAATTTCCAAAAATATAGAGCATATTGTATTTATTAAAGTCTCCTAAAGATGTTTTTATTGTTTAATATTTATTTCAAAAATAATGTCTTCATTTTTTAATATCTCAATTTTAAAATTCATCTAAAATCCTAGTCTAGTAGTCTTTATCAAAACCGTGATTCTCATTCTTCCACCACCATTGTTATGGTGCACCACCACCATCGCACATTCTAACCACCACTTTTTTCTTCTTTATACCGCCACCATGACCTAAATCCCCCCATCACTACACTTCAAGCATTTTTCTTCTTTGCTTTTGAATGTTTTCTTGCATAATCTTGTTAATTTGAAGTGGTGAGTAATCGAATATATACAAAAACAAAAGAAAAACAGGAAAAGACAAAAATTGATAATAATAAAAAAAATGAAGATCAGCAACAATTCTCTCTCTCTCTCTCTCTCTCCCTCTCCCTCCCCCGCCCCCCCCCGC
>NC_036248.1:21298646-21456176 GCF_002742605.1 Olea europaea var. sylvestris | reverse complement strand
CCCCTGGCCGAAGATTTTAATTATACAAATCTTGGTTTATAATTAGACAATGAAGATTGAATATGGTGTAAAATACATTGATCCCAAAATTTGAAAGGACGATGCGGCCAACAGATCTAGATCCTTCTCACGTCCATATGACCTTTTCTTGCATATATGGACAAACTGTTATAGCACGTGGCATTCTTCAATAGTGAAAAAGGCTATTAAGAGCACTTGAACAATCAAGTCAATCTATTTATTAGTCAGTATTTGTTTGTGGGACATTTAAGACATGACCCACAACAAAAGGGGTCCAAATTCGAGAGTATGTTAGTAGAGAGAATAATGAAAGAGCAAAGTTATAACTTGAGTATATAAAATTGCATTATATTCAAATGACACTAAGTGTGAGTTTTTATAATATAAGAGGTGGAATATTAAATGTTGGATGAAAAGACATGTGGCATCATCTTGATGGCTAGGTGTCCCCTCCTATTCATCAATTTGTCAATCATAGGGTAATTGACTTTTAATGTTATCTGAAAAGTTGTCATCGTAGAGTTTAGGTCCGATCTCTAAAATATAGATTGACGATTTTACCTTTAGATGCCTATTACTGAGATGTCACATCAAACAATCATAGAAAGATCTTGTATAAAAGATCTCTTAGAAGAGATGAGGTAAGAAATGCCACTTATCAATCAAGAAAGCTAATAGCCTCGAATTTCACCCCTGCAACATGCATGACACCTCGCTTGGTCATAAATGGTCTTCTTGGCACCTCGACGAAATTGATGCATTAACTTGGCTACCATAGGAAGGTGATGTAGAGTGTGGACTTGGTTAGTTTGCTAGCTGGCTATCATGTGGTAGTGATATAGAGCCTTGTCATAAGAGGCGTAACATAATGCATTTTTCTTTTGTTTTTCTATATATTCTAGTTTTGGTTACCCTAGGAAGGTGATGTAAAGTGTAGATTTGGTTTGCTTACTAGTTGACTGCCACACAGCAGTAATTAGGAGTATCATCATAAGAGGTGTAACAGAATACATTTTTCTTTTTTTATATTCTATGTTTTGGTCGTGGTTTTTGCAATGGTGTTGGTTTGATGGTAGTGTAGATTTGGTGATGACTGAAGGTGGTGGTGGTGAGATAGGATATCATGCAGATCGACATCAATGATAGCAATGAAAACAAGTGATGGAAGGTGAATATTTCGACATTGACGGTGTTAGTGAAAACAAATAGTGGTAGTGACAAAAACAGTTAGTAAAGTGGGTGTAACACATTGTCACTTCAATGTAATACTTTTGTTATTAAATAAATGAAATGCTAATAAAAAAATAACTTAATACTAATAAATAAATAAAACATTTTAGCCAAAAAAAAAAAAATACCATACTTTGAGAAATAATTTGTGTTTTTAAAGATATTAGTGAAACTCTCCAAAAATCATTAAAAAGGTGTTGTACTCAAACGAATGTTTGACACGATATAGTTTGAGGAATAAATCTAAATGGACAGACTCAATGACAACACTTGTTGGCAGGGTTTTAAAAAAAGCTGAGCTAGCAACGAAAAAAAGATAGAGCTGAGCTGGCAGTGGGAAAAGAGAGAAAGAAATGAGGCAAAATTACACCTACAATGTTGTACAACCCGGTTTGTTTAACTTGGTTTGTAATTGAAGAATAATTGAAGCCCCTAAATTGAAAATGATCTCTTCCGAAAGTCCTGATCATTGACAATCCGACCATCTCGTCGAGTTCCGGCTAATCCACGTGATACAAAATATTGAATATAATCCATTACATGTCTCGAAGAAGATCCATTTGTTTGGAGATTTCACATCACCCACTCGTCTTTCTCTAGCTCCGACTAGACTATATGGAGCCATTAAATGGAGCGAAGAAGAGTGAAGTCTAGAAAGCCTACTCCATTCGAAGAAGAATGAAGCTCCAACCTGGCCAATAAACACGAAAGTATATGATAGAGTTGATGGGTTTATTAGTTAAATTTTAACAACCTCCAAATTTTGACTTTTTATGGTGTTTGGCATATTTATGATGCTATATTTAGTGTGAATTATTTGTTGTTGATTTAGTTCTAGCTCACTTTTTGAGGATTAGCTTGAAATATAAACTTTTGGAGGATAAGATTAACTGCAAATGGCGGAATTCATTCAATTAATGTGATGTTTCTTATTATATTTGCAACTAGCAGAGTTCATTATGTTCATAATTACAATTAATTCGTTTATAGTACCTTAGGCTAAACATCATATTTGCATACTTACAGGTGGATAATATTAGTAAATTCCTAATTATTGTTAGAGAATGATATGATTACAAATCATATTACTGTGTTTATGTTGTATCGAACTTGACCAATGTGTTTATCATAGCAGAAAAAATTATGGACAATGTGCAAGGCGATTATGATGAGATTTTGGTGGAATCTGATAATGAGAACGAAACGGAAAACATGAACATGGTGGGAGGTGAAAATGTTAGGAGAAGATGGTGTGATTGTGCTTGAGGTGGATATGGTGTTTAAAGGTGAGAAAGAGATGTTTTAGTTCTACAAAAAAATATACTTATACCACAGGATTTCCAGTTAAGAAAAGAAATTGGAAAATGGAAGACGATGCAGTTTTGAGATGTGTCACTTTGACATGTAGCCATGAAGGACGAACAGGCGTTAGTACTAGCTATTTATTGAAGCCTCAACCAACAATTCGAATAGGTTGTAAAGTCAGGTTCTTTGCATCTTCAAATATCCATGGAACCTAGAGAATTAAGACGGACCACTTTGACCATAATCATGAAATAATCTCTTCGAAGTCAAGGTTATATTGATGCTACCGAGAACTGAGTGTACATGTCAAATGGAAGCTTGAAGTAAATGATTTGGCAGGAATTCAGTTGAACAAAAGTTACAACTCTGCAATTGTAGAAGCAGGCGGATATGAGCACGTGATTTGTATTGAAAAAGATTGTCGGAACTGTACAGAACAAGTGAGGTAACAAAGACTTGAAGAAGGAGATACGATAGCAATACAATCATACTTTTAAAAAATGCAAGCTCAATGCTCAAGTTTTTACTTTACTATGGATTTAGATGAGGAGTCACAACTGATAATATTTTTTTGACATAAATCATTGTAAGCAATCATATAAGACGTTCGACGATGTTGTTACATTTGATGCCATTTCTTTGACTAATAAGTAAGACATGATTGTTCCTGCATTTGTTGGCATGAATCATTACAGGTAATAAACATTGCTCGCTGTGGTTTGCTATCGAATGAAGACAAAAATACTTTTGTTTGGTTGTTTTGGATATGGTTTCAATGCATACAGGGTCAAACTCCACGAGGAATAATTACAGATCAAAATAGGGCCATACAAAATGCAATTCAAATAATTTTTTCAAATACAAAGTATAGATAATATTTGTGGCGTATTTTAAAGAAGTTGTCAGAGAAGTTTGGCTACCACGTGGATAAAGATTCAATATTTGGGTTATACTTAAATTGGAGTATGCATCACAGTTTGTTAAAAAAATTGAAGATGGTTGGAGAGTAATGATTGATACGTATGGATTGTAGGATAGTGATTGGTTGTCGAGATTGTTTGAGAACAGAGCTCGTTGGATTCTGTGCTTTTTCAAAACTACTTTTTAAGTTGGGATGTCAACAACACAAAGAAGTAAGAGTATGAATAGTTTTTTTTATGGATATATACATTCCAAGTCATCTTTTAAACAATTTTGTAGTAAAGTATGAAAGTGCACGAAGGTATAAGGTTGAGAAAGAGTTTCATGCTGATTTCAAATCATCATCACAAATGGTACATTGTGTAGTATAGTTTGAAATAGAACAACAGTTTTAGTCAGTTTATACCATTTCAAAATTTAGAGAGGCACAAGAGGAGTTCATTAGAAAGGCTTATTATGATGTCATACTTATTTCTAACGGGTGTTTGGGAACCACGTATGAGGTATAGGAGGTTGTTACAAATGATGGCCGTCGAAAAAACACTCTTGGCATCATTTGTGTGTGAGAGAGAAATATGAAATTGTTTGCAGCTGTCATTTGTTTGAGTTCCATAGAATAAATATAGGCATGCACTCGCAGTATTGATCTATAATGATGTCACATGACCACCAGAGAGGTATATGCTGAGTAGATGGATGAAAGATATTAGTAGAGCACACATGAGGATTCCAGTAAACTATGATGGTTTACTTACTACTCCTTCATAGTTGAGATACGAAGCTATGTGTCAAGCTTTTGCACGAGTGACAAACTTTGCTACAGATGATGAACGGTGATTACATGCGTAATGCATTGGATAAAAAATGAAGGTAGTCTACTTGTGAGTGCAAAGTCGAATTGTGGAATCAATGTCTGTTAGCATCAGGCTTCTCAAGTACCCAATAATTGTACTAATTCACAGAATGCACCAAGCGGGAGCATACTGGATCAAAAATGGCACATAGAAAGGGCGCACCAAAGAAATTTTGGAAGAAAATCCCTTGAGATTCAACTTCGAAAAAATTGAAGGTATGTGATAAGTGTATTTTTACACACTTATTAGGTATTTTAATGGGTTATTTATTGATGGAATTAAGTGAATTTCTATTCATAATTATGGTGTCTGACAGAATTCCAAATTGGAAGAGAAAATAGCTAAAGGAAGGAGAAGAGGACCAAAAGTGTACAAAAACATGACTTTACAGACCAAAGTGTACAAGTGTCGAAAGTTTAGGGACCTAAGGTTGCAATTTTTAGAGAGCGTGGTTGAAAGAAAAGACAAATTTTGGGGGAGTAATACGTACAAGATGAAAGACGAGGGATTGAACTTGTAATTCCTAGAGAATAAAAATAGCAAAAAGAGGATATTGAGAAGTGACATCGCGTTGCCAAGCTTTAGTAACCAGTGGCACTGCAGTGCCACTTACAGGGTGCCATAGCGCCATTCGCGGGAGAGACTTAGCGTCGCAATGCCACACCATGACGCTGCGGCCGCGTACTAGGGTTCGTTTGGCTTTGTTTTTAATTAATTGGGGACCATTTTGCAATTATAAAATCACGATTTTGAGCCATTTAAAAGGGAAATTGAACCATTTTTTCCCATATTTCATCCACGTTTGGAACCCTAGCTTAAAGAGAAAAGGGGGCAAGCAAAACGAAAAGAATTACCACATAAAAAGGAGGAAAATCTTTGAGAAATCCAGACCAACACAAGCAAATTTTAAGGATCCGACCAATGGATGTGTTTATTTCTTTGTCTTGTATTTCACATTATATTTTCTCTACTTTTGTGATGTATTTCTTTAATCTTTCCACTTTGTCCTTTTAAATACAATGGGCTAAATATTTTGGTGTTGGGATGAATGATGAAGCTTGGCTAAACTGTATAAATTTCTATATTTCCTTATTAATGCTTATGCTCTTGTATTTTTACCATTGTTTTGAGTGCATTATCATTATTGTGGCTACTATGTGATAATATCAAGTGATTTGTGTGATTATTGAGAAATTCTTGCACATTTTTAACCGAGATGGTAGAAATCCCAGATTCTTGTGGAGATAGAGATATACTATTAACCCTAGGTAATTCCACATTAAGTTATTTTCATTGATATTTAATGTTTCGATTGAGTTTAATCGACATATAGATATAGTAGGTTAAACCAATTGATTAGAGTTAATTTCACCCGAGAAAGGTAATTAACTAAAATAGGAAAATCGGGTTTAACAAGATAAGTAAGCATGTTCTATTAATTTGTTTGTGAGAAATTAATTTATTGATGGCCAAGTGGAATCATGAATCCCAACCCATTTAAAATCTAAATCTAATCATTAACGTAATTGTGTATTTTAGTTGAAAGCGTAGAATTTTCTTTTCATTTTTAAGTTCAAAGATTTTAATTTTGTTTGTCTTTACCATTAATTTGAATTAACTCTCCTGTAATTGGAGTCAACACTTTTCGAGGGATCGCCTCAAACTCAAAAAGTCCACTCTATTACTTGAATGTGACCTGTGCACTTGGGGTGTACAATTTTAGCGAATAGTATGCTTAGCTGTTTGCCTATACTCTTTATCGGATTTGAAGAAAATTTAGTCTGATTAATTTTGATGCATGTATAGACTAATCTGACACCAAAAGTAAGGAAGAGATCAAAATCGAGACAGAGTAATATGCTTGATGGAGCAATAAACATTTAGCCGGCTCAACAACAATAATACTCCATGTCGTCACCATTCCCCCTTTCACAATTTCCATCAATAAACCATTATCGAAAGGGTAATCAAGTTTCCTATATTCTTAGTTTCTAGTAGTTTCTATTATATAAATAGCTCAATAAATTTTCTTCATGCATGCACCAAGTAAATGTAAATTGATTTTTGGATGAGTTCCTATCTTTTGATGGTTTTCTTATGGCAATGATGCACAGGCGATATGGAGCTTTTAGCAGGTGATCAATCATTTGGTCTTCAATCACAGAAGGTTTGGCAGGACATGGCTCGATATTATATCAACATTCTTCACTATCTCTAGTTGTACATTCATGATTTCCATCAATAGTCCATTGCTATATGGCTCAATGTCATGTAAATTGATTTTTGCAATCACTATAAGATTTTGGATTAGTTACAAATATTGCTTGGGATTGGGATGAAAATCAGTTTCATACTAGGGGTCTATTTTAATTTTTTGTATTAAGAATTCTAAAAAGAGTACATACATGGATGTTCTATCAAAGCTAAAATTTAGTTTAACATGTAATCAAGAGTATTAAATTGACCAAATTGATGTAGCAGGCAGCTGATGAAAATATACACAAAATGTTGAAAGTTCCATGTACAATGTGTCATTAATGTCCATTGAGATGGTGAATGTTCAAAATATAAAACATTGAAAGTTCCATGTATAAAAAAAGGGTGAAAGTTCTATATACAAACTGTTGAAAATCTTCGAGAATGTCATGCAGTAATTTACAAAAATAAATTGCGAATAAATATTCGGGCAGAATTTTAACTTACAAAATTAGCGTAATAGATCAGAATGAATAATGGTCAAGGCAAGAGTTCGACTCTTTCTCCTTAAGACAAAAATGCCATGCACTGGTGCTGTCGGTCTTCTGGCACTCGTTTCCCAAGATACAACGACCTCAACTTGTAATAATAGCACTCCAAATTACAAGACCCAACAAACCTATTAATATTTGATCTCTCGAGAATCGGAGAACTAAAATGCACGAAAATAATATTTAGGACTGAAATGCAAATATATGGAAAGTTGCAGGGCAGAAAGACAATATTGTAGGAGAAGGGAAGTAGAATAAACTTTTTGGAGTGAATAAAAATCGGGGATTTTGGGTCTATTTATAGAAGTTGAAAGGTTGTGCCCAAAAGACACAATAGCCGAAAGGTTGTGTCTTCGAACAGACATGACCCATTTGGACAGGGAGTTAAAACTGTCACCAACAGTTAGTTTCTAGAAGAATCCACGTGTCTTGTACAGAAAATTCGGGAAAAAATAAATAAATAATATAATATTTTAATATATTATTTAATTAATAAAATAATATAATTTAAAATATTATATTACCAATATATATACCAACTGGGCCAAGCCCAAGCCCACGACCACTACCCAAGCCCGTGCTCGTGCCGAGTCGGCCAGGCGAATGGACGGGGCGCGCACGTGTGGTCTTTAACTAAAACCTAGTAGCATGTAGGTCATCTCCCCTCTAAAGACTAGGGGTACCCCTTAGGGCCCAAACCCAAGTCTTTAACTTGATTTATATAAAGTGGTTTCTATTCTTCTAGTTTTCCTATGTGAAATTGGCACTTTTCAATTTTCTACCAATTTTTATTCCTAATTATTTCAACTTCAAGTAGTCATCTTTTGGCTTTAATTTCTCATTCACCCTTAATTAGTTTTAAAAAATAAATATATATATCAATTCTACTCATGGAGTAGAATGCACTTGGCCAAATAAATCATTTATCCAACTAACAGGACCCACTTATATAATTGGTCAAAAGCTAGTCAAACCAACTAATTATTCCAAATTCCCAACAATCCTCTACATGAATGGAAATCAATGTAATAGATGATGCAAACCCTAACGAGAGATCAGGCGGAAAGTTATTGCATCTGGATAGATACCTTATGAGTTTGAACCTTCCATAGTAGTATACTATCATATTTACTTGGCTAATCAGTGAACGTAATGTCTTAAACTGTCAGCTATTATTGTAAATCACGACAATAGCATCAACACAATAACCTCCCTAATATTTTCGAGTTCTCACTGTCATGTTCATTTTGGCCCTAAACAACTCTTGGATTTCATAAGTGTTTTAGAAAATTCAAACCCTTGAAACATTCTCATGGAAGCGGCCTCACTTCGCACTTATATAGGTGATTTCCTATTAAGAGTACCTGCCATACTCCACTTGGATAGTTCAAGATATAAGAATCATTAAAAACATATCTTAACCTAAAACTTTCTGCAGATAGCACTTCTCTTATCATAGGAACCGGTAGGAGTAAACTCCGAAGTGCTTAACTTAGTTGTCCCATTGAACCAAGATCTTGGGATCTCTTGTCAGCAAGGTTGGGTTATCATTACAAAGATCCTTACTTAGCAGGCTTTAAGCACATTCTCCTTGATAGACAGTACATTTGATCTCTTGGTAAACCTTTTGTGAGCGGATCCGCGAGATTTTCTCTAGATTTTACATAATCTATGGAAATGACACCAGTCGAGATCAACTGCTTAATTGTATTATGTCTTCGATGGATATGTCGAGACATACCATTATACATATTACTTTGTGCTCTATCGATAGCCGACTGACTATCACAATGTATACTAACTGCAGGCACAAGTTTAGGTCAACTTGAAATATCCTCTAAAAAGTTACGAAGCCATTATGCTTCTTCTCCAGCTTTATCTAAAGCTATGAACTCTGATTCCATCGTGGATCGAGTTATACACGTTTGTTTAGATGATTTCCAAGATACGACCGCGCCACCAATGGTAAAGATATAACCACTAGTGGATTTTGAGTCTTTTATATCTAATATCCAATTAGTATCACTGTATCCTTCTAATACAGTTGGATATCTTGTATAATGTAATCCAACATTTGAGGTGTATCGTAGATATCTAAAAACCCTTTTCAATGCCTTCCAATGCTCATTATTTGGATTACTTGTGAATCTACTAACCTTGTTCACTGTATATGCTATATTCAGACGAGTGCAGTTGCTGATATACATTAGACTACCTATTATTCGAGAGTACTCCAACTGAGATACGGGCTTACCTTTATGTTTGGCCAAATGTAGACCCAAGTCTACAGGAGTTTTAACTGGACTTTCATCATATACATGAAATTTCTGAAGCACGGTCTCAATATAGTTAGATTGAGATAGAACAAGTCCCTCGGATGTTTTAAGGATTTTAATTCTTAATATTACATCTGCAATACCCATATCTTTCATATCAAAATATTTTGTCAAGATTTTCTTAGTAGTTATTATGATATCATGATTACTACTCATTATTAGCATGTCATCGACATAGACACATACAATTACATATGCACTGAGTGTGGTTTTAATATAAACACATTTATCACATTCATTAATCTTAAAGCCATTTGACAACATAGTTTTGTCAAATTTTTTGAGTCACTATTTTGGTGATTGCTTGAGTCCGTATAGTGACTTAATGACTCTACACACCTTTTTCTCCTGCCCAGGAGCAGTGAACACCTCAGGTTGTTCCATGTAAATTTCTGCGTCTAGCTCTCCATTTAAGAAGGTTATTTGGACGTTCATCTGATGGATCTCTATATCATGCAATGTTGCATTACAATTAATACTCTAATAGACGTTATTTTTGTTACAGGAGAGTATGTGTCAAAAAAATCAAGACCTTCCTTTTGTTTGAACCCTTTAGCTACCAATCTATCTTTATATTTATCAATTGATCCATCAATCTTTAATTTTCTCTTGGAAATCCATTTGCAACGTAACAATTTGTTACTTGGTGGGAGATCTACTAGCTCCCACGTATGATTCCGCATAATAGAATCAATTTTACTATTGATTGCCTTTTTCCAGAATGGGGCTTCTGGACTTGACATAGCTTTGTTGAATGTCCTAGGTTCATTTTCTAACAAATAAGTTAGAAAATCTGGACCAAAGGATGTAGCTGTTTTAGACCTTTTACTATGTCTTGGTTCTTCATCACTTTTATGATTACGAATTGTAGTATTATAAGTTCGTTTTTGTGAACTAATCTCTTTCCTATTTGTTAGATTTCGTGTTGGCTATTCTGTGAACAAAAGGGTAAAATTGTAAATGTTCAAAAGTTTGGGGTCAATTTGTCAATAGTTAAAGGTTAGGGGTCATTGTGTACATGTGTAAAAGATGAGGGACTCAATTGAAATTTTGACAAAGTGTGCTAGGGTTCGAGCTATGAAGTAGGATAAGATGTGTCGTTGAAATTTCGCTAGCTGCTCTCCAAGTGGTCGCTTGAGCAACAAAAACAGAAAGGTCGTTACTTGCTTCTCACCCCCACTTCGCTCGAGTGACAGTGTTACCCATAAAACCCTATTTTCCTTTTTTCGACATTTTAACCCGACCAAAATAACCAAATACACTGCATATAAGAAAAATTGCGCCGATTTTCAGTGGTGCTCTCAAGGGATTGAAATTGAAGAAAACTCTCCACACTTTGATTCTCTTATTCAACCTCATATTTGATTTGAGCAATTACATAAAAAAAAATATCAAATCAACATTCACCAAACACCACAACACAACCTTCTAGAGCCTTTGTTGATTCTTGAAGATCGAGGAAGGAGATCGGAGTCCCGATCATTAGAGAACGGGCCGTTCTCTTGAATACACAGGAGATAGACAAAATCAAGAGTCGGGAATTAGTGTAGCACGTAATCCAGGAGGGCTAGGTGTCGAGAGTTGGTGCAGGATCACGCATTCCAGGAAGGCTTTGAGGAAATTATGGTTAGGATGTCAGAAAAATCAGTGTAGGTTGAGCCTGGTTGATTGTAAGTTTTATTTTCGTTTATAGTTGATTCCTACTGGCTTGAGCCCGAAGTTTTACCCACATTAGGGTTTTTCCGTTATCAAACAATTGTGTTATTTATCTTTCTGCAATTAATTTAAGACCGGTATTCAAATATAGGATAGTAAAGCATGTGAATTGATCTGGACAAATTAATATTTGTGACGTGTTGCAATTATTAATTGATTGAAAATGAAAATTTCACATAAACACCTATTCACCCCCCTCTCTAGGTGTTGATTGGGTCGAACTACAATATTTCAAGTGGTATCAAAGCCAAATCTCGATTCCTGACCAATAGTTGTCTAGATGAGTCAATCACTGTTTTTGTCTCCGTATTTTGACGGAAGCAACTATGCCTATTGGAAGGTTAGAATGCGTGCGTTTCTTAAGTCCCTAGATGAACGTGTCTGAGTGAGTGTACAAAATGGTTGGAAACCTCCTTCCACAATTGTGTCGGGTGTTGTAACCCCAATTGACATTTCCCTTTGGACTAAGGATGAATTGGCTAAATGCAACTGGAATAGTAAAGGTCTCCATGAATTACTTATGTCTGTGTCTCCTGAAGAGTTTAGAAGAGTGTCAATGTGTGACACTGTTAAAGAGGTATGAGACATTCTTGAGACAACGCATGAAGGAACTAAAACTGTGAAAAATTCTAAGTTGCAAATGTTGGCCTCAAGGTTTGAAGAAATTAGGATGAAGGATGATGAATCTTTTGATGAGTTCTATGCCAAATTGAATGACATTGTTAACTCTAGTTTCAACTTAGGTGAGAGGATTCCCGAGCCCAAAATTGTGAGGAAGGTTCTTAGATCCTTGCTCGAGAGATTTAGATCTAAAGTTATAGCTATTGAAGAAAGCAAGGATCTGGATACAATTAAGATAGAAGAACTCGTAGGATCCCTTCAAACCTATGAACTCACCATTTCACAACTGAGGAAAAACAAGTTCATAGCCCTAAACACTGTTAGGGAAGGAGAGTTTGAGTCATCTGACATGGAAACTCTTAGAGATGATGAGATTGCCTACTTTGTGAAATAATTTTAGAAAGTCTTAAAGGGCAAAAAATGGCCTCAAGAGAAAAGAATAGACGCCCCTAGTAAATTGCAAAGAGAGAAGGATGATAAATCAACTGCTAGGAACCCTGGTAAGAAATCTCAAGTGGTTAGGTGTCATGAGTGTCAGGGATTTGGGCACTATAGAAATAAATGTCCTAGCTTTAAGAAAAATCTAAAGAAGGGGAGTAGCAAGGCATTAGCTGTGTCCTTGACTGATGATGATTCTAATTCAAGTGAACAAAGTGATTCCTCAAGTAGTGAGGAGGAAGAGGGCTATATGACTTTTGTATCTACTGTCAAGAGTAACAAGTCTGGTAATGATTCGGAGGATGAGACGGATATACATGAAGCTTATCAACTTCTGTTTAAGGAAAGTCTCAAGATCAAAAAGGTAAATAAAACATTATTTAAGAAGGTAGACAAGCTTGAGAGAGAGAATGAGAAAATCACCTATGATCTTCAAGTCTCATCTAAGAATCTTAATGAGTTGAAGTGTGTCAATGAGAAATTAGAGGACAGGGTCAAGACATCGACTTGTGGATTAGAGAAATCCAGCACTCAACTACAGTCATTTGTGAGTGGAACTATGAAACTAGACGATCTGTTAAGAACGAACAAAGTAGCTGGAAATAGGCAAGGTCTAGGATTTGTGAAGAGTGATAGCAATGTGTCTAGTTTATCCAAGGCCACATTTGTCCCCGCTTCCAACAGATCTAATGTTTCAACAAATCCAGAATCCAAAAACAAAAATTTCACTGGACTGAAGGCCACTAGAGCTCATAGTATTTCTGCACCTAATTTTCATGATCAACACTCACGTGCATCTGAACCTAGGTTCATACCCACTTGTCATCACTATGGTGCCTTAGGCCACACGAAACCTAGGTGTCGAAAGCTAGCAAATAGGAATCGAAGTCAGGATATCCCTTGTCGATTGAACTTCCTTTCAAATCAGGTTAGCCACTTAATTGAGATGGTAACGAGGTTGACTAGGATCACCTTGACCTCAAGAAAAGTTTGGGTAAAAAAATCTGATGTGGGTGAGTATACTAAGAATCTAAAATATTTTGTTGTGCATGTTGCATATAAAGCTCAACATACATGCATGTGGTATCTTGATAGTGCTTGTTCGAGACATGTGTGATAACAAGGCTTTATTCCCTACCTTTGATGACTGCAACAACGGTGTAATTACCTTTGGGGACGGAGCTACGACACCAATCTGAGGTAAAGACTCCATCACCATTGCTGGACTTCCTACAATATCCAATGTACTTTATGTAGAGGGTCTTAAGTCCAACTTATTGAGCATTAGTCAAATCTATGATGCTGACTATGAAGTGAGTTTTGTCCAAAAGAGATGCACTGTTTATGACGCTTCTGGTGATGTTGTTCTTGAAGGTGTTAGAACATCTGATAACTGTTATAAAGTTCTTCCAAACTCGAACTATGTATACAGTAGTGCTAAAATTGATATGTCTGAACTTTGGCATCAAAGGCTTGGTCATGTTAACTACAGAAGTTTGTTTAAATTGGTCAAAAAGAAGATTGTTGATGGTTTACCTAAGATTGATCAAAGTGAGAATGTTGTGTGCAAGCCATGTCAACAAGGAAAGCAACTCAGGATGAACCATAAGCGAACCTCAAAAATCTTGACGAATAGACCCTTAGAGCTTATCCATATGAATTTAATGGGACCATCTAGGGTAGAGAGCCTAGGAGGCAAACGGTATATTCTGGTTATGGTAAATGACTTTTCTAAATACACCTGGATTGAACTATTAAGAGAAAAATCTGAGACGGGTGATCTGGTTAAGTCCTTATGTAAAAGACTTAAAGTTGAACAAAATCTTCCTATTTCTAGGGTTCGAAGTGATCATGGGAAAGAATTTGAAAACTTCAATCTAGAAAACTTCTGTTTGGAGGAGGAGATTAAGCATGAGCTCTCTTTACCAATCACTCCACAGCAAAATGGAGTTGTTGAGAGGAAGAATAGAGTGCTTCAAGAAATGGCTAGGGCCATGCTTCCCGGCAAGGATCTAGCAATGCATTTCTGGGATGAAGCTATTAACACCACATGCCACATAGTAAATAGGGTATACTTGAGACCGAAATCAAACAAGACTCCCTATGAGATATGGAAAGGCAAAAAGCCTAATGTTAAATACTTTCGGGTGTTTGGCAACAAGTGTTACATTATGAGGGATAGAGAAAATCGAGGCAAGTTTGATTCCAAAAGTGATGATAGGATTTTTCTAGGATATTCTAAGAACAGTAGAGCCTACCGAGTTTACAACTTGCGTACTTAGAGTATCCTGAAATCTGTAAATGTTGTTATTGATGATGCCTTTACTGAGGGGAAAAGTGCTGAAAATGGGGTTGACATAGAAGATCTAAGTGATGATCAAAGAGCTATTGCTGAAAATAAAGAGCAATCAATTCCAAAATCTCCACGCTCCTCAGAAAACATATTTGAACAGGGTCTACCAAATTGGGATCAGTCTAAGCTTCCTAGAGAACCATCTTCCAGGGTCAAATCTAATCATTCTAAGGTTAACATCATTGGGAATTTAGATGAAGGTATGAGATTACGAAAGAGAGTTCTAAATAACCTAACATATACTAACTATGTATCCCAGATTGAACCTAAGAAAGTAGAGGAAGCCGTTAGAGATGAATACTGGGTGAATGCCATACATGAGGAGTTTAATCAATTTGTTCGAGATAATGTTTGGTATCTAGTTCCTAGGCCTGATGATTGTAATATGATAGGTAATAAGTGGATCTTCTAAAATAAAATCGATGACCAAGGTACCATAACTAGAAATAAGGCTAGACTAGTTGCCCAAGGGTACACTCAGGTGGAAGGGGTAGATTTTGATAAGACTTTTGCCCCAATTGCTCGTCTTGAGTCCATTCATATTCTTCTTGTGGTTGCATGTACCTTAGGGTTCAAGCTATATCAAATGGATGTCAACACTGCATTCTTAAATGGAATACTTCAAGAAGAGGCGTATGTTGAACAGCCAAAAGGATTCATTGACCCTAAGTTTCCTCATTATGTCTACAAACTCAATAAAACACTGTATGGTCTGAAACAAGTGATGAGTGTAATTCACTCATTAAACATACGCCTCTAAATCATGGGTTTTAGCTTGTTCTTGAGCACTTTTGAACGTTTTGATGTGTGTGTTCGTGTTGTCTTGCAGCTAAATCAACATTCGAGAAAACACCATAATTGAGAGCTTGTGATGAATCTAAATGGTGGTCATAAAATGGGGGCATAAATTAGAGATAAGAAAAGAAGATTGCAATGGAAAAGAAGCTTAGAAGGTGAATGATTCAAGCAAGGAGCAGCTTGTTAGGTGCCACGACTCCCAACAAAAGGAGAAAGTCAGCAGGAAGTTGGGTGCCATAGCGCCCAGCGTGAAAACAAGAAACAGAACAACTGGCGCCGTGGCGCTAGACTTGGGCGCCACAGCGCCATAACCTAATCACAATGCGGTGCCGAACCTCGCAACGCCTAAAAGCCCAAATTTTTGGATATTTCTCGGCCCAAGATGTTCCCTAATCACCTAAAATTAGAAGATAACATAAATACCAAGAGAAAAACCTAAGGGAGGCGGTTCTTTTCTGGTAATCTCTCTGGGCAAAAAGGGTGCAAAAATTGAAGATCCATTCAAGAGGCAAGGAAAAGAAAATTGAATTGCATCAAGATTGACGAACAATTGGGGAAAAACAAGTGGCTTCAATAAGTTTTTCTAAACCCTTATTTACTATTTGTCATGTTCTTTATCTTGTATTTTGGTATGTTGATCGATTCAAGCATGAACTAAATTCTTAGATCTAGGGTTGATGTAACCTATTTGAGACATGATTTGATTTTAATATAGTTATTTTTTTCAGTTTTTCCATGGTTTATTTGTGTTGTTTTGTGCTTAATGCTTTCAATTGTCTGATCATTAATTGAATGAATCGATGTCTTAAATTTAATACTCGAGAGAGGGAAATTTAGACATGATTTGGAACAACATAACCAAGATTTGTAGGTTTCGAGAGAAAGTGCAAATCTTTGGGGGGTATAAACAAGAACCAAGAGTTTTAACAATCTTTATATATTTAATTCGGGATAGAGATATTAGGGTTAAAATATAACGATAGATTCTATTGGCACTCGAGAGAGGGAATAGAATTAAATTAGGATTCTTGCCTATAAATTGGGAAAAACTCAATGGAAATGGCTATAGAGATTGAGAGCATGTTGATAATATGGTGAAATCAATCCCTAGATCTCCATAGTTTGATTTGATTTTTAGAAATTGTCTTACTTTACTTGCATTCTTTATTCCATTTAAATTAGATTAGCAAAAAAACATCATTCAAACATTGGTTTTGTCTAAATAAAGTGAAAATCGAAACAATTATAATACTCAGTGAAATTTGAATATCAATCCCTGTGGGTTCGACATTTTAAATTCTTTACTATATTACAAAACTTGACAACGTATATTTGCGGTTAAATCACGTTATATAAAACGCGTGGCAACAAGCTCCTAGAGCTTGGTATGACAGACTAACCACTTACCTCGTTGAGCATGGGTTCTTACGAGGTGGTGTTGACAGAACCTAATTCATTAGACATATTGAAGAAACTATCACTGTAGCTCAGATCTATGTCGATGACATCATCTTTGGCTCTCCTATTGACTCCCTTGCTCTTGAATTTGCTAAATGCATGAAACAAGAATTTGAAATGAGCATGGTTGAAGAGCTAAGTTACTTCCTTAGTCTTCAAGTAAAGCAAACTGATTGTGAGCTGTTTATCTCTCAATTAAAATATGCCAAAGACCTTGTGAAGAGATTTGGCTTGGACAGTAAGAAACACACAAGAACACCCATAAGCACAAATGTTAAGTTAAGACATGATCCTACAGGTAAGAGTGTTGATCGACTGTGTATAGGAGCATGATAGGCAATCTACTATATCTTACAGCTAGTAGACCTGACATAACGTTCAGTGTTGGAGTATGTGCTAGATTTCAAGCTGATCCTAAGGAGTCCCATCTAGGTGCAGTGAGGCGCATTATTAGATATGTCAATGGGATAGTAGATCATGAGATCTTGTATTCCAGAGAGTCCAATCTAGAACTAGTCGGCTATTCTAATGTCGATTGGGCCGAAAACGTCGACGATAGAAAAAGTACCTCGGGTGGATGTTTCTACGTTGGTTCTAATCTTGTCTCATGGATGAGTAAGAAACAAAACTCAGTCTCATTGTCCACAACCGAGGCAGAATACATTGCAACTGGTAGCTGTTACACTCAACTGCTTTGGATGAAGCAAATGCTGAGTGACTATGGGATAAATCAGGGTACTATGACTGTTTTCTGTGACAATACTAGTGCTATCAACATATCAAAAAATCATGTTCAGCATTCTAGGACCAAACACATTGACATTCGTCATCACTTTATTCGAGAGTTAGTTGAGTTCAATGTGATATCACTTGAACACATCTCTACTGAAAATCAACTTGTCGATCTGTTCACTAAACCTCTAGATAGGTTTAGATTCGAGTTACTTAGGAAGACTGTTGACATCTGTGTTCCTCCCTAATCGTCTTTATAGATGCATGATTCTTTTCTGCATTCATTACATTGCCTATTTGTGTTCATTTGCATCTGTCTTTCACTTTGTTTAAAAAAAATTTGAGGTCAAAATTCAAATTTCTGGAAAAGGTGTTATTTTTGAAAATTTCTAAAGTGCTGTTACTTTGCAAAGTTTAAACCCGGGGCTAACTTTTCAAATTTTCAATTTTAAGTGCTATTTTTGACATTTTCCCTTCGCTCGCTGGAAGCTCACTCGAGCGACGAAATCAGTGTCTTGTCGCTCAATGTTCGCTCGAGAAACAGCGAGACTTTTAATTTTCTCGTGAAGGGTTCCGGGTCATTCCTTTTTCATTTTTTTACATCTCTCTCTCGCTTTTTCTCTCTCGACAACCCTCTTTGGTCGATTTGCACTTCATTTTTTGCTTGTGGGGCTTCAATTCCTCTTCCTTGTGTGCATTCATTGGTGTTTCGTTGTTCCCAATTGGTAAGTGCATTGCTTAACCCGTTCGTTTGTTTATTCTTTTTTTTTTTCTCTTCACCATTTGGAAATTTTAGCGTTGGGTGTTTTTGAATGCTAGGTAGATGGTGTTGTTAAGGTATGTTGGGTGTCTATTGCATTATTGCATTTGTAGGTTATCTTCCTTGTGTTTCAAGTACCTGTGAATTGTTCGATGAAGTGTCTCATCTCCACAACCCTACTCCCCTTGCCCATTGTGTGCCATTCCTCGCGTATGCTTGGTGTTTGGATCCTTACTGTGTCGTTTTGGTCCCTACTTTGGGTCGGCACCTATTGGTTTTGGTGTTAACACTCATCCTTGCAGTGAGTGCCTTCCGACCTGCAGTCATTCTTGTTCACGTCTAGGTCATGTCACTTGTCATTGTCCTCCGGCCGTAGTCACATGTTTTACCTCGGGCTTGCATGCTTACCACTTGTGCACCACTCTTACATCGATTTACATGCCTATGTGTGGTTGAACTTTAGGATTTGTGCAGTCATGTGTCTCCATATATTAGTTTTCCTTGAGGATTGATTTATCGTCTACATCTCGCATTGCAGATGGCACCTAAGAGGGCTAGGACTACAGTTCAGCCTGGTAGTGGATCGGCTTCGTTTAGTCATTCTAGGTTCATTTCCTCTACTGCTCAAGAGGTATTTGGGAGCCAGTTTTCTCGTCGTCCTGTCCTAGTAGAGCGTGAGGTCACTCTATCCGACCTATCCCCTGATGTAGCAGCTATCTTTACTTCTCGAGGTTGGGAATCCTTGCTGATTGGGTTAAATCCCCCGCCTAGTCTTCTTGTTCAAGAGTTCTATGCGAACATCCATGACATTAGTGGTTCGTCCTTCCGGGTGTTCCTTCGGGGTGAAACCCTTAGGATTTTACCGGATGTTATTTCCAGTTCCATACATGTTCCCCGGGTCATTCACCCTGTTTACCCATATCTCTCTGTTGATTCTATTCCGGTCGACTCTCTAGATCAGTCCACCCTGTTTAATAGTCCTTTGGGAGGTGGGCCTGAGGTGATCCGCACTGGTTCGCTCCCCACTGATCGACAGATTTTGTTGTGTGTACGAATCTGTGGCCCGTCTCTCACACTTCTTCCCTACCTATGGAAAAGGCGAGGTTTCTTTTTGCTTTGCTGCATGAGGATTCGATTGACCTACCTACCTTCATTTGCTAGCACATTCTACGTACCTTTCGCACTTCTGGTCATCGGATTGGTCTTCTTTATGCTTGCTTGATCCACCGCTTGGTGACATCACTTGGGGCTTCATTTCCCGATGGGGTCTCACGACGAGTGCTTCGTCTCATAGGGCACACTACCATCTCTTAAAGTAGGTCACATGTCACTTCTTCTGCTTCTGCATCTGCTCCTGCTGAGCCAGATGAGCTTGTCGACCCGACAGTGCCCGCTGACCCTTTGGGTGTTTTACTTGCTGATCTCTCAGCTATTCCTCCTCCTCCTCCATCCGATGTTCCTCTATCCATTTCAGATATTCCCTCTTCTTCCACTTCTATTATGCCACTCGCCTCGCCTGCTCTGGGTACTATTCCTGTTGACCCCACTGTCGTACTTATGGGTCAGATGTCGATTCTCATTGAGCAGCAGGCCCTGAGTAGCAGGCCCGCATAATGGCTGACATTACTCAGTTACGAGCTGTTTTCGAGCGTCATATTGTGGAGTTTGCTACATTGGCGGGGGCTATTGCTCTTGTTTAGCGCGGTATTCGGTGGATGCGCGAGCACTGGGATTATGAGTCTGAGGTTAAGGATTCTGAGGACATGGATGGCGGAGATGATGGTCCTGCTTAGTTACTTGGGATTCCCCTTGCCACTTGTGACAAAAAGGGGGAGTGGGTGCTAATTTTTTTTGGGATTTGTAATGATAAAATACTTTGACAATGTACTATTGATATTTTTGGCTAGATTATGTGTTGATGTTTTGCACTATTGATGTATGTTTTTTGTGGTTTGACTTACATTGATATTATCTCTTAATCTAGCATATTAGTACAATGTTATGGCTATTCATGACTCTTTATCATTTATGTTTACTTATATTACTGTTTCTCATGCTTTTACACTGGGTATGTGAGTTGTGATTTAAGAAAATAGGTTGAAAGATGACAAGGCAACAGTGAGTTGAGTCAGTGTATTGGACTGTCATTGTAGTTCATGCTACTGTAATTTGGTTTTGTCACAGAATGCCAAGGGAGAGTTTGTTAGATTTCGTGTTAGCTATTCTATGAATAAAGGGGTAAAATTGTAAATGTTTAAAAGTTTGGAGTCAATTTGTCAATAATTAAAGGTTAGGGATCATTGTGTACATACGTAAAAGATGAGGGACTCAGTTGCAATTTTGACAAAATGTGCTAGGGTTCGAGCTATGAAGTAGGGCAAGATGTGTCATTGAAGTTTCGCTAGCTGCTCTCCAAGTAGTCGCTCGAGCAACAAAAATAGAAAGGCCGTCGCTCGCTTCTCGCCCCTACTTAGCTCGAGCGAAACAGCGTCACTTGCTTTTCGCTCAAGCGACAGTGTTACTCATAAAATCCTATTTTCCTTTTTTTCGACATTTTAACTCAACCAAAATAACCAAATACACTGCATATAAGAAAAATTGCGCCAATTTTCAGTGGTGCTCTCAAGGGATTGAAATTGAAGAAAACTCTCCGCACTTTGATTCTCTTGTTCAACCTCATATTTGATTTGAGCAATTACATAAAAAAAATATCAAATCAACATTCACCAAACAGCACAATACAACTTTCTAGAGCATTTGTTGATTCTTGGAGATCGATGAAGGAGATCAGAGTCCCGATCATTAGAGAACAGGTGGTTCTCTTGAATCCACAGGAGATAGACAAAATCAAGAGCCGGGAATTCGTGTAGCACGCAATCCAGGAGGGCTAGGTGCTGGGAGTTGATGCAGGATCACGCATTCCAAGAAGGCTTTGAGGAAATTATGGCCAGGATGTCAGAAAACCCAGTGTAAGTTGAGTCTGGCTGATTGTAAGTTTCATTTTTGTTTATAGTGGATTCCTACTGACTTGGACTCGGGGTTTTACCCACATTGGGGTTTCTCCGTCATCAAACAATTGTGTTAATTTAAGATCGGTATTCAAACATAGGATGGTAAAGCATGTGAACTGATCTGGACAAATTAATATTTGTGACATATTGCAATTATTAATTGATTGAAAAAGAAAATTCTGCATTAATACCTATTCACCCCTCCTCTAGGTATTGATTGAGTCGAATTACAATATTTCACTATCCTTACAAGGAAAAATATCCTCAAAAAATACACCATTCCTTACTTCAATAATAATATTTTCATGTATGTCTGGAATGTCAGACTTATGTACGAGGAACTGATAGACACTACTATTATTGGCATATTCAATGAATACACAATCGATGGTTTCTTGCCCTATTTTAACTTATTTAGGTTTTGGTACTTTCACTTTTGCCAAACACCCCCACACTTTCAAGTATTTGTATGAAGGTTTATGACATTTCCATAACTCATAAGGAGTTTCGTTTTTACCTTTGTGTGGTAATTTATTTAGAATGTGGTTTGCTGAGAGGATTGTTTGCCCCCACAAGTTCTGAGGTAAACCAGAACTAATTAACATAGCGTTCATCATCTCTTTAAGAGTACGATTTTTGCGTTCAGCAATACCATTTGACTGAGGTGAATACGATGCTGCAGATTGATGAATAATCCCAGAAACTGAAAAAAATTCTTCAAGCAGTGCCCCATATCCTCCACCTCTGTCACTACGAATAACTTCTATTCATTTGCTAAATTGATTTTCAACTTCATTCTTGTATTGTTTAAACGCTTCTAAGGCCTCATCTTTGCTTCTTAGCAAATATACATAACAGTACTTAGTGCAGTCATCTATAAAAGTAATAAAATACTTTTTTCCTCCTCTAGTTTGTATGAACTTTAAGTCACAGATATCACTGTGAATGAGTTCTAGAGGATTTGAGTTCCTTTCCACTGAATGAAACGGGTTTTTAGCTAATTTAGTCTCTACACAAGTTTTGCATCGATGATATTGATGAAATGAAATTGAAGGCAATAGATTTAAACTTACTAATCTACGTAAAGTTTTAATATTAACATGTCCTAATCTATCATGCCATAAGTTAGAGGACTCAATCAAGTAAGCAGAATATTTATTTTTATTAATATTAAAATCACGAAGTACAGGCATTACGTTCATTTTGAATAGCCGATTGGCTAAGTACCCCTTGCCCACAAATATGCCACTTTTGGTAAGTATAAACTTATCAGACTCAAATACTAGCCTAAACTCATTTTTGCTTAACAAAGCTCCGGATACCAAGTTTTTGCGAATATCAGGAACATGCAACACATCGACGAGAGTTACTTCTTTTCCTGATGTCATCTTCAGCACTACTTTACCTAGACCAACAATTTTGGATGTTGTCGAGTTTCCCATAAATAATTGTCGTCCATTGATAGGAGTGTAAGATGAAAACATCTCATTATCGGCACAAACATGTCGAATAGCGCCTGTGTCTACGAACCATTTTCTTGGATTGTCCACCATGTTTGCTTCAAATACAACAGCTGAGAGCATTAGTTCAGACACACCGTGAGACAATTGGTCTTCCTCGGTCAAGTGTATTTGGTCCTTTTTGTTTTGCTTTTTTTGTTGGCAATCTTTTGCGATGTGACCAGGCTTACTGCAGTTATAACAATCTCTTTTGAATTTCTTAGCTTGTTTTTTTGCTTGCCATTGCCTAAGTGTTTTTTTTTCTTGTTAGTATTTGGCTCCACCAAATTGGCTTTAGCCTCCATATGCAGCTTTCCAAACTTCTTCTCAGAATTTCGATTATCTTCCTCAATTCTTAATCTTACAATCAGATCTTCAAGTCTCATTTCCTTACGTTTATGTTTCAAGTAGTTCTTGAAATCTTTCCACATTAGAGGTAATTTCTCGATAATAGCGACGACATGAAATGACTCACTGAACTTCATACCTTCTGCATGTATATCATGTAAGATGATTTGTAACTCTTGGACTTGATTAATCACTGTTTTAGAATCTATCATCTTGAAATCTAGGAATTTGCCCACAACGAATTTCCTTAATCCAGCATCTTCCGTTTTGTACTTCTTTTCCAATGATTCCCACAACAACTTAGTTGTCTTGACCGAACTGCATACGTTGTATAGTGTGTTGTCAACACAATTGAGGATGTAATTCAAGCACAAGAAGTCACTATGACTCTATGCATCAAATGCTGCTCGTTTTTTGAGAATCTATTTCTTCCTCTTCAACAGTTGGAGCATCTTCACTCAAGAATTTTGCTAAATTCAGAGTTGTGAGATAAAACAACATTTTCTGTTGCCATCTTTAAAATCCACTCCTGTGAATTTTTCTGATTTCTCCCCATAAGCATTGTTTGGGGGTACGACGGATGTGTTGTTACTTGCCATAGTCTAATAAAATTTCAGAATATAAATTAGCACGTAAAAAAAAAAAAAACTCGTCCTAAGATTGTTAAAAATCTTCGAGAATGTCGTGCAGTAATTTACAAAAATAAATAGCAAATAAATATTTGGGCAGAATTTCGACTTACAAAATTAGCATAATAAATCAGAATAAATAATGGTCGAGGCAAAAGTTCGACTCTTTCTCCTTAAGACGAAAATACCTCGCACTGGTGCTAACGGTCTCAAGGCACTCTTCTCCCAAGATATAACGACCTCGACTTGTAATAGTAGCACTCCAAATTACAAGACCCGACGAACCTACTAATATTTGATCTCTCGAGAATCGGAGGACTAAAATGCACGAAAATAATATTTGAGACTGAAATGTAAATATATGGAAAGCTGCAGGACAGAAAGACAATATTGCAGGAGAAGAGAAGTGGAATAAATTTTTTGGAGTAAATAAAAATCAGGGATTTGGAATCTATTTATAGAAGTTGAAAGATTGTGCCCAAAAGACACAACGGCTGAAAGGTTGTGTCTTGGAACAGACATAACCCATTTGAACAGGCAGTTAAAACTGTCACCAATCGCTAGTTTCTAGACGAATCTACGTGTCTCGCATAGAAAATTCAGGGAAGAAAAAATAAATAATATAATAAAAATATATTATTTAATTAATAAAATAATATAATTTTACCAATATATATATCAACTAGGCCAAGCCCAAGCCCATGACCCGGGCCCGTGCTGAGCCGACCGGTCGGACAAACGACAAGTAACAGCGCGCGCGTGTGGACTTTAATTGAACCTACTAGTTTTTAGGTCATTTCCCCTCTAAAGACTAGTAGTACCTCTTGGGCCCAAATCCAAGTCCATAACTTGAGTTATATAAATTGGTTTCTATTCTTCTAGTTTTCCTATGTGGGATTAACACTTTTCAATTTTTCACCAATTTTTATTCCCAATTTATTTCAATTTCAAGTGGTCATCTTTTGGCTTTAATTTCTCATTCACCCTTAATTAGTTTTAAGAAATAAATACATATATCAATTCTACTCATGGAGTAGAATGTACTTGGTCAAATAAATTATTTATCCAACTAACGAGACCCACTTAAATAATTGATTAAACCAACTAATTATTCCAAATTTCCAACACAAACATGGGCTTAAGTTAACGTAGTCATAAATATACAAAAGTTTGCCAAATGTCTAAGGTACTTTCAACAAAAGTTTTGGTCAAT
Source organism: Olea europaea var. sylvestris (assembly GCF_002742605.1). Classification (NCBI taxonomy): domain Eukaryota; kingdom Viridiplantae; phylum Streptophyta; class Magnoliopsida; order Lamiales; family Oleaceae; genus Olea; species Olea europaea. The sequence continues at coordinate 21,431,186 of NC_036248.1, read as the reverse complement.
ATCTACTAATCAAGCTGGCCGCTTTCCTTTTGCATTCACCATCATGCTTACTTTTTTCCATTCAAATCATCATGTCCATCAAAATCTTAAGCTCTTCTTTGTCAGTCAGCTAAACCCAAGGAGATTCAAACTTACGGGATATTTTATCAACCACTTCATTCTTCATAGGGTTTCGATGCACTATTTGATTTTTCTGTTACAATCCAAATCCAAAAATCACAATTGTTATTGCAGCAGACAAATAATTTCCTTTATTCGCACTCTTTTCCACAAAAAACCATTTCTCAAATCCATGTTTACATGACGGATATGGGCGTTTTCTTGGGACAGTCTTTGAGAAAGTGGGTCTTACTTCTACAACTATGACAAATTCTGAACTTCCTTCCTATCATTCTACACTATAAACAAAAAGAATTGAAGCAACCAAGGCACAACTAACACACAACAAACTACAAAGCAAATTGCTTTTAGAGAACACATATTCAAAAGCCTTCATATCGCACGCACTAATCAAAACCATTTAAAATGTTCCATCACATCATTAATACCAACACCAAGTAAACATCATTTAATTAAGACGCACGTTGCTTTAAAAAAAATCGATGGACGTTGCTGATAGAAATATACAGTAAATAGAAAAAATTACACCACACATTGGCGGCCTCCCACTCTACTGAAACATAGCAAACAAATGATACCAGTCTACCAGATGTAAAGACAAGCCTGGTGTTGATTTTGCTGAATGCTGGAAGTGAAATAAAGTCCTTTACGTACGAGTGTCGTGCTTCGCAGGGTACAACAGTTGAGGAAAATATTTGGTGAATGGTTGTGAATTCCGACGGTTGCTGAATATGGTGAATTGTATGCCAGTGAAGCTTTTGATTGAAGTGCGGAGGGATTCTGCTTTGTGGGATTTCAATTTCAAGGGAAATGTGAAATGAAATTGGGTTGTTTTCAAAATCCCCCTTCTGCGTTTTCTTTCCTCTCTCTCTCTCTCTCTCTTTTTTTTTTTTTTTAAACCTGCCACGTCAACCTAGTCATAACCTGTTATTAACTCCCGGTCGAGTGGCGGGATTGAAATTTGAGCTATACCATGTATAACGTCGGTCCTCAAATTTTGAGTGACGTGTAGGAATTTACAAAGTGAGTCTTTTGGCATGCATGCATAAAGAGAAAACAAAAAAAATATATAAATTCACTAAATGTAAAAGAGCCCTCCTACACTTACAAGGGTTTGTTTTACAGACCCCTGCCAAATACTCACAGTGCAGGCCCCGACGTTTTTTTTTATTTTTATTATTATTATTTTTTTATGTGGGATCGACCCTTATAGTGAGGGGTCGGTAAGGATTCTATAGGAAATTGCTCTGTACACAGTGCAATTCCCAATGTAAAATTACTACATAAGAAAAATATAATAAATATATTATTCACAATTACAATCATTATATATAAGATTGACATCCGTATTAAGGCAGGCTTGTTTATATTGTTACTTTTGTTTTAATAAGAGACTTCACGTCGTGTCCCCTAGATATAAAATATAAAGGAAACAATACTTTCATGAACTTTTAATAATTTATCATTGTCTAGGAATGGCAAAAATACATGTTCAACTCGATACCACAAACCCCGTATCAAATTGACGGAATGGGGTCGTTGCCCGGAAGCAGGTATGGGAAACATGGTCCCCACTCCATTATTTGGCCCATTTAAAGTTAATTTCAAATTTATTTTTTTTATCAAAAAAAAAAATATATATATATATCATCATTTTTAAAGAGAACATGAGTTGTTCTCAACATATTGTTTTAAAAAAATAATATTGACTAACTAAACATATATAATAATAATAATAATAAAAGCAAATAATGAAATAAATTCAAAAAAAAAAACGAGATGAAGGATGAAAATGGCCGATCGCCTATACCTACTCCATTGCCATCCCTATAATTGGCTAATATCCTTGATTCTCCTTAGTTAATTTCTTTCCAAGGTTGACTCAAATAGCTGATAAGTTATCAAGATTTAAAAAATCACTTCATTTTCCAAAATGTAGGCGACCCTTTAAGAGAGAGAGAACGACTATACCCTCAATACCCAACATTCGGACATAATATGCTATTAGAGTAGTGATGTTTGTCAAGGTTTAGAGGCGGAGAAAATACAGACTAACTTAACTACACAAAATTGGGTGTTTGTTATTTATATTTTTCAAACAGTTTAATCATGTGTTGAAACGTGTGCACTCCAGATTTAACCTGTTTTTCAGCCTTTTTGTGTAGCATTGTTCATGCTATAAATCATAAACCGAAAACATTAATAAAAAAACTGAAATTCGACACCAATTCGCATGTCGCAATCTATTAAAATCAGCAAGTTAGCTTATTTCTAGTTACTTTTTGTGTTATTATAACATTTTGACTGGAAAATTGAGGTGAATATTGGAAAAATTAACAACTTAGAATGACGATTTTTTTTTTTTAATTGCGTACATGGTGGACTTATTCTTTGACTTTCTCGAAATATTTTTGTAAGGTTGATTGTGTGAAGGATTGAACGTAATTGTTGAAGGATTGAGAAGAATATCGAGAAAACTTACAATTATAATGTTCTTGTCCATCTGTAATAATTTGTAAGTTAAAAAGAATAAGAATATATCACATGAAATATATGAATAATAAAATGAGGAATGCTTGTAAATATTGATTAAAATTAATATTTGACTTTGAGATTATAAAAAGAGAAAAGTATTTGTAACTTTTAGGAAACATGAACAAATTAATATTTTTATATATCAAATTTTTTTTTTTTTTTTTGCTTGTTTATTGATTATAGTCTATTTACATTTTTTTTTAATGTTGTGTATATCAATATTTTCCATATTGTTTTTTTTTTTTTAATCGAACATGGTTTTTAAATGGGCTACTATGGGTTGGACAATATTTTTTCTCATAAATTTTTATCCCTTTAGCTTTATAAAAAAATTAATTCTGAAAAAAATCTTCAAATCAACAAAATATATTGTAACACATTATATGCGTATGGTGCCCCTATATATTTAGGGCACCGTGTGGCCGCGCCTCTCGCAGGACTACAGGGCCACCCCTGATCATGCTTTAACATCTTTTTTCAATTTAAGTCACAGGTAGGTGTAAAGTTCGAAGATGTGGGCAATTTCATTTGTGCTTAGTACCCATTTATGCGTTGGTAGTGTCATTACCATAAATTATCATAAATGTTCAACGTATAGAAGTGCATTTAGGCCTGGACGTGGGTCGGTGGGTCGGTTCGGTTCGGTTTTAAAAAGAATCGAACCGAACCAAAAATTTTCAGGTATTTAGTAAATTGAACCATCGAGTTTAAAAATAATTATGGAACCGTTCGGGTTCAATTCCATTCGGTTCGATTCGGTTCAATCTGGTTCGGTTCCGTATTATAATTAAATTTTTTAACATTTATAACAATACTACATAAATACAATTAATGACACATTCCACCGTAGTTTTTCAAACTAACATAGTTTAATTTAATAACAAATAAATAACCAGTTGCCCAACAAGATTAATTTACCAATGCATACAAATACCAAAAAGTAGATACTAATACTAAACTTCAATGATCCATTCGATGGTTCCTTTGCTTCAAACCTTTAAGTCTACATGAAAAATGAAATATAAATTAGAAGTCATAAAAAAAAATATTTTAAAGTATTGCTAATACTTATCAACCATTTGAATTAGCTATTAATTGTTTGACTTACCATACTTACTACTAAGAAACTCTACAAAAAAATTTTGAAAAAAATACAATTAAGAGACATAAATAAACTAAAAATTGGAACATTAATTACTTAATTAGTTAATTTTCTAATTTATTTAGAAAAAATAAAGATAATTTGATTTCTCCAATATAAAAAAATTAAAAAATTTAAAGAGATTCGGCTCTTGATCTCGAATTGAGAATCGAATCAAACCCGTCGGTTCTCGATTTAGATACCCATTCGGGTATTTAACTTAAGAAAAACCATACGATTTTGTTCGATTCGATTCGATTTCGGTTCGGTTCGGTTCAGACATTTTGCCCAGCCTTACATGCATTATAAATTTATTGGACAATGTGTCACCCAACTATAAAGAAACTAATGCTAAGAATCGTGAAGTTAAACCTTTGTTTATCCTCCCTTTTAAAGAGATTTTGGAGGAAAATGATTTTTGAAATAATGTTTTTTTGGAAAATATGTGATTTAAAAACAATATAAAGTTTCGAATTTACATGTGAAAATGAATTTGCGAAAAAATGAAGACAAACATGGGCTAAATATCGTTATTTTTAGAGTAATGCTATTTATAGTCACTTATTGTGATAGTCATTCTACATGACATCCTACATAACAGTTTATAATTTGATGTATTAATGTAGTAGTTTTTTCTTGCCTTATATATTAAATCACTAACCGACATATGTATATCACGTACGATGATTACAATAGTGAGTGACTGCAAGTAACATTATTCTTATTTTTAACTGTTAGAATTTAATCATAGAGTTTGTTGCTACTACTTGTTTATGTTATAATTTATAATGGTTTGTCAAGAAGAACGCAATTGTGATTTGGTTTTGCCCAATCTAACAATCACGTCTAACTTAAAAAAAGATTGGAAATACAGTTAGAAAATTTAAGAATGTTTTCATAATAGCTTCATACCTAACTACGACGGTCCAAAATTGTACAAAATACTAATAATCCTAACCTATTATTCAGTCGTGGATACCACCTTGAATTCATTAACGTGCTCTCGACTTCTTAATACGCCATCAGAGGCCACAGTAGGTCAAGTGGTATACCAACCAGTTCTATTGTTCTAATATATATATATATATATATATATATATACACAAACACACACACACACGTACATTTATGTCGTGTTTTAGCCAAAGAAAACATGGAGTCCCCACAATCGCGCAGGCCCCAACAAGCCATAATCCCCCGCTCGCATCGTCTGACCCGCTGCCAAACTGGAAGCGCCGCCGTGTCATCACTCCAAGAAATTCGTACAAAATCAAGAAATGGCCTAAAGCGTGAAGAAAAAGATCAAAATCCTTTAACAAGCAAAAAACCACAAAAGAAAACGGAAGAAATTACAGACTCTGCCGCCGCCGGTTTTGTTAGGTTTTTGCCACGCAGTAAGAGCAAACCGAAGGTGCCAAGAAGAACGCGATCAGCCTCTACTTCTCCTTCTGCATGGGCATTATCTCCTGGGAGATCTTCTCCGTTGCCGGTGCCGGTGCTGAAACCTCCCAGTTTGGAGACGTTGAAGTGGGACCCGAAAGGCGGTGGTGGTGGCAGAGGAGGAGGCGGTATGAGTGCAGTTTTGAAGTTCTTTAGGCAGAAGAAAGTTTGTACCGTGTTAGAAGAAGAATACCATCGGTTTCGTGTGATGCATAATAGGCTTTTACAGTGGAGATTTGCCAATGCTCGAGCTGAGACATCAATGGCGGCTGTCAAGAGACTTGCACAGGTACTCTCATATCTATTATATGAATAGCATTAGCATCACCATGTTCAAAACAATTAGATCGTACTGCATAATCGGAACTATTGGTTTCAAATGTAATTATGAATCAAATCGAACTGTTCAGTTCCATAATTAAAAATTTATTTTAATTTTTGAAATGTTCCTACAGTTAATATTGAAAAATTCATTCTGAGATCAGTTAATTCTTCTCCAAAATATAAGAGTGGATTTGGTATATATGTGTTCTTCAATGTACTTTATGCACTGCACCAACTTCACTATTTAAAGATGGAAAATGATGTTTGTACACCATGGTTTTACATCATGGTGTATAGCCCCTTATATGTAGAGGGGGCCTACCTGATTAAAATAATTGTGGGCCCCCTCATTTTGAGGGGGCTGTAAGGGGTGTACAGCTTTAGAGCTGTACACCAAGCATCTTTGATTTAAAGATAGAATAAATCTGTTAGAATATATTTGACATGTTGATTGAAATACACTCACATTCGTGTAGAGCCCGCATAAGACCCACTTGAATAAAAAGTACCCAAAAGATGTGCACTCCCACCTAATTTGAGTGCCCTATCAGGGAGGGTGCTTGGTAAGGTAGCTTGATTGTTAAAGATGAACAAAATTCTTGTCATCTTGGATTTTCAATTCCGGGTACTGGAACAAAAAAATGGATGGAGCTGTTTCAAAATTTAAACATGATGATTTAGTTCGGTTTGGTAATTTCGTCCACCCCTAATATTATGTAATTTCAAGATTCATTTTATCATTGAATTCTTGATACATGCAAAATTTCATTAATAGTTGACAACATATATTTATATAGTTATTATACGGCTCAAAAATTGGACCTCAACATTTTATTATAGTTTCAAGTTAATTCTTTCAACGTGATAAATTATTTTAAAAATAGTTAAATCATTATGTGCCATTACTTACGCTCCACACGGTAGCGACCAATCCGTCCCAGTAGCAATCGTAAAATAGCGCAGGTAATGCGCTTCAGCAGGACGAAACAACTTGCGGTAGAGGATGTAGGCAGATTCAGCAGGGGACACAGGCAGGCTCAGGCTGGGGACGTAGGAGCCTGTTTGGCAGAACACAGGCTGCCTAACGCGGGCAGTTTTCCAGCACATTAATGAGGCTTTTCTAAGTCCCGAACCAGCCATTTTGAAAGGAAAATACATGAACCTGTAGCCGAAAGTTTTTGGAAATGCAAGTGAGCAACTTGCACAACTTTTTCACGTGTGTCACTTGCAAGATATTATCAAGATGCAAGCTAAGATCGAGTTGGTAAACATAATATCAAGATGCAAGCTAAGTACGAGTTGGCACTATGAAAAGGACATATCCACTTAGGAAAATGGTAGAGAATGTCCACTTGATGACAACTAAGCATGAGTTGTAAAGTAGAATGCAACTTGATCAAAGGAGGTTTAAGACAACTTGCCTCCAATGAGCGCCCTTGGATCCAATTAATCTTGGCCATTGATTTGAAGGCAACTTGCAATGTTTTTGCCTATAAATAGAGACGGAAGTCTCATTTGTAAATCATATAGAGTGAAGTGAGTTTTATTCATTAGAGAGATTGTAAAGTTTTCCCTTTCATTTATATAAAGAAAGTTTCCCCAATATTACTTATTTTTCATAGATTCCTTACTTCAGAATTCACTTTTCAAAGTAGTTATAATTTAGCCTCTTTGGTTAAATTATTTGTGAGCGTGAAAAGGCTGACTTAACATTTTCTCATGAGAGACGTAAATTGCTAAACGTTAAGGCTGTATAACGAAACTAGGTCCGTCAGAAGTGGTATCATAGCCTCGTTGGTAGGCCGTTATAATGGCGGATTCTCAACAAACTATTAATATTGAGATTGAAGAAAAGGGTCGAGGTGCTGTCACAGCTGAAGCAAGGAAAACTCAAGGCAGAACTAAGACGAGAAAAGCCACCACCATGGAGGGTAAACTTGACCAAATCATCACAAATATGGGTGATCGGGTCGAATATCTTGAAAGCTCCTTCAAGGCATTGGAGAGACACGCCATTGGAAAGTTAAAAACTCTACAAATCAATGTCCAAGAGGTGATGGACACACAAGCATCGTTGGAAAATGATGTCCAAATAATGAAAGATGATGTTCAAGCTATGGTAGTCGGACAAGCCGCAGGGACAGATGAGTTTGGTCATCTCCAAACCAAAGTCTTGGATGTTGTTTCCGTCTGCATGGCCAAGTTAACTAATTGGTTGTGATGACGGAGAGAATGAGCAAAGAGCTTGAACAATACAAGCAATCCACTGCCGGTACAAACGGAGGTGCCGCTTCAACTATTGTTGCCCCGAGGATTGAATACCCGAAGCCTAAACATTATGATGGGCAACGGGATGTCAAAGATGTGGAAAATTTCCTATGGCAAATGGAAGTCTACTTTAAAGGCGTAAATCTTGTTGATGAAGCCATGAAAGTCCGGACCGCTTCTATGTATCTTACGGACACCACATCTCTTTGGTGGCGTCGTAAGCATGCCAATGTTGATAATGGAGCTTGCAAAATTGATATTTGGAACGATTTCAAAAGGGAGCTAAAAAGGCAATTTTACCCGGAGAACGTTGTGTATGAAGCCCGCAAGAAATTAAGGGAATTGAAACAAAAAGAGACCATTCGTAGCTATGTCAAAGAGTTCACGACCCTTATGCTTCAAATCCCGAGCATGCCGAAGGATGTCTTGCTATTCTATTTCATGGATGGATGTACAACATGGGTGCGACAAGAATTACAACGCCGCGGGGTCAAAAATATAGATGAGGCAATTGCGATTAACGAATCTTTGATGAAGTTCCAAAGGAATACGAAGTTGCAAGCAAGGACTTTCAAACCAACTAAAGGGAATTTTATCAAAGGCGGAGGTGATGTGCTAAAAGATAAACAACGGAGTAAGCCGGATTGGAGGCCAAATTCCAAAGTTGATTACAAACCCGGTGGCAACAAACCAACTACTTGGCGAAAGGAGTATGATGACAAAAAGAGGGGTAATTTTGGTTGCTTCATTTGTAAAGGGCCATATCTCATGCGAGATTGCCCTAAACTTGGATCCTTGGCATCAATTATGGAGACTCAACCGAAGGATTTCCATGGCAAAGAGGAAGGGGCAAGTAACATGGGTTCATTGCAACTTTTCAATGCTTTGAATGTCAAAACCGTTCCGGGAGTGAATGAAGAAAAATGATTAATATTCGTACTTGCTGAAATTAATGGACGACAAACATGGGCAATAGTTGATAGTTGATACCGGAGCCACAAACAATTTTATCATAGAGGATGAAGCACGAAGGCTAGGCTTGAATATTCACCATGGAGATGGATTATTGAAGATGGTGAATGCAACCATGAGGCCATTGGCAGGCATAGTTTGAGGAGGGAAACTACGGTTGGGTTCATGGCATGGACCCGTTGATATTTCTGTTGCACCAATGGATGATTTCAAGCTAGTATTGGGCTTGGATTTCTTGAGAAAAGTTAATGCAATTCCTATGACTTTCTTTGGTTCTATGTGCATTTTGGAGAAAGGATCATAATGCATAGTTCCTACCATTTCCATGGGGACGGTAGCGGGACAACTTTCGGCTATGCAATTAGCGAAAGGATGGAAGAAGGTTGAGCCAACATTCATTGCTCAATTGTCGATTGCGACCAAAGTCACCACTAATAATGATGATTTGCCGGATGTTATTGCAAAAGTCCTTGAGGAAAATAAGGACGTCATGCCCAAGGAGTTGCCAAGGAAACTTCCACCTAGGAGGGAAGTTGATCATCACATTGAGTTGGAGCCTAGTGCCAAACCCTTGGCCATGGCACTCTATCGCGTGGTACCTCCAGAGTTGGAGGAGCTTTGAAAATAACTTACGGAGCTTGTTGAGACGTGAAGGATTAGAGACCATCCAAAGCTCCTCATGGCACCCCGATGTTATTCCAAAAGAAGCAGGATGGGACATTAAGGATGTGTGTTGATTACCGGGCACTAAAAAGGTGACTGTGAAAAACAAGTATCCTATTCCATTGATTATGGATTTATTTGATCGACTTGGTAGCGCTAAATTTTACACCAAGGTTAATTTGCAAAAAGGCTATTATCAAGTTTGAATTGCGGAGGGAGATGGGCCTAAAACTACTTGCATTACTTGCTATGGTTCCTATGAATGGTTTGTCATGGCATTCGGTTTAACCAATGCATTGGCCACCTTTTGCACTTTGATGAACAAGATATTTAATCCATACTTGGATAATTTCGTGGTGGTTTATCTTGATGATATTGTCATCTATAGCAATACATTCGAGGAACATATTGAGTACTTGAAAATAATTTTCCAAGTGTTGCAGGAAAATGAATTGTACATCAAGAAGGAAAAATGTTCATTTGCCGAAGAAGAGGTGAATATCTTGGGACATATCATCAGGCATGGTCACTTGAAAATGGATGGAGCTAAAGTAAAAGCAATCAATGAATGGGAGCCACCTACTAAGGTGAATGGAGTTGTGGTCTTTCCTTGAATTAGTGAATTATTATCGGCATTTCATTAATGGCTACTCATCTAGAGCGGCCTCATTGACGGACTTGCTCAAAAAGTCTCAAGGATGGGATTGGACCGTGAAATGTCAAAGAGCCTTTGATGATTTAAAGGCGACGGTCATGTCGGAGCTGGTGTTGGCCTTGCCAGATTTCAGCAAAAGTTTTGAAGTTCAAACGAATTTCGCTATTGGAGGTATGCTCATGCAAGAAAGTCATCCTATTTCCTTCGAGTACCGCAAGTTGAACTACACAGAGCGACGTTACACGGTGCAAGAAAAAGAAATGACGGCAATTGTACATTGTCTACTGGTATGACGTCATTATCTTTTGGCTTCCCGTTTTGTGATTAAGACGAACAACGTGGCTATAAGTTACTTCCAATCCCAAAAGAAGTTAAGCTTGAAGCAAGCTAGATGACAAGATTTCTTGGCGGAGTTTGATTATGTGATGGAATACAAACCTGGGAAGGTGAATGTAGTAGTGGATGCACTTAGTCGGAAGGCGGAACTTGCGGCAATTAGCTAAGCCACGTACACCTTGTTGTAGGAAATTAAACAAGGATTGGAGCATGATCCCATGGGGAAAACATTGATGCAAGCCACCTGAGAAGGCAAGATAAGGCGATTTTGGATTGACAACGGGTTGCTATACACCACTGGGCAAACTGGTATTTGTGCCTAAGTGGAAAAATTTGCGGCGTGACGTGATTCGGGAATGTCATGACACTAAATGGGATGGACATCCCGGGATAGACCGAACATTGGCTTTGATTGAATGAGCATATTCTTGGCCGCAAATGCGTGACAAGTGGAGACATAAGTCCAAACATGTCTTGTGGCAAAGTGGAGAATAAATTACCGATGGGACTTCTTGATCCTCTTCCTGTTCCGGATCAACTATGGGATGTGATCACCATGGATTTCATTAGTAGCTTGCCAAAATCTGAAAGGTTCGGATCAATAATTGTTGTTGTTGATCGGTTTTCCAAGTATGCTACTTTCATTCCAATCCCTAAGGATTGCACTGTGGAGGAGACGACAAGGTTATTTTTCAAGCATGTTGTGAATTATTGGGGATTGCCTAAACATATTGTTAGTGATCGGGATCCTCGTTTCACTGGAAAATTGTGGACGGAGTTATTTAAACTCAGATCGGATTTGTACTTCGACGGATGGACAGACAAAACGGGTGAATGCATTGTTGGAATGTTATCTTCAGCACTTTGTTAGTGCTAATCAGCGAGATTGGGCAAAGTTGATGGACATAGCTCAATTTTCCTACAACTTACAAAAAAGAGAATCCATGGGATATAGTCCATTTGAGTTTGCAACAAGGTGACAACCTGCAACACCCTACACTTTGCCTAAGTTTGGTGATTCAAGTTGAAGTCCCGGAGCAATAAAAATGGCTAAGTCATTGGGAGATCATGCGGACTTAGCTAGATCTTGCTTGGAGAAAGCCCGGAAAAGACTGAAGAAATGGACCAATAAGGGACGGAGACCATTGGAGTTCAACATTGGAGATCAAGTACTTGTGAAAGTGTTGCCTCAACAATTCAAAGCCTATCGCAAAGTTCATAAAGGCTTGGTTAGAAAGTATGAAGGTCCATTTCCATTCATAGCTAATGTTGGAAGAGTTTCCCACTGGCTAGGTCTTCCAAACACTTTAAAGATCTACCCGATTTTTCATGTAAGCATGTTGAAGCCATATAGGCCGGATTTGGAGGATCTGGGGAGAAACAAATCAAAAAGGGTGCTTCCTTTTGTCACAAAACCTTTTGAGAAAGATGTTGAATCTATTTTGGCGGATCGAGTGGTAAGATGGAGATGTGTTCCCCCTTGCACTCAATACTCAATCAAATGGAAGGGATTGCCCGAGTCCGAAGCTACTTGGTAAAATGAAGGAGATCTATGGCAATTTGAGTTCAAGCTGCGCAACTACACAGCGACGAAGGCATCACTAGATTCGGTGGGGGTAGTGACTTATGCCCCACACGGTCGCGACCAATCCATCTCGGTAGCGGCCGTAAAACAACGCGGGTAACGCGCTTCAGCAAGGCGGAACATCTTGTAGTAGGGGATGCATGCAGATTCAGTAGGGGACACAAGTAGACTCAGGCTGGGGATGCAGGCAGCCTATTTGGCAGAACGCAGGCTGCCTGAATTAGGCAGTTTTCTAGCACGTTAATGTGGTTTTTCCAAGTTCTGAACCAGCCATTTTGGAAGGAAAAATATATGGACCTGGAACCAGATATTTTTGGAGATGCAAGTGAGCAACTTGCACAACTTGTCCACTTGTGCCACTTGCAAGATATTATCAAAATGCAAGTTAAGATTGATTTGGTAAAGATAATATCAAGATACAAGCTAAATTCGAGTTGGCACTATGAAAAAGACATATCCACTTGCAAGGAAAATGGTAGAGAATGTCTACTTAATAACAACTAAGCGTGAGTTGTAAAGTAAAATGCATTTTGGTCAAAGGAAGTTTAAGGCAACTTGCCTTTAATGAGGGCCTTTGGATCCAATTAATCTTGGTCATTGGTATGAAAGCAACCTGCAAGGTTTTTGCCTATAAATAGAGATGGAAGACTTGTAAATCATATAGAGTGAAGTGAATTTTATTCATTAGAGAGATTATAAAGTTTTTCCTTTTATTTATACAAAGAAAGTTTTTCCAACCTTACTTATTTTCCATATATTCCTTACTTCAGAATTCACTTCTCAAAGTGGTTATAATTTAGCCTCATTGGTTAAATTATTTGTAAGCGTGGAAAGACTGACATAACGTTTTCTCATGAGGGACGGGAATTGTCGAACGTTAAGGCCACACAGTTCTAGTTGTTCGGGCGTAACGAAACTAGGTCCGTGATACATTGTTCTATGGAACTGGCTAGCTTTTGTTTTTTGTTTTTTTCCAACTTAGATTGATATGAAGACAAGTTAAAGCTAAATATCGAGTACCAATTTTAATTAGCAACAAGTGTTACATTTGTTTTTAACATTTTTGGTTTCTTTCTTTAATACAGAAGAAGATTGTGAATGCTTGGTTAAGAATATCCTTGACGAGAAATATGATCGTAGAGAAGAGAAACCAAGTTTTAAAGCTGAAACACCAAATCAAATTGTATGAGATAATGAAATCCCAAATGAAGTTCCTGACAGAATGGTCAAGAATTGAAGCCAAAAATTGTGAAGCTGTTGGCAGAGTGGCTAGAAAACTCTCAGCTATATCAGTGTGTCTACCTTTAGTTGATGGCGCTGAGGTATAAATTTCCTATTTTTCATTATTTTCCTTAAAACTTCCTTGAACCTTAGTCGATTAACTAATGGCGAAAATAGATTTATATAATTTAGAAGAGAGACATACAACTTGTGAAGGGATAAAATTCCATATCGAGTAAAAATGAAAACATAGACCAACTTACAAGAAATTGGATTACTCATCTTAATAATGTTGACCTTTTAAGATGAAATCTCAAATCTTAATATATTATCAGAGTCTATTAAGCTCTAACGAGTAATTCGATCCAATTAAGACTAAAAAAAATTAACATGAATTTCAAAATTGATCTGTTCAAATGAGTCAAATCTTACGGTGGCATGTTAATTAGGAATTTTATCCCCACATCGAATAATATGAAAACATATACTAACTTATGAAAAATTATACACTACTTTTAATAAAGTTTACTTTTTAAGATAGAGTCACAAATATTAATACAACCTAAACTGAAATGCAATGACGTGACTTTTAGCTAACTTTTTGACAAATAACGTCACCATTACAATATAATTTACTTTATATCTCTATCCACAACTCTATTAAAACCAAATATGAAATTCACATGCGAACTTCTTTAATTTTATATGTACAGGCGCAAGTAATGACATTCTATGATGCCATATCGACTGCCACTGGAGTTATGGACAACATAGAAGCAATGATCGTGGACATGCATAGGCAGGTAGAATCAATTTTTTTGTGAGTCAATTATATTTTGTATCTTCATTTATCTCCAAATTCAATATGATCTTCAAATATTTAATGCAAATTGATGATTATGAAATATTATGTACTAAAAAAGGGTCAAATAGAACTATTAAATTAGTCATATACGAAGTTCGTTCTTAAAGATGGGTTAATCTTCAACTTTGTGTGCTAAAGATTGAGACCGCGAGCTATGTGTTGGTGGAGCTTATGATCATGCTAAAGCAACACGAACAATACTTCGAGCAATTGAAAAAGAGTATTGCAATAGTTACAAATCTAGAGGTAAAATTCTAACTTTGGTAAAAGTCGCTAATATTTTATAATTATAGGAATTTACAAATATTTGGCACATTTTTTTTTTTAATCTCTTAGCTATAAGCTAGTAATTTGATTATCTGTATAATCACATGCAGGTAAAAGAGAACAGTTTGAGAGTGAATTTCATTCAAATGGGCAAAGAAGTGAAGGAACCATATACCCATCCAACTTGTATGGACAAAAACTAAGAAATTTTCAGTAGACTTAGTCATGTATCAAAAGGCACAAAAGAAAAACAATTATGAAGTCAGTTGACTCTAAGCGCTAGTTTGAATCCCGTTACTTTAAATTCCATTACATTCAATTTTTCTCTTTTTTATTCTCAATCATACAATCTTTCATAAAATAATATTACACGTAAACCAAAAACTTTTTCTTCTTTTTCAAACACTCATTTTTCAAAAAAATAATATTCCATTAATTTTTATTTCCAAAAAATGGGACCAAATGAGGGCTAAATTGAAGGAAAAGTTTTCGATTTACATGTAATATTATTTTATGAAAGATTGTGCAGTTAGAAATAGGAGAAAAAAAAATGAAATGTAATTTAATGAGTACCAAACCAGGACTTGGTACTAACAAAATTTGATTTCTTGTTGGGACACTCGAATATATGAAATTACAAAGGCATGTCACATGACGTGCCATTTCCATAGCCAAATTTCATTCTTTTTCGAGTAAAATAAATTCCAGTAACGCAATTCTGCAGCTGAATTCGTTAGGAGTAACCATATTCTGATATATAAAAGTTTGAAGCTCCACATCTGTTAAAACTCTCGTAAACTTGTTCACTCGCTTTAAAACTCGACTACTAATGCAAGTTGAGACACAATGGTTTACCTGGTCTATGTGAAGAGGGATTGGATCATAGATCCCATGATTAGTCGCTGTAAGGTGGACACCTGGGCATAAAAAAAAAAAAAAAAATAGAAATTAAGATGTGACAACACAGCTTTCCAAGATAGATACGCAAATTCCCAGCAAATCCATTGATAAAATAGTCATAATATAATAAAATTCATGGTTGCAAAAGCATATAAAATTTAATAGCATGAGTTCCAAAAAGATAAACATGTTTGGCAAAAGTAACTTGAAACTTTTGCCCAAGATGATAAAGAATCCTACAATAGGGGAAACCAGAGAGAAGAAAATCATAAACATACTCAAAAATATCATTTTCAACGGTAGCGCCGAAGGGAAAGTGTCTGGTTCTTCTTCCAGGAAGCCCTTCTTGAAGGTCTTGCTTTGTGGTTCAACTGCCCTTTTCCACGAAGACCCCTGTATTTCTTTCCAGCAGAGGTAAGACCACGAAGTTCCCTGTGTTTGTGGACAGCATTGCAGATCCAGTTGATCCTTGGGTCATTACGGACAGCAGCATGGGCTGTGTCCACCAACATAACTTCAGAGTACTTGTAAGTTGAATCCTGTATAGCACATAGAGTTATGAACTTCACTCAAACATAAGGTCCACCAATGTTGCATCAACTACAAATAATCTCCAACTAGAAGTTAATGTGACGAAATTAATTTTCCCCTTCATCTTCACGAGTGTTTTTAAACAGGCAATCAGGATTAACATATTATTGTTGATTATTCATTTGAGACAAAAATTGATTGGTATACATTTTTCAGAAGTACTATCATCTTACTCTCCTAGGTTGCAAATGCACTAGAGTACTAGTCCATTCAAAGGCAGGAAACAAACATTTCTACAAGAACAATTCTTGGGCTGTGGAAGAATAAACACTTATCAAACAAACCTCGTCGATCCAGTAAGAGTTCAGAACCCTAAGACCACTCAGTTTCCTTCCAGCACGTTCCTCTGCAACAGAGCGCTTACTGCGTTGGAATTTCAGTTGAGTAACACCCTGGTTGGTGGGCTTACTGTACACAATACCCTTGGGAACTGGTCTCTTCCTTCCTCCACGTCTCACATGTACACGGTAGATAACATATCCCTGAAAAATTAAAACCCTCAGTTACTTAATATGAAAGGTGATAAAGCAAAAGCAAGAGAAATCAAGCCATACAAAGAACACTGCTAAGTGCAAAATTTTACAGGGTAATGTAGGTAAATGAAAATGCATTTATCGAGGGATTACAAGAAAGAAAAAATACGTTCATTATAACATTAAAAAAAAAATGACTTGCACAGAAATCATATCAATATATTGTACACTCAAAATTAGTCAAACAAATAAACATCATTGACGAACAAATTGCATGGTCAAAAGTAATGCTTAATTCTATATGTATGATCGATCAAACTATTTCAAGTGGAAGTAATAACTTTTTATGATGCTGCTAAATGAAACCACCAAAAAGTTAATCAAAAACAGATTTCAGCATAACTAACAGTAGCATGTTAGAATAAAATTCAAAGGCACCCCTGGAATAGCATAGCTGTGAAAAAATTTCAATTGAAACATAATCAAACTTCCAATTTTTGAACTAAATAAATATTTCAGTGGAATTTCAAAGATATGATAACCCCATTTTAATAGATTAAATCAACAAAAAGTAAACCAAACTAATGGGATCCATAATGTAACAGCCTCTCAATTATTAGGCTACTGAATTGGTGTCCAAAAGCCCAGGGTCAACCTTACCAAATACATAGATACAAGACACACACATATACACACAAGTGGTACATATACCTGCTTGGCCTTGTATCCGAGGCGGTGGGCTGTGATGAGGAAGAAGAACACTTCAAGCCAGATATCAGCTGGGGAAAGAAAAAGGAAAGAAGCAAACAGAATTAATTGGCAATTAAAGGGTGAAAGGAGCGATGCCGTTTCATTTGTATATTTTGTTATAGAAGAATAAGTTTTTTTTTATAAAACATGTCTCCTACTGTACTTAACTGAGGGAACGAAAGTAACGCAGCCAGATTGGTATTTGTCAAAAATTGTACCTCTTTCTTCTTCCCCAATTTCTCTGCTATTTTCCTCCGTCTTTCTCCTTTACTGTAATCTTATTTTGTTAATACAATCACAGCTTGGGTAGTTAATTCCAGCTGGTTATCTTTAATTGCAAGTTGTTGTGGTGAATATTGGTCGGTTTTGGTTGAAGTTCAGCCCAACGATTACAAGTGGTATCAGAGATATAAAAAATTCTGGGGATGGATACTAGGGCCAAGGTAGTAGAGGAACATCTGAAGAAATTAGACAGAGATGTGGAAAACCCTGGAGAAGCTTTTAAAAATGTCGGTGTTAAGGTGGGGATGTCTGATCAAACCTGACAGAATCCATGTAATAAACATGATAGAATGGAGGCAATGATGAGTGAGATGAATTCTAAATATGAAGGTTGCAATGATGGCACAATGGAGCGGGCAAAGGGGAGAACCCAAGGACAAAGATAAGATAGGATCATTCGGAAACTCCACGATCAGGGAAGGGCTGTTGTAATTGGTTCAAAAATTAATCGAAAATTGGTTAAGTTTAAAACTGGGAAAATGAAAATGTATGATTTCGTGTCAACTTCGGTCATATGTTCGGACTTGATCCGATGGTCAAATTACAAAAGTAAATAGACCAAGTTATTCTACTTGTCGAGTAGATCGTCGTGGTATATTTGGAATCTCGAAATCAATTCCAGATGAATGAGAAATTACGGCCCAAAGTTGGAAGAATGAAGTATTGCAATTTTTCGGAAGGATGTAGGTTTGAAATGAAGTGTTGCAACTTTCCATGAAAAATGCTGGATTTAGGGTGTGTCCCTTCACCCATAACCCTTCATCTTCTATATATAGGACCCCTTGGATGTGTATTTGTCATTCCAATTAATTCCATAATTCCATATTATTCATTTCATGTTAAGTTACATAAAACACTTTGTAGAAGTGATTATCTTTTGCATCAAAATCATTGTTACAGTAGAGAGGGAATTTCGTTCGAGTTCGTTAGTCAAAGCCATTTGAAGTGCTCCTATGGCTTGAGGTGGTCGTTGTATCTTGGGAGATGATTGTCGAAAAATCGTTAGCACCGATGCGGGGCAAATTCATCTTAAGGACCAAGTATCAAACACTTGCCTTGACCAAAAATTCATCACTTGCATCTTTCTTCCTTCATTTTCTGATTTCTCTTCATTATGATTTGATTTCAAAAACTGATTAACATTATTTACATGTTTGTTCTGCGAGGTTTAATTCAAAGAATAACTTACTTTTGTTCAAGAATTGAAAAAAGATAAATCCATATTCATGCATTCAGATTCGGTAACTATTATTGTTTTGCTTCTCAAATTTTATTTTGGTAAGTCAAAATTACGTTTCGATTTCACGCAAATAAACGGTATGCTTTTATGAATATAATAGGCACATAATCGGTGTATTCCCCAACAAGGGCTACTCACACCAAAAATAGGTATAACATCTGAGAGCAGTATGGATAAGGGAAATAGGAGACTGGAAGTGAAGCTACCCAAGATCGATTTTCCTTATTTCAATGGGGAGGGTCCAAGGGAGTGGCCGAGGAAGGCACAAAAATACTTCCAAATCCACTAAGTGCCGGATGGAGTTAGAGTCAGAATTGCAGAGATGTATCTAAAAGGAAGGGCAGATGTGCGGTTCCATGGGTTCATCAATAGTAACCCTGGGGCTGATTGGAGTTTATTCTCAACCGAGATTTGTAGAAGGTTTGCTAAATCTACAGCAGAGGAAATCATCGAAGTTTTCAGCAAAATCAGTTAGAAGGAAAGTGTGGCTCAGTATCAGGGGTTGTTTGAGGATCTTAAGTCTCAAGTTATGCTCTCATTACCTCACCTTGCAGAATCCTATTACATTTCTATATTCACCGGTGGATTAAAGGAAAAAATTAAATCCATGGTTAAAATTGTTAGACCAACTTCTGTATCCCAAGCTTTTGAAATAGCCCTTTATATGGTCCAATATACCCCCAAAAACCTCCTGATAGTAACCCCAAACATTTACCTAACGTCAGCACTGACCCAAGCCAAAAAAATCAAACACATCCATTGAAGTTCAGAACCATTACCCCTTCCGACATTCAAACCAAAAGAAGTTTGGGACTCTATTTTAGGTGTGATGCGAAGTACACCCCAAGACACATATGCAAGAATAGAATGCTTAATTTTATGCCGATTGATGAGGAAGAGATGAAGGTAGACGACGAAGAAAAATTATCAGCAATTTATGAAAAAGAGGAAGAATGGAGATTTTTATCAATGCCCTTTCTGGGAGTCTGAAATCTAAGACCATTAGGATTCCAGGACAAATCAAGAGAAAGAAGGTGTCTATCCTCATTGATAGTGGTAGCACTCACAATTTCATCGATGAAAAATTAGTGTGGGAGTTGAGATGCAAAGTAGAGGTCACTCTAGCTGTGACAGTAACTGTAGCCAATGGGGATAAGCTGTGCAGTAGTGCTACATGTAATCCACTAAATTAGACCATGCAAGGAACGGAATGCCAATTCCAGCTGAGGGTGCTGAAGTTGGGACGGAGTGATATGGTGTTGTGGGTAGATTGGTTAAGCCAGTTTAACCTAGTCATATTTGGTTTCGAACAAAGCAGCATTAAATTTTGTTATAAGGGAATGGAAGTTGAACTAAAAAGTGAGTTGGGAAAGGATGAAATTTTGATGATAGGAAGGGAAAAGATGGACCAGTGGGTTCGTGGCTCAAATCCATTAGTGATAGAAGGTGAAAAGTAATCACCTCCTGTGGAGATACATGATATTATCAAACAGTACTCGGATGTATTTGAAGAGCCAAAAGGGATGCTACCTCCTAGATTCAATGACCATAAGATTCCACTGAAGGAAGGAGCTCAACCTTTCTGAATAAGACCCTACAGATGCCCGTATATACAGAAAACAAAAATGGTGAAAGAAATGTTAGAGGTTGGGATCATCCAGCTAAGTAACAGCCCATATACCTTCCCGATGTTATTGGTTAAAAAGAAGGATTGAACATGGAGGTTCTGTGTGAATTACAGACAACTAAATAGCATTACCATCAAAGATAAATATCCATGCCTTTAATTGATGAGTTAATTGATGAATTACAAGGTGCTAGGTGGTTTTCCAAAATTAACCTGAGGGCAAGGAACCATCAGTTTAGAGTGGCTGAAAGTGACATACATAAGACAACATTTAAGACACACCATGGCTTATTTGAGTTCAAAGTCATGCCCTTTGGACTCACTAATGCTCCAGCCACATTCCAATGCTTAATGAATGAAGTTTTCAAGGAGTATTTGAGGAAGTTTATCTCAGTTTTTTTGATGACATATTGGTCTATGGCTGTGACTCGATATCCCATTGTAATCACTTAGCTAGAGTACTAGAGGTATTGAAGGAGCAACAACTATATGCTAAAGGGACTAAGTGTTCATTTGGGCAATCTAGAGTGGAGTAACTGGGTCACATTATCTCAGTAGTGGGAATGGCAGCTGACCCTACTAAAATTAGTGCAATGCAGCAATGGCTAACTCCCATTTCTATCAAGTAACTAAGGGGGTTCCCCAAGTTGACAGGATACTACAAAAAGTTTGTAAAAGGGTATGGAGTTCTTGCAAGACCTTAGATGGATTTACTGAAGAAGGATAATTTCACATGGGATGAAATGACAAATAGGGCCTTCCAGAAATTAAAATCAGCAATGTGTAGGACCCCAGTTTTAGCTTTACTAGATTTTACTCAACCATTCATCATTGAGACTGATGCTTGCCATGGAGGTATGGGAGCTGTCTTAATGTAATATAGAAGACCAATTGCCTACTTCAGCAAAGGAGTTTGCAATGAGAAACTAAGAATGTCCATCTATCAGAAGGAACTTCTGGCATTAGTTACTGCGGTGGAGAAGTGGAGGCATTATCTGGAGGGACATCATTTCATCATCAAAACAAATCATCAGTCATTAAAGTATTTGTTAGAGCAAAGGATAACTACATCCATTCAACAAGAATGGTTGACTAAACTACTAGGACTCAGCTATGAAATTCAACAAAAGAAAGGGGTAGATAATGTCGTGGCCGATGCTCTTTCCAGGAGAGAAGAATCATCTATGGAAGTGGCAGCAATTTCTAATGTAACACCCATTTGGATACAGGAAGTGATAAGTAGCTACTAAGATGATGCAATGGCTGCAAATCATATTGAGTAATTGTTGATTAAAACCCAATGAAGACTCTGAATTTTCCTATCACAATGGTTTACTCAGATTTAAAGGCAAGATATATGTGGGATCTGGAGGTTAGATAAGGGCCAAGTTGATTCAAAATATCAATTCTTTCCAAAATGAAGGCTACTATGGTATTCAGGGCTAAGCAACACTTTTATTGGTCAGGGATGATTAGATATATCAAGCGGAAGATAATTCAGTGTGATGTTTTTCAAAGATGCAAGGTAGAACATGTTCCCTACCCTGGCCTACTACAACCTTTGCCTAAACCACAATATTCATGGAGCCACATATCCATGGATTTTACTGAAGGCTTGCCCTCTTCAAAAAAGAAAATAGTTATCCTGGTAGTGGTGGACCGATTTACTAAATACGGACACTTCATAGCCTTATCTCATCCCTTCTCTGCAATCATAGTAGCCAAAGTCTTCCTTGATAACATCTATAAGCTCCATGAAATGCCTCAAAGTATTATGTTAGACAGGGACAAGATTTTTACTAGTGGGTTTTGGCAGGTGCTCTTCAAAATGATGGAAACCAACCTGTACCTGAGCTCTACGTATCATCTACAAATGAACGGGCAAACTGAGAGGCTTAACCACTGTTTGGGAATGTATTTAAGGTGTATAACAGTCCACCAACCTAGGAGATGAATTGACTGGTTATCACTGGCTGAATGGTGGTATAATACGACCTACCACACAACAATTAAAATGAGCCCCTTTGAAGCCTTATATGGTATTAAACCACTGCATTTGGCATTGGGAACTTATTAGCAAACCAATGTGGCAGCAGTGGAAGAACTAGTGCAAGAGAGGCATCAAATGGACCTACTTCTAAAAGAACACCTTGCTCAAGCCCGAGCAAGGATGAAATTCTATGCTGACCAGCACAAAGTAGAAAGAGTGTTTGCAGTTGGTGATTGGGTGTATTTGAAGTTACATCCTTACAAGCAAAATTTTGCTATGAGAAGGACTAATCAAAAGGTAGCTACCAAATACTATGGACCTTACAAAATCATCAGGAGGATTGGCCAAGTGGTGTATGAATTGATCCTACCCCATACTTCAAAAATACACCCAGTATTCCATGTATCTTTACTTAAGAAAAAAATAGGAGAACATGAGGTACCTATTTTGTTACTACCAGAGAGCGGAGATCAGGAAATGATCTACATGTAACCTGAAATGGTGACGGAAACTAGAATGATCTAGAGAAATTAGTAGGTAATGACACAATGGCTGATTCAGTGGAAATGCTTTGACAGGGATGAGGCCACTTGGGAAGATGCAGCTGCAATTCAAAACGAAATTCGTCTCTTCCAACCTTACAGACAAGGTCATTTTGAGGGGAACGTATGTGATGAGGAAGAAGAACACTTCAAGCCAGATATTAGCTGGGGAAAGAAGAAGGAAAGAAACAAACAAAATTAAGCAATTAAAGGGTGAAAGGAGCGAAGCCATTTCGTTTTTATATTTTGTTATGGAAGAATACGTTTTTTGTTATAAAACAAGTCTCTTACTGTACTTAACTGAGGGAACTAAAGTAACGCAACCAGATTGGCATTTGTCAGAAATTGTACCCTTTCTTCTTTCCCAATTTCTCTGCTATATCTCTCCGTCTATATCCTTTACTGTAAGCTTATTTTGTTAATACAATCACAGCTTGGGTTGTTAATTCCAGCTGGTTATCTTTAATTGCAAGTTGTTGTTAATATTTATTGATTTTGGTTGAAGTTCAGCCTAACCATTTCACAGGCCTTGTTAGGGCGGGTTGGTCTAGTGACACGTACAACAGCGGGAAGCTGACGATACTCCCAGCAGTGGACCCTCAGCAAGAACCTCATAGCATCAAACTGCTTCTTCTTCCATAATTCCGACACATAAGTATACGCCCCTGTAAATTCCAAGCCAAACTAAAATCCATCAAAAATTTCCTTAAGAACAATACATGTATTTATGTTTATATAGTTGATGAGTCCGATGTAGCAAGGAAAAATGGATTTGCAGGTAGAAAGAATACCCATTGATGCTGATGTCGTTGTATGGAGCTTCGACTGAGAAAATGCAAAGAAGATTGGATTAGGGTTTTAAGAGAATGCTGCGACTATTGAAAAGACTCAAGCAGCCCGGGTTTTATAATAATTTACTGTGTAGGCCACTAGAGGGTGGGAAACCGGGAATTCAAAGTGGGAAAGTCATGAACGGACACTTATCTAATTATTATGATTTGAGTTGGGCAATGTTGACCTAAAAATATGTTTCCAACAGATACCAAACCCACCATCGCACGAAATCCTAGTCCAGCACGCTAAGACAAGTGGACAGTCTGAACAAGGGTGTGGGAGCGACTTAAAGGTGTGGGACGAAAACGGTCGAAATCTGACGAGATGTTTGCATAACGATTGTACAATAATTATCAATCGATGTTTGAAGAATACGTATATGAATTCGTGTACGTTGCAAGAGAGTAAAATGTAAAGAATATTGTACGTGTTCTTGTGTTGAATCTTGCATTAGCTTTGTATGGGGTACATGGGGGAGTATTTATAATGTTACGAGTTAGATTGTGGTCATCAATTGAGAGTACACGTGACCTCATCTTGCTAATTTACATGTCAAACTGTAGGTGTCAAGTTTGACCTCCTAGCTTGCTATACATTTATTAATTTGCGGAGCCGCCTCTACTCTGACAAGACAAGACAAGACAAGACACTAACACTCTATGATGGGTGTCCCATCAATCATTCAAAGAAGATTCTTGTGTAAAGCCGGATCTCTGGGGAGAAGTGATGCAAGGGGTGCTTCAAGGCTTTGACTTTCGCATGATAGGCCTCCGTATGAACGACCTCGGAAAAACAAACCACTTAGGCACAACACTTTGGCATTCCAGAATCTGGGCCACGTCACTGGCCGTGTTCGAGTGGTTCCTGATTCTTTGTTGGCCTGTGGGACTCGGCCACTATGCCAAGTAGTTCGACAAAGGTGGGCCCTGGGTCTTATTGGGTCAGCCAAGTGTGTCAACACGTAATAGGCAAAACTCTCTAAACGAACTAAACTGAATTGGACTTGAATCGAATCTCGCAATTCTTCTTAAATTAAATACTTAAATGAGTATCTGAATTGAACTCGTCGGTTCTTAGTTCTAGATTAAGAACCAAAAAATCGAATAAGAAGCGAATCTTCCTACTTTTTAAAATTTATTTATTTTAAATAAGCTAAATTACTTTATTTTTTCTAAATATATTTGCTAAATAGTTAATTTAACTCAAAACCAAAAATATGATTTTTATATTTCTAATTTTCAGTCCAAGCTTAACTTAATCAAATTGACCTATGTTTTATTCATATCCGTTATTTTATCGTAGTGCTATTTCTATCATTTTGGAAAAATCGAATTGAAGTTCGACAACGCTTCTCTTGATTATTGTGAGTTCACTATCTTCCTCTTCCTATAATTTTAACAATCAAAATTATAAAGAACTCAGTAAAGAAAGATGCAAAAAATACATGAGATTGGACTATATTATTTTGTAAAAGCTAAGATTAAATTATCATTAGTAGAATTAATGTAACTTTGTAAATATTAAAAAAATTTAATTATAGTACAGAACTTGGGAAAGTTTCATAATTAAATTTGGATATGCAATTCTCCTTTCTAATACCCGAAAATTTCGGGTCTGATTCGATTCTCGTCAGAACCGAATGAATCAGGCCATGTCCAGCCCTAATTTGAACGGAATATGTAACTTGATTGATGTTTGGTGATGATTAAAATTAGATTTTTTAATATATTGTGATTGAAGTTTTTGAAATGTGATTTAAAAGTTGTGGAATCTATGAAAGATGTGGTTAATATTGATTGTTTGATTTTGACTTATATCAAAACAGGATTTTAAACAAAACCAAACATGCAAAAAAAAAAAAAAATTGTTTGTGCCAGTGACAGATATAGCACAAAAATTCAAAATTTTAATTTCAACATCAATTTCCATTAAAGAATAATTTATTAGTGGTGGACATGATTTTATTTGATTTTGGTTTCAAGAGAATCAGACCGAATCATGGATCAATGATTATTTTATTTTATTTTATATAATGGAATCAAATGATTTTTTTTAAAGATATGAAACAAAGCTAAAATCGAACTGATTTCATAAATTTTCAGAGTAGCACCATATCTATAAGTTAGTAATATATATCTAAATAAGAAAAATAAACATCAAACATTCAGTAAATTTAGATTATCAATTATCAAGATCAAAGAAGTCCAAATTAACAAACATAATATAGTCATAATTCGAATACATTATTCAAATTTTATCCATATATAAAAAATTGTCAAATAAGTAATGACAATGATTCACTAATTAATTACAGTAGTTTTGACAACACACACTCCACAATAAAAAGATGAATTATACAAAACTTTTATAGTCCACTTTTACCGGCAATCATTAACCGTTTAATATTAAATAAATGTTTATTTGATTTTTCTCTATTTGTGAAAAATACAAATAATTCATCAAACAATTAAGTTGAAAAAAAAAATTGATTTAAAATCTTTTTAAGTGACTGTCAATTCCATTTTCCCATCTTGAAAGAGTCTCCTCTACTGACGTGATGAAACACAATGCCAACACGTCGTAACATTATGTAAATTGAAAAAGAGTGGAACATAAATGATTCAAATTAATACAAATTTAGGGTGTACACAATTAATGGGCGGTCTCCAATAACCCATAAACGATTACTGGCATGTCTTCAATTAATAGGTTGTTTCCAACGAATACAGAAGCAAGGTCTCCACTAGTTAACATCTATATAAAAAAGGAATAAAATTAATCTCCTGTATGATGGCCATTATTTGGTTAAAACGATGATTTTGGTTCTCAGTTCTAGAACTAGAATCAAACTAGAAATAGAACCAAATGATTCTCGGTTCAAAGAACCGAAATCATTTCATTTCTTTCATGGAATCCGCTCGATTTGATTTAGTTCTTGTTTAGTTTGGTCGAAACATTTTGTCCACCCTAAGAATTTATAAATTAATAAAAATAATTTGTGGGTATATAGATAATACTAGTGAGTTTATTGAAATGTGTAGTTGAAAATGGAGTTTAAGCATTTATAAATGATTTATATATCTTTGTCAAATGGAGACTTAATCCATGTTTGGTCCTCATTTTTTAAAATTTATTTTTCTTCAAACTTATTTTCAATTGTACATTATATTAAAAAAATTTATAAACTTTTTAGCCACTCACTTTCATCACATAAACCAAACAGTGACTTAATAGTTTGCAATTGAATAGAAAGATTACAATTATTCTAAAAAAAAATCAATAAAGTAATTCCTACATAAATAATATTTGTCTTTTAGGTTTATTTCCTATATATATAAAAGAGCATAACTTTTGCTAAACACGTGTCGCAATTTCCTATCGTCGCCCTAATTTTTTTTTTTTCCATCTTCACCCAACATCACCACATCTTTATTTTCATACACACTACACTAAAAAGGGGGCTATTGCAACTGTCAAAAAACGTTGCAATAGACTAGGCTTTTGCAACGTTTAGCAAACGGCTAAACGTTGCAAAAGCAAATGTTGCAATAGACTAGGCTTTTGCAACTTTTAAAAGATGTTGCAATATCTAGGCTTTTGCAACGTTTGCTAAACATTGCAATGGCCTATCTATTGCAACATTTTTTTAAACGTTGCAATATCTAACGTTGCAATAGATAGATATTGCAACGTTGTAATAGCCTATGTATATATTGCAACGTTTGTTAAACGTTGCAATAGCTAATTCACGTTTTTTTTAATCTATGCTTAATACTACTAAAAATCCTGTTCTTTGATCAAAAAAGTCATTCAAAACTAACAAACATGTACCACCAAAATAATAAACTAACAAACACATTACTCATTAAATTTGTAAAATATTCAACACATAATCTCTTCCAAAATAAAATTAAGAGCCTCCAAACATGTACTACCAAAATGTAATTAGGAAACTACAAAAATTGAAACTTAAACTTGAAATCGTCGCATGCTATTTGATCAATACCATTGCCACTAAGAGTCTAATACAACTCTTTGGCCAAGCAATAGTATTTCCCATGGCTTCACTAAGAGTGCGGAATTCATTTGTGGGTCTGTATATGGTCAAATTACCCATATAGACTTCCTCAACCTAAACCTTCCAATAGTCTCGATCGAGTGGCAAGTGATGCACCTTTGCACTTGGATCTGTTGTAGCAATTTTCCCTTCTGCTACGACTTCTTCCTCCTCAAACTTGTACCAATGCAACAATTGACATCTTGCATTTGTCTTGGGGGTGGTACTTCCTTGGACACCACTTCCTTGGTGTGACTACAAATTCATAATAAACAAAAAGTATTCTTTTTAAAATTAGAATGCTACAAACTGAATATATATTAAATAAACATTTAATAATATAGGAAATGGAAACCTGAGTAAAAGTATTTGAATTCCTATCCTTCACAGTCGGTATAATAATACAAAAATTGCAAAATTTATTATACATGAATTGGCTATATAAAGCTATATAATCATAAAATTTATAAAAAGTAACTACTTATAACCCGCTGAGAAAACCTGATAAATGCTTTTATTTTTTCTTTTAATGCTCCAATCCTTTGTGCCTGAATCTGTACTTGGCTTTCAAGTTCTCTAACTCTCCAATTACTTTGTATTTGTCCATCCACTTTTGATGGTACAACTCCAAATCCGGGTCCCCTAACTCTCCCATGATGTTCGGGACCTAAAATTCAAGCTATAGCATCATCATGGATGGAATCTTCGGCAGGCATATCAAAAATTGATGTGGCACAATCTTCAATCTTTTTCTACACTTATGAAACTCAAATCAAATAGTAGCAAGTGATACAACTAAAAAATCAAATTATGCTTAATTGACCATTGGTATAATACACATACCAATGTTTCGGCAACTGTTTCATTAATTGGTTTTCCATCTTCTCTGAGATGTCCATATTTTCATACTTCTGTTCTTAACCCTTTTAAATGTGGATTCTTTTTCTTCTGTAGTACAAATGTAGTAATCAAATATATTGAAATTGGACAATTCAAGTAAAAAGACATGATATGTTCGTAAGGAGTACAATTTCATAAGCCACACGTGGATAACCCTTTCTACCCATAGTATGGAGAAGCTTCTGATTAGTTCGCATGTTGCTGAACCTGGAACTTCTCTCCTATTGAAAAAAGAACGAAGTATAAAATAACAATAATTAAAATAAGGGTTAAGCTTTACATGCAAATATACTTACATGAAAATTAGCAGAAAGAGTATCCTCAACAAATTTAACCCAGACTTCTTCAAAGTTGACATTCTTTGGTCTAAGAAGGGTAATAGTGCGTGCTCTATTCACAGATGATTCAACTTGAGTTCTAATTTATTTTCTCAATCTTGATTTGAATATCCTCCAGTACTTTCCCATACATTGAAATGTCATTCTTTGATGACAATCACTGATATTGAACCTTTGTTGTATTTATGCACAATCATGAATTTAAGACTTTAGAAAATGGTATCATTAAGAAAGAAATAAATACAACGTAATAATCTCAAAAGGTAGTTACGAAATGTTACCTACACGAAAGTCCAGAGCTCCATTTTAGTCTCTTCATTCACTGAAGTCCAATACTTAATTACAACATGCACATGTTCTCGTACCATGGCCCCAACTATGCTAGAAATTTTTTTCGATTTCTACCCAACAACTTGGCCACATTCATTGAATTCTAAATTTATCTTCTGATAATTATATTCAGGAATCATCTTCACTTGTGTTGGACCTCTTTTCTTTTTTCGGAGCATTTACAGTTGTTCGCAATGTGGTTTGCTCATCATTAGTTGGACTAGTTATAGTATTGTCTTGTTCACTAGAATTGTTTAGTCTCTTACTTGTCTCCCAAATTGCATTAGCAATTGAAACTCTTCTTCTTTTAGAACTCTTCAAAGTTTGTTTAGTTGGCTTTGAGAATACAACATGAAAACATAAGTTAAATGCAACTATTTTCAAAACTTAGCATATATCTTATGTATTATAAGAAAACACAATTACCCGAGTCTTGTCCATCGTATAAAATGTATTTTGGATTGAAAAGATTCTCTAGAGCTAGAATAAAAACCTACAACATAAAAACAAATAGATGTTATTCAACATTTCATCGCAATATGAATGGATAGATAAATCACATGTCAAAATATTCTAGAAAAATTGATCATTATGTTAAAAGGATGTTGTCTACAAAAAAGGGAGTTACCAAACTACTTTACGTGTCACACAGTACGCCTTCAACATCTATCCTTGCATAATTGTCATCTTCATCATGGTTGTCTGTAATTGGCTGTGATATATCTAGTGGAATAGTTTCTTCATAATTAGTATCTTCTTCCAAATGTGATGCATCAAAGTCTCTTTGTAGCGCTTGCAAAGCCACATACCAATTAGATGTTTCATTTTCCCTAGAATAAAATACTTGTTTCGCCTGTGTTGCCAAAATGAACGGATCATTTTCAAATTGTCCGTGTCCTTCGTTAAGATTAACCAAAGTGAATCCATCTTCCTTTTTTATTCCGTTCACAATATTTACCCAATCACACTTGAATATTGGAACATGAAATGTATTATAGTCATTCACTATAACGTCAAGCAAAACTCCATAATAAAGAACTTGCCCAACCATTGTGCATTATCTTTTGCACTAGATCTACATATGGTCATTGCTTCAACTAAAACGCCACTACTTTGATGAGATTTTTCTGCATCTTTAGTGTGAAATCGAAGACCATTTATAACAAAACTAGAATATGACATGGATTGATATTTAGGACCACATGCAAGCCACTTCAAATTGTTCGAAACTTTGTTTGTCAATAGCTAAATTTGAATATGTTATTATGTTAAAAATGTTAGAAATAAAAGAATAAATAGCACAACTTTGAAACATTTATTTGTTGACGTGTATTTCAACCTTATCATCCAACCAGGCAGCAAAAGCATCAATGTGCTTCTTGTTCAATAAAGTCTCATTTCTTTCCCGTCATTTGTCAAAACTCTTCAATTCATCCATATGCATCCTAAGGTGAATAAAATATATCAAAAATTATGGTTAACTACTTAAAATTATTGAACTCTATATTTAATAAACGTACTCTATGTATAGTTGAACTTCTGTACTATTCAATAACACGTAGCGATGAGCAACTTTCAACATCTCATTGGATAGTATAATTGCCTTCCATTTAGAAATTGTATGCCCCGCAACTAGGAAATTAGTCTCGTATTCTTCATTGCGTACAGGCTTAGAACTTATTTTAGATGCTTGTGCTACGTATTTGCTACAAAACTTTGCATTTTTTTTTCAACAATATATCGTTCAGCTATGCACCCTTCAGGTCGTGTATGATTTATAACATACCCTTTCAACACTTTCATATATCTCTCAAATGGGTACATCCAACGATATTGTACTAGTCCACATAGACGAACTTCTCTCCCAATATAGATTGTTAAATGAACCATTATATCAAAAAAGGAAGGCGGGAAGTACCTTTCCAATGTGCATAAAGTTTCAAAAATGCCCTTCTCTAATTGTTCAACCTTATTTCTATCTACAATTCCTTGACATATTTCCTTCAAAAATGAACTCAATTTAAAAATGAAATTCCTTGGTCCTTTAGGTAAAAGCTCTCTCAACGCAACTGATAATAATTGTTGCATTAACATATGACAATTATGAGACTTCAACCTAGCTATCTTACATTCTTCCACCGATATGCAATTTTCAATATTAGATCCATAACCATCGGGTAATCTCAAGTTAGCAAGCCTTTTGCAAAAAAAATTGATTTTCTGCTTTTGATAAGGTGTGAGGAGCAGCTGGTAGATAGAATTTATTTCCTCTACTCTGAGGATGTAAATCATGCCTAATAATCATTTCTTCCATGTCCTTACGAGAGTTAATGTCATATTTAGATTTTCCTTTCACAAATATTCCTCTCTACATGCATCACATCCAAATTATGACGTGCAAGTAAAGTCTGCAAATCAAATGCCAATGTCATAAAAACTATACACAATTATAAGTATTGAATAAAAATGAAGAAAATATCACAACAATTACCTTCCAATATGGTCGATTGAAAAATATTGACATCTTCTTCCACGTTATATTAGATTGAGTTGTATTTTTCTTCCTCTTCCGTTTCCCACTTTTTCCTCAGTCGTTTGTAATTTTATCAACTTCAATAAAATGTTTTTCACCATTTTTTATCTGTGGCCTAATACCATATTCAATATGTCCATTAAACCATCTTTTTTTTATGCGAAACGGATGATCAAACGCGAGAAATTTTCTATGTCCCATGTACGCAAACTTCCTATCATGCTTCAACTATAGTGAACATGTACTCTCACGACAAATAGGGAATGCAATTTTTCCTTTGACGGGCCACCCAGATATATTTTCAAATGCAGAAAAATCATATATTGTTCACATCAAAAGAGCTTTTAAGTTAAATGTAGACTTTGTAACAACATCATACATATCAACCCCATCATTCCATAACAACATTAAGTCGTCTACAAGTGGTGCCAAATAAACATCTATGTCATTACCTGACTGTTTTGGTCCCGGGATCAATAAACTCAACATTAAACTTTCCTTTGATGTGCAAATTGAGGGAGGCAAGTTATATATAGTTAAGATTACTGGCCAACAACTGTATTTAGAGTTAAGATCTTTGAAAGGATTAAATCCATCAGTGGCAAGACCTAATCTAATATTCTGAGGATCGGATGCAAAATCTGGCCACCTTCGATTAATCATTTCCCAACTCAATGAATCAACTGGATGCCTAATCTTACCGTCTGAACTTTTATTATTTGAGTGCCATCGAAGTTGTGTTAACATCTCATATATTCCAAACATTCTCTACAGTCTTGGTATTATAGGAAAATAACGCAAGACCTTGGATGGGATATTTTTCTAAATTTTTTTTGTCTGTTTGTTAATTTTCCATCTCGAGCAACCATATTTTGGACATAATTCAGCATGCTCAAGCTCCTTTCTATATAGACAACAATCATTTAGGCAAGCATGTATCTTTTCATAACCAAGATCAAATGTATTGACAAGTTTTTTCATCTCGTAAAATGAGTTTAGAAGTGTATTATTATCTGACAACATGTCTCGAACAAGATTTATAAGTTCATCAAAACCATCTGATAACCCATGTGAAGCTTTATGTTTAAACATTGCAACCGAAGCTGACATCTTTGTAAATGCCCTACAACCAGGATATAAAGGAGTTTTAGCATCATTAACTAAACTTTTAATCTCTTCATCTCTTCCATCAGGACGGTTTTCACGATATACATCATGCTGTACATATAAATCCTTAAACATCCTACTCAACTCAGGCATTTCTACAACATTCTGATTCGATGAACCTGGTTGCTCTCCATGAAATATCCAAGTAGTATATGTAGGATCCATACCTTTAATAACCAAATGTTCATAGACTATATCATAATGATGATGCATTAGATTCATACACTTAACACAAGGATATACTATCATTTCTGAATTGCATTTTTTACGAGCTCGTTCAACAAAATTCTGTGCTCCATTGCTATATGTTCTTGAAAATCTACGAGTAAATCTTTATGATCATTATACATTGAAATTATTTTCATTTGGTAACTAGGTTCATAATATCTAATTTCAGATGATAACCTTGATAATTACAACCACTCTTTGACCATTATACGTAAAGCTATTATCCAACACTAAACATCGCAATATTCAAAAAATAGACGTGCAGGATTAAACTCTAACTAATAGATATTAACAGGACAAAGGTGAAATAGTAGAAAGAAGAAAATTGACGCAATATATCTTAGGTGTAAAAGCAATTCTCCTTTGGCAAAGAAGAAGTATGCCTTTGCATGTATACCTTGCCAAATAAATCAATCAATGATATTGCTCTAACGACAATCAAAATATAATTCATTAAGCCGACAAGGCAACAAAAATAATTCATTAAGCCAGCAAAAAGGTGCATAATTTGCATTACATATTTTTACATCAAACCATAAGAATGAGGAGGATAGTAAGCAACAATCATCATAGATTCTTTGCGAATTTGGTACTTCTAATGGTAGGAATGCAGTTTCCTTGATTTGGAAGTATTTCTACAAATTAACTTCGTCAATGTTTTGCCATGGGGTTATAGGATAATGAATAAGGAGTTAAAGAAGCAAGACAGATATCGTCTTCCCTCTAATTGGACGGTGGTTACTCTTGTATGTACCTCTCCAATGGATAGAAACTAAAATCACACAAAAATGTGATTCTTGATATGTTGAGAAACTAAAAAAAAGAATATAAAGATTACTGCACCAACAAATTGTTGGAAGAGACTATTAAAGTTAGAAGATCAAGACGTTAATATCAAAATAAATAAGATCTAGCTTAGAATGTTGCTACACAAAAATGCAATAAATCAACAAACATTCATTCGTGATGCCACAAACCATACCCTAAAAATAAATTTGTATCTAATATCCAACGTGAAAATTTTTTTTACTATGAGCAAATATCATAAATATGACATCTCAGTTTTAGTATGGTTCTCAAATCATTCAATGAATTCATACTTTAGGCTAAACCAAATGCTCAACAATGAATTCATAATACAAAATTGAATAAAAGCATACATAGGCTACATGGTTGTCCAACCAATAAAAAATTAGCTAATGTTCAAGTCATAATAATTAAATTGAATACATACCAGGTTCTCTAACAAGGAAGAAAAGACGACGGAGAAGGTGAATTCTTGAGGTTAACCAGAAGTTCCAAGCTTTGTATCCTCCCGTTCATCTTGCTTGATCATTAAGAAATCCCCAATATGTGTTTTCTAAAGTTGAAACATGTCTCTCAATTCAAAATATTTTTTTAAACAATGTGTGTTAATTACACAAATTTTATGTGTGATCTTTTTACTTTTATTTAGTGTGTGCGAGAAGCAAATTTAGACTAAAACATTTGTGTTTCTGTATCTCTTAATTATAAAATATAAGATAAGATGCATTGTCTCACAAATGAATGAGAACAAAAGAGAACAAAACCAAATTTATGTTCAACTTCTATTAATGATCTAGAAATAGTGTTTTGTTTCTTTGATTTTCAAGACACCAAAAAGGTACCAATAAAAACACAGTATCCTATTACTGATCTTTGTGTGTCCAAACACACCCCTCCAATTCGAGTCACTGTAAGTCCTAAATTGTAGGTCTTATGTGAAGGAAATAGCAGCCTTGACCTGGTGCCCTTATTTATGTATCTGAACACTTTTGAGCATCATTTAAACAGGGCAGTGATATATAAATATTCTGGACTTAAATAACAAACTCTAGAAGCAATTGCTGCGTTCATGAATGTGTAATTGTTTTATTACACCACTTTATATATAGTTCATTTCATTCATGATTCTAGTTTCTAGATTATATCTAAATTTTGACTAACATCTCCCTTTTCTTTTTTCAGAATCAAGAAAAGAAAATTCAAAAGGCTGAATTGGAAAATGCAAGTCAGATATGTGAAGCGTACTGAGGAAAGCTGCTGCTTATTTTAAGAGAGATGGAAGAGCAGAAGTTAAAAATATCAGTGAAGGTGCAAAGTGTGAGGGTCAACCTCTAGACTTGAATTGAATTGGTTGAACCCATAGTATTCCTTTGCATACTTGCACTAGAAGAAGTATTTCAAGTCTCTAACTCTCCCACTAGAAGAAGTATTCCTTTGCATACTTGCACTATGAATTTCCTTTTCAGATCTCACACCTTTATGCCAAGAAAATATTTTGAGAGCACCCAAGTCTTTGATTTTGAATTTGTCATCAAATGAGTTTTTAAAAGAATGAATGATTTCCATATTGTTACCAGCCACTATAACATCATCAACATACACTAATATAGCTATAAAAGAATATTTTGTACTTCTTGTGAACAAAATATAGTCTTAGACTCTACATTGAATCTTATGTCTAATACCTACAAAATAAGCAGATCAAGGTCAATAAGACAATAACACGTTCTCTTTTGTAAGACGACAATATAGCAAACAACTTCTGGGCTTGATGTACAGAGTAATGAAATGATGTCTTGTTTTAATTAAGCTAAAGTCATTTTGTTCTTCCCTGATAGTAATATTTTCCAGTAAGACCGCAAGGTAAATAAGCGTAAAACTAGAGACATAATCAATATTTGGAAACCCATTGGTGGGCGGGAAAGTCACTTACAAGTTACATTAATTGTTGGAAAATTCCCATTCCTCTTTTGACAAATTTAATAACTCCGAGCAGCCATCTTCAAACATGATCTGTCGAAGCAAAAAGATGAGTAAATGGAACTTTTCTTGTTTGGAAACAGAAAATTGCATCAGAATAGCCATTGCTGCCCACCAAATGTCTTCTTGTGGCCTTATCAAATCGTTTTATCATCCCAAAAGACCTGACAATTATGAAGCAAAATGAAACAGAATATTCACTGGTTCGACGACGAAAATGCCCAAGCCCCAGCTAATAACCACTTGATAGAAGGAGGCCACTCAATGTTTGAACTCACTGGGAGTCTGAGCTAGTGGCCAGTGGGACTCGAGCCTCGAGGCTCCGTGCCTCTGTCGCTCCAGCAAACTACGAAGCCAAGTAGCCAATTAACCAAGCGAGGAACTCAAAGACTGAAACTCTGAAAGACTGGAAGAGTTCAAGTCTGGATTCCGGAAGTCTGCAACTGGAGTTGGAAGGGGAAGAAGGAGAAGTCGAGTGAGAGATAAAATCGAATGGATTTCAATTTGGGAATTTTAGGGATAATGGATAATGGATTTCAATTACGGGTTTGGGCTTGAGCTTGAGAGTTTTGGATTATAAATGGGTATTTAAATTACAATTTTGTTTGGGCTAAAAAATGGAGTTGGGACAATTTTATTTGGACATGGGCTGCTCACAAAAATGAATGGGCTAAACCAAAAAAAAAAAGAAGAAGGAAACTAATGTATCTTTTGCAACGTTTTTGAAAAGTTGCGAAAAGTCTATTTTTTGCAACGTTTAAAAAACGTTGTAAAAGGTACCTTTTCGCAACATTTTTTAAACGTTGCAACGTTTTTTAAATGTTGCAAAAAATAAAACTTTTCGCAACTTTTCAAAAACGTTACAAAAAAGTATCATTGGCAACATTTATTTTAAAAATGTTGCCAAAACTCAATATCATTGACTAATTGTAATATTCACTTATTCAAATGTTGCAATAGACCCTTTTAACAATACTTAAATACCGAATGTTGCCTTTTATGTGTTGCAATAGACCATTTTTTGTGTAGTGACACTATTTTCCTTATACGCACAACCATCACCTCATCTAGTTTCACACTCAAACTCAAAAACTATCCATCCAACTCTTCGATCTTTAGGTCTTCACACTCTTCTTAATCGATTACCATACTATTCCCTCACCCACCACCGTCATCTCACACAAAAGAACCAAATATGGTGACGGAGTATCTGCTATGACGGTAATTAGGGTGGCAAGACCGATCTTAATAAATCCCCACGATAAAGTGGCATTTGCTGTCCATTCTTGTTTCTTCTCAGCTAGACACATCCTTAACTCAACTGTTCCCACAACATATGAAAATGACGTCTTCTCATCCGCCTCCACCAATAAAAATTACGCCTTTTAGTTATTTTGCTATTTTTCATCCTTATATTTTATACCCTTGTTTTATACGTTGGATTGAATCTATTATATTGATGAGGGATTTGGGCTTTGTTTTTCCAATCTGTTTTGTTAATGATTTTTTTTAAAAGTTAAAATATAGTGACGTGGAATTGCACTCTGAATTGGAGCGTGAAAACATAATTTAAAATTGAACACTATATTTAAAGTTTTATTCTGTGGCTTCCCAATGGAGTTGTTTGCTTTTGCACATACTATGCATCATATTATTTTGTTGGGTAGATGAGGTGGGATTTGAGAGTTGGAACGAAGATGAAGATAATTATGCATTTGTATATTCTAATCTCAACAAGGTTCATAGAAAGTTCTGGTGAAATGTTTGGTAATGAATGATAAATTGCCTGTTGATGCTTTAAAGGAAAGTAATTCTGAGCCTCTCCATCTTGAAATCAAGTCTGTGTCCTCTCTTAGATGGGGAAAATGTTTGGTTTGTTTTATTGATTGAATTTGACGTGCTTGAATCTATCTACATCATCATCACTATATCCCCATCACTTTACTTCACTACTAGTGTCCTCTCTATCGATCTCTAAGAAAAAAGCAATTTTCTAACCTTTTGAGGATTTTCCATTTTTTTAATCTCAGATCTCCGCGCTGTGCAAAGAGTATCAGCTCCGGCGACATCTCCAGTACTGTCTCCACCTTTGACGAGCCCTCCATCTCCTCCGAACGGATCTCCTGCGCCGAGTATTCAGGCTCTTTCTCCAGCTTCATCAGCTACTAATCAGGTATTCTCCGTCACACTCAACTACAATACTGACATGTGTATTTTAATGACTATTTTGCACCGATTGTGCAATGTACACACTTGATTTGTTACATTTTACAATTTTGTGGCATTCTTGTAAACATGGAACTAATGTTCCTAGGTTTAGTCAAGTTTTACTTGAGATGATACTGTTCTTGTTTAGATGCAGACACATAATGGTGTGTGATGTTCAAGGTTCGTGTTCATGTTTAAATTTTATATTTCATCGAGCTTTTTAAGCGTTGCTAGATGATAGCCATTGTAATCATATGGTCATCTCGTGAATTGGGGATTGATGCAACCGATCTTTCTTTTGTTGTAATGTAAAATATTTCAATTGAGCAGGATCTTTAAAACAACTTGATCTAAAAATAGATAAATATTATAGTTTGAATACAATTTGCAATGGTCTATGGGTCTCATAGAACTTAAATTTGATTTTTGATCAATCGCTTGCTTTTAGTACTTTTGACATGCTGGTGAATATTTCTGTCATATCTTTCCTTATACACCTAGTTTTTGTTTGCAATATAAATAAGTGGATTGAATTGGTGATACAATTTATTTCATGATGTGAATTTGCTGTCTTATAATCTCAACGAAGCCTTGCCTATTTTAAATTTGGCCAGAATATTTAGTACAACATTCTTTGCAGCTATGCTCTTTTATTGCAGGGGGATTATGAATGCAAATATGATTGTTGGTGACTTGATAAATTTCAGTCTTCCTACTTTTCTATTTACAGATTTCAAGTCCGAAAGAAAAAAGAAGCACTTATACTGTTAGCATGATCGATGATATTGATGATTAAAACTTTTTCCTGTAGGTTATGATAGATTGGCTTCTTTTTTATACTATCTCCATTTCACTTCCTTGGAAATGTATTCAGGAAACATTTCAAAGTTTGGTCAACATGAAGTCATTTCCCCTATTACTAGAAGTATCATCTCATTTCCAACATTTATTTCCCAGTTTATAAGCTTCGAGCTCAATCATCTTAATATTAATGTGTTCTATATGGCCCTGAATTAGTGATTTGAGTAGTAAATAGAACAACAAAGATGAAATATTTCCACAAAAAACTTCTCTTTTATTGAGAAAGAGATACAATAACTTTAAAAGTTATAATTACGTATTATTTAGACCTAATTAGGCATTTGAATGTTGACAAACTCTTGTCACTTCTTTGTAATTCTTTTTGGTTTTTTTTTTCTCTCTCTCAAGTTCAGAGTTTGGGGATTGGACAGGAGAAAGAACAAGCACCTGATTGTGTTGAACACAACGTCAAAATTTTTAAACCAATTAAATTCTAGGTGAGTTGATGGTTTTACAGCTTCTCAGAACTTATTTAAATATCGAGTCTATAGCTAAGTCATGGGGCTTTTATATCTTGACTTGATGCCTACATTTTGTTATTTCTTTCCCCATATTGAACTGAATGTGCATGAATTTTCATCACCATTACAAGAGATTTCTAATTCATAATCTTGAACTACTGCACTAGGATAATCACTTTATTGTTTAACCAAATGCATTTTTGAATATCTGTGAATGTTGTCATCTACTTGAACTGTGCTTCAAAAATTAGGTGAGTAATGAAATTATATCCATAGTTATGTTAAAAGGATAAATTGTTGAACAAAGTGAAAAAAAGGGGATCAATAGTTTGTACTTTCTACTACTATAAACAACAGATCCTACAATTTGTCTTTGAAGTTTTTATAAGGAAATGAGATGTAATTTTTTTGCTTTCCTGTGCTTCTTGTCGCAAATTAGGCCTTTTCCTTCAGTGTTGTCATTGCAGTATGGGGTAGTCAAATTTTCCTTGTGTAAATCTAGAGCAAGGTACTAATTGAAGAAAAAGGACTCAAGCAGTAAGCTAAATAAACATTTGAATTTTTTAGTGTATAGCATGCTTTCACTTGACACTTGTCCATCTCTATTTTAACTTCTACATCTACTTGGAACTGAGTTTTGCTAGCTCCATTTTTTGTCCTTTTAGTCATAACATCCC
This sequence comes from Olea europaea var. sylvestris, assembly GCF_002742605.1. NCBI lineage: Eukaryota > Viridiplantae > Streptophyta > Magnoliopsida > Lamiales > Oleaceae > Olea > Olea europaea. The sequence goes on along the minus strand of NC_036248.1, from coordinate 21,391,018 downwards.
TTTTCTTTGTGTTCATAATAGTTGAGAGAGCGGAGAGCCTTGAAGGAGCTGAACTATACTAATCTAAATGGAAAACCCATTCAAATATCATATTATAATCAAGACTTGAGCTCGGGCAGAAGTAGTGATGGGAATATACTTGTAAGATACTATTTTCCCTTAATTTATTGTTTGGCACGACAGTTTTCCTTCATTTTGAATAAATTAAAGTTTCCATGATCTAGTAGAATTTGGACATAGCAATTGATAAAATGTACTATTTGAGATATTTTTTTCCGAATGGCTATGGATCCATACCATACTTTAATTACTTTGTAGTATCATTACTTTACAAGAACCCAGCATTAAAACCCCTCATCTGCTTCAACACTACAGTTGCAATTGTATTATGTCAGAAAAATCTTCTTATCATACACAAATTTGTGCCATCTCTCCTAGTAGTTTTAGTTAATCATATGATTTTTGACTTGTTCATTGACTTAATGTGATATTTTAAATTAATTCACTACAATATAAAAGAGGCTAACAAAAGTAAAATGTTCATACCTTGTTCTTACTTTATTCTCTTTATCATCTGTAGTTTAAAAAAATTAAAAATTTTATCCTTCATAAATATAGTTGGGGCATATCATCTACTTTATTGTAAAAAAGTACGAGTATTGCACTATAAATATGCCCACAAATATTTTTCCACTAAGAGTCCAATGTTCATGTTGTACAAAGTATGTCTTATAAATGGAATTTTCATCCCTACATGAAGTGTATCGTTATAGTTGTACCTTTCATGTGTACTTAATGTTGACAATCTGATTTTTCTTTTCAACATATGAATATTTGAGAACTAAAATCACCGTGACTATAATTTTAGCTTATTACGTTCTTTCTTATAATTTGCTCTATTGTTTTTTTCCTTTTGTTTTCATTTTTATTCAACTGACATTTAATTGCTCATGCTTTTACCCTTGTCAAATATAACCATTTTGGTTAGTATCTAATTATGATGCTATGAAGAATACAATTGCAGCGAGAATTTAAATACAATGAATACAAAATTTTCATATCGAAAATATAAAATATACAAATATATGAAAAAAATAAGTCAATTTTGATCAACTTATGAATATCTTCTATGTTTATAAATGAATTTCTCTAAAATTTACATTTACTTATTCTCAACATTAACCAATAAACGTGCAAAGCATATTCACCCCACTAGTATCCTTAAAGTTAAGCAATTTGTACATTAAAAGTGTACATTACTTTGACATCATTTAAGTTGGCATGATATGATGGGTGAAAAAATGGTTTTTTTTTTTAAATTTTTCAATAACATATTGTAACGTGATACGATGTAAAGAGTGATGTACATGTAGCATGATTATTGATATAATAAAAAAACTCTATCTATTTTCTGAATTTGGCTTCTACAATATGTGAGAAAGTATTTGATGCAACTAGAAGTGATAAACTAGCTATAACGGTGAACTCGGCTAAAAACTGATTGATTATGAGAATGCCTACAAGTTTGAAATTAAGAGCCTATTTGGTGTTGATGATGAGAATTGATTTTTTTACCGTTACTTTGAAATGTGGGTCCTACCTATAAATGAAGAGGTAAAAAATGACGATTGACTATGGTAACTAACGATAAAAAATTGTTTTTAAACTTGAAAAATCAAAGCCAAACGAGGGCTAAATTTTTATTGATTTACCTGAAATAATGAATGTTGATTACAAGAATGATCAAAATTAAATCACTATTTTACTACCATTAAAATAAAACTCTCTTTTTCTTTTCTTTCTTTCTTTCTTTCGTTCTTTTTTTTTTTCCCATTTATACCCTCAAATTCATTTTTAACCATACATTCTCACAATAAAAGAATAATACTATCTAGTAGGGCTAGAAAACGAAACCGTCAAACCATAAAATCAAACCAAAATCTTTTTATTTTTTGAAACGTTGGCTCGTGTCCACGTGAATTTGTCAAAGTTTTGGTTTTGAACCAAACCAAACCGCATTGAAGTGGCTTGGTTTAGATTTCGATCTTTGTAACCGTTTCAAATCGTCAAGTTATTTTCCAAAAAATTCTATAAGTAAATAAATTTTATCCAACACAATTAAAACTAACTCACATTCTAGTTAAAAAAGATACGTTCATATTGACTTCCCAATTAAAGTCAATACCAAAATAGACAATTATTCATCTCAATTAGTTAATTAAATCATACACACATATCCATTGGTCATCATAATTGTTAATGCAAAACTTTCAAATTACACATATCCATTGGTCATCATAAAGTGTTGAACAACTACTACTAAACAATATACATCGACTGACCATTACAATTGTGTAGATAATTTAATCTAGATTTTAATCTAAACTCATACATTTATTTCCCTTTTACTAGTAATTTTCTCAAATTCCAAAAAATCTCAAGTCAGTTTATCTAATTTTTCTTATTTTTTTGATAATTTTTGCTATGTTTTATTGCTAGTTGTGTTGTTTTGCTTCAATTTGTGTCGGGCTCCCTTGAGTTTTTAGAGGACAATTTTTCAGTCAGGTAATTCAATTAATTATTTATATTTAATTTAGTTTATAGATTTTATTATTAGTTGCTAAAAATGATTAGGTGGATTACTTAAATGGTAAATTTGAAGATTTGACCATTGAGTCTTTTACACATTATTTTGATGGAAATTGAATACAAATAAGTACAACATTTTCACCCAAATTTTCAAAAATGTATTAGCTATTTAAATACCCACAATTATTTGGGTTTGGATTTCCTATTAGTGATCGAATTCTCGATTCCTTTATAAGTTCATTAGTGCAAATTTGGATGATGTTGTAATTTGCCATAAAAATTGGTTGTATAGCAACGAGGAACCTATAGCGATTCCTTAATATTTGGTTGAAACAGAAGCGTTGACTGATTTGCAAAAAAGTATAGAAGTTATTATTATATTTGATCTTTTTATTAATTTTATTTCATTAGTTATTTTATATCATTTAACTATAATAAATGAATTCATATACTATATTCTTATATTTATGAAGATAACGAATCATATGTTACTATTGCACATGTTACCCCAATTAGCATCGATTAATATGTTAAAATGTTTCTATCATGTTGTTGTATTGTAATGATTAAAATTTAAAACTTTTGCTCGTAACATGTTTAATGATACTTTATATGTTTTAATGTGAAATTATAGATTAATATTTATAATTCAACTTATTCAATATATGATTCAACTTTTTTTTTTTTTTTTTTTTGGCTAAACTGTGGTTTTAAATCGATCCAAATAAAAAATATGGTTAGAATTGGTTTGGTTTGACAAATCATCCGAATTGAATCGTGTTCACAACTACTATCTAGCAGTAGTGGCGTTAGAGTACAAGTTTATGCGACACAATGTTATATGTCAATTGAAGGTGAGATTAGGTGATTAATTTAATCGGCCATGCTAACGGTACATCGGGGTGTACATCACGGTGTACACCCCCCTCACATGGGTGGGGGGTCCACTCGAATATTTTATTCGAGTGGGTCCCCCCATGTGAGAGGATGTACACCTTGATGTACAAAAGTTGATGTACCACTAGCATTTTTCTTAATTTAATTGTACCTCTCATTTAATGACACTTAGTATCATATATACTGATGTTGTCAGACTAGAGGTATTATATTATGTGCGGAAGCCCCAAATTTTTCCTACTTTTAACCATATATTCTTGAAAAAAAAAAATCACTATTTTAAAACTCATTTTTCTCAAAAAATTTCATTTTAATGGTTGTAAAATAGAGGCTAAATTTATCTTATTAAAAAGAAGAACGACAAAAAATCATTTAAAATCTAACTTCTGAAAACAAAAACTAAACAGAAAACCATAAGCAACAGAAACTTAATCCCCATTCCCCTAGTAATTTAAACATATGAAATAAGTTATCTTCACTAAAAATATATAAAAGTAAATGTAGACTAGAACAAAAGTGCCTTTTTTGATCTCGTGCATTTTCAAAAAAGTCTTTATTTATAAAGAGCACTTTATGTATTATAGAAAAAGTATCTTTAAATTTAGAGTCACAATTTTTATACACCCCAACAAAATGGATTTCTTTTCATTTTGCTTTTCTCAGGTTTATTGACTTCTCTTTATATTTTATTTAACATAATTTTTTATATGTCAATTAATCAATCAATTTAGTCCCCGTTTGATTCCCATTCTTTTCGAATTTTAATGATTGAAATAGTATTTTTTTGAAAAATATATGGTTGAAAAAGAATGAAAAATTTTCGATGTAAAAATTTTCGATGTGCATATAATATTAATTTATGAAATATTATGTGATTGAAAATAAGAGAGAAAAAGAATGAGAAAGGGAATGAGGACCAAACGAGGGGTTTAATGTGATTTGAATAGTTTAAAAAGTAAATTATTAAAATATGTGATTCGTTAAATGCAATCATTCTACATTAAGAATAGATAATGAGTTTGAGCCAAACCCACTATAAGCTCCTGTTTGGCCTCTATTAAATTTCATTTCAGTACATATTATTTTACTTTCTCCTATTTTCAACCACACAGTTTTCCATAAAATAATATTACACGTAAACAGAATTTTTTCCCTTCTTTTTTCATCTACTCATTTTTCAAAAAAAATATTATCCCTTCCATTTTCATTTTCAAAAATTGGGTGCCAAACGGGGGATAAGTTAAAATAAATAGCTTCTTGGAGTTCATTTTTAAGTAATGACTCTTTCAAATATTGAGTATTTTGTACATAGATAGTTTCTTGAAAATGTCCAAAACTTGGCCCACAAACAAGTGAACCAGAGGGCATTAACCTATGCGCCACCTCGACCCCTGAATTGATGGTGGCGGGCCCCATGTGATTCAAGATCAACGGCCAAAGTGTTGCCACCTCGGCCTTGAAGCCAAACCCGGGATTTAATCCCAGGTTGTGTAGCAGAATTGTTCAAATAGTTGACATTAGAAGAATTTTGAATGCAACACATCGGCCTAGAGCCAAACCCGTGATTTAATCCCTGGTTGTGTAGCAGAATTGTACAAATAGTTAACATTAGTGGATTCTGAATGTTCACAGAATGATGCTGTACATTGCATGCCAGCATTTTACAGAAAAAAAAAAAAAGGAAAAAACAAGCTACAGATTCGCACAATATACGTTTCATATTGATACTTAGTCAAGTTGTTCTACTACGTACAGCTCGAGTTTTCAAGTTCAAAATATGCCTCATTCTGATACTACTTCTACAGTTCTACTACTTACATGATACTGCTCGAGTTTTCGGGTTCAGTAGACCGGAGTCTCATCGCTTCAATATACATCTCTTATTGAGGTTTCTACTATATATACCACTCGAGTTTTCACTTCAGTGGATGGGAGTCACATATCTTCTTACACATAGGATCGAATCACTACTATGATAAAATGCATAAAATCTTCGCATAAACTTGATACGGCCAAATTACCTTACCCCAAATCAATCACATGATCCAAAAGAGAATCAATGTCTGGAGTTAAAACGGCACGCTTGCTGAATTCGCCCAGCTCACAACAATGTTGATCAACGGTGTTGACAGCAACAACATTTTGAGCAAAAGTACAATCAGAACCCGGAGAAACCTGAACATCATTACAATCTGCCATTAATATCAGAACACATGGAATATATGACTAGTTTGAACCCACTAATTAACTTTTCTTCGTAGAAAATCTTCAAACAATTAATTCTCGGAGCACAAGTGAAATGGCAATTCTTGTAGAGAAATATAGAATTCATAACACGAAAAATGCAAGGTAAATATGACTCACATCATATAGAACATCTCCCATCTTCAACTTAACCGCGCCACTTCTGTACACCAACATTTTGCCCATATATCCCTCTGGCAACTCTTCCAAACTACATCCTTTTCTTGAACCATATGAACTCCCGGGGTACGTCGAGCTCCCCATAATCTCTTTTCCCTTCATACCAGTAGAATTCCCTGCAACCCCAGGGACATTGCCAGCTGTCACGTTCTGATTGGTCTCTGAAATCGTGGAAGATTTTAAGTGATCAGCTGTTTCTCTCCTACTTACAGTATCAGGCCGCTTGGCGAAGGGAAGATTAGGAGGAAACTGAAGAAAAAGCATCTGTGATTGATCGGCTTTCTCCTGTTGATCAAAGGGCACTAAGCTGTAATCGAAGACTAACCAATCAAATGCCCATGAGTGTATATTACATGTTACTATATTAAATATTGAAAACTAGATTACCAACCAGCAAGCCAAGATCTGAAGCAGAAGTAGTAGCATTCTCATCATACTCCAATTTTGCTGCAGCTTTTCCAAATTCTGCTTCATCATGAATTTCTGCATTGAGAAGAAAAGAAAGGAAGTCAGTTTTCACGACATTGTATGAAAAAACAAAATGGCAAAATTACAATTGTAGACGCCTTGGGTGTTTGGAAGTCAAAGGGTTCAATGATGAAGTAATGGTTTGAAATTAACAATTCTACTACCTTGATAGAAGATTACATGTCTTAGAAGCAACACTCAATTATTTTTATCAGATACTTAAAGCTATTTTGTTCAGATTCTTTATTCTCAATCAGACACCTTGCAGTGTTTGCATGACATCGATATTATTTTGTGCTATTTAAAACTTCATGGCATCACCAATTCTTTCTGCCAGAACAAAATTTTCTTTCATGTTCTATTTTTAACAAATAAAGCCCCTATTTGGCCCCGATTTTTTAAAACTCAATTTTCCTCGAACTCATATTCAACCACGCATTTTTCAAAACGAGTAATTTTTATTAACTTTTCAACCATAGCTCTTATTTTTAGCCAGACCAAACTGGGGCAAAAAGCACAGGTCATGCCAAGAATGAACTTTCTGCATCATTTATAAGAGATAGATATTGGAAAGCTTTCCATTCCGGGAATACCTGGATCTCCTGAATAAGGCCGCCTCAAAGGAAGAGTAATGGGATAATAACTATGATCGTAATCCTGCATAAAGCGTCACAAAATACAATAGTCAGTCACGTGTGTATTTCCTTGGGGTTGTAGATACGTGGACAAATGTCCCACATCAGCTGGCCAAGCAAATTATTTTTGTGTTTATAAGAAAACTGGTTATCCCAACAGGTTAACCTTTGGAACCAACCAGGGTTCGGGTTTGAGGGAATGTATTGAAATATATATTACCCAAGGCTCTCTGTATTCTCCTTTTTTCTTCGAAATTGAACTGCTGGTCGAATCTGTAAAATCTTCACAAATTTCTGCATCCGTCAGCTGCATATTGTTTGGGATCTCCGTGCCATCAGAAGCCAAATCTCTCAATCCTGTAACATTGCCTTGATCATCCTTCCTTTCCCTCTGCTTGCCAAAAGACCTTATGGAATTTGATGCAACTCCATGTGAAAATGCAACTTGCACTGAAGCTGTTGTATTCAAATCAAAGTAATTATTAAGTTATTAAAATTTCATAAGCAAGAGAACCAAATACAATTAAAAGTAATTGCTTTACTTTTTTAAGATCAATCAAACATGCACTTCGCCAAAGTTACGTTTCGAATTATTTAGATAGATAGATTGCATTTTGTATCTCAATTCATGTTTGTAAAGGGCATGTTATCAAAACACGACTTGAAATACAAATACAAGACTTCATAAAAATAACTCAAAATTATGGCTTATACTTAATTAAGACTTGAGGTTCCATTTTAAAAGATCAACTTAGTAAGAGGGGTACTAAAAACCCATATATGATGGTTTATATTTCAGTATTTAATCGATGCGTGATTTATCCCTTAATACATCAAAATGAATTAATCATGTAATGGAAGTTTAGTGCAAATGGAACTTACACTTCTTTTCGGCTCTGGGTCGCCGTCTTGTCAAGTGCTCCTATGTATATATGAAAACGAAATACAATGAAAAAATTATTAGATACCACAACTCCATGAGAAAATAAATAAAGTATACAGTTACAACAAAAATCAACTTCTTATAATGCATTAAAGAACATAATTTCCAATAAAATTTGAAAAGTAACTATCATTAGTACTTATTTCACAACAAAGGGCTTCTTTAATGATCGTGTAAAATTGAGTATAAATTGGTATCTCCAAAATCTTTTACATCTCGATAAATCTAATTTCAAATTTTGCTCCAATGAAAAAATCTAAATTCTGTCCAAAAGTGCAATTTGAATTTCTTTTGCATCTCTACATTAGAGAGGCGTCCAACCTTTTTGAGGACCTAAATATAATTTAAATCTATTTTACACTATTACTGAAGATGTACCACAAGTAGCAAGTCAAATAGCACACAAATATTTAGCTCCTGTTTGTCATCCTTTAAAAATTTAAATCGTTTGCTACAGTATCATTCTCCGTCATACATTCACATAATAAAACATTTAACACATAAACTTATAAAGTTTCCTTACTTTTTTAATTACACATTCTCCAAAAAAATACTATTTAATAATTTATTATTTTCAAATAAATTCTATCAAACGGACCTTAACTACACTTAGAAACGTGTGAAAATTATTTTGAAATTTACCCAACATGATTTTTAAATCTATTTTGTACAATAAAAATAGCTTTTAAAAATTAAGGAAAGTCACTATTGAACTAGAACTTCATTTCCCTCATTGGTGTCCACGTCGAAAATCCAAACCAACAATATATAGAAATAGATAAAGAGATTACGTTCACCCGGCGTAGGAGAGCTTTATCTTCGCGGCTATCACTTCCGTCATCAACTTCTTCTCTGCAATTTTAAACCGTAATTAATTACATAATTTTGACTCAAAGCATCATAAAATTTAGCGAAAAAAATGTTTATTGTACATCTTCGGTTCGATCTGTCTAGCTGGTTTGCGAGGAGGTCCTTTAGGAGCAAATTTAACCTGGAATAATATCGAAAAGTAAGGGCTCAGCTTAACGATATAAAAAAAATGTTTGACGGAAAATTAAAGCGAAATTTTAGGGGAGAAAGTTGAAGATGATGTCCAGACCTTTCTCGGACTTGAAGACGGTGGATCTAGATCCATAGAATGAATGAACGAAAATTGTAGAAGAGGTTTTCTGCAAAATCAAGGGTTAGGGTTTTCTGCTGAAGAAGACGAAGACGAAACGAAAATAGAAGTAAAAGAAAATGGAGATGGATAGGAATCGAACTGCCAACCCCAAAGAGAATACTTCTGAAACTTAACCACTATTGCAAACGCTGCTTTATGTTGGCGGTTCGAGTTTTATATACTTGACTTAGACGAGTTTTCACAATACTCAAATTCTCATTGAACTTTAAATTTTTTTTTTTAAAAATAATTACTGTAGTATTTTTTACCCGTCGTTCATCTTCTTTTGTTTGAAAATTAACTATTCCAATAACGTGATAAAAAAATCAATAATATTTTGACCGGTCCGATATGAGACGACGTTAAACGTACAATGATTATTGAAACAACTTTGAAGAACAATGACTTTTGGGAAAACTTTTAGAGTGATTTTGGAAAACAACTTATTAGTATAGTGACTATTGAAAAATAACATAAAGTATTGTGATTATTGAGATTTTTTTTTTTCCACATTTAACCCTCGGGCTTGAAAGAGACTTGTTATTTCAACATATTTGACTGTAACAAATGTCATACTTGTGTGCCCCCATTTTTTTTTTTTTTTTAAAAAATTTTTTTTTTTTTGCCCCCCTTTTTTTTTTTTTTTTCAAGAAAATAGATCTTTTTTTTTTTTTTTTTTTGGTTTAAAAAGCTCTTATAGCCAAGAAAAACACTTAGGGATATAATTTGTTTTCATTGCACCAAAAAAAAAAAAAATACCTAGAAAACCAAGAAAATGTAGAAAACCAAGATAGAGAATTCTATGGAATTGTTAGGCTATCAAACATGACAAAAAGTGGCAGTTGGAAAACGAATTTCATTTTCCATGAAATTTGGGTGCTTATCAAACAGGTCCTTTTTGTGTATTTGATATGTTTTATTTTTCATGGAATTCTATTTTCTTAGTTGTATTGGGAATTCGTATTTTCTTGGTATTGGTGGGAATTGGTTTTCCAACCTACCGTTCACCTCTTTTTCTTTTTTGGCAATGGAAACAAATTCTCTTTAAGGTCAAATGAACATCAAAATATATATGATTTTCTTGATTTTTTTTATTTTTTTATTTTTTGCAATAGAAACAAATTCTATCACCAATACCAATAAATTTGATTCCTTTAATTAACAATTTTCATGTAAAATAAAGCCAAACGAACCCCAAAAAATATTTTTATTTCAACATTTTCCACGTAAAAAATTGTATCAATCAAATACAAAAATTAACAATTCCAAGGAAAACAATTTCAATGCAATTCAATTCCCTGGAATTCATTTTCTTTTCATCCAAATTCCATATTTGCAATCAAACGGACCCTAAGGCCATGACTGATAGGACAGGAATTCCATGGAATTTGGAAAATATTTGAACATTTTCTACCTTTTTGATGTTTGATACCACAAAATTTTCCATGGAATTCATTTTCTTGGTTTGGATGCCAACCTAGACATTTTCCTAGTTTTTTGATGAAACTACTGCAGCAGTTTTTTTATTATTATTATTATTTTGGTTGCAATGGAAATAAATTTTAAGAATTATTATAAAAAAAAAATTTCCCTTTAATTAACAATTTTCATGTAAAATAAAGGTAAACGAACACTAAAAAATAGATGATTTTCTTAAATTTCTTGATTTCTTTTTTTTTTTTTTTTGGCAATAGAAACAAATTTCATTCCCAATACTAGTAAAATCTATCACTTTAATTGACAATTTTCATATAAAATAAAGTCAAATGAACAGTAAAAAACACTTTTATTTCAACATTTTTTACGTGAAAAATTATATCAATCAAACACAATAATTTACATTTCACAGGAAAATAATTTCTAAGCAATTCAATTTCCTGAAATTCATTTTCAATTCAATTCAATTTTATTTTTGCAATCAAACGGACCCTAATTGTAAAAAAAATATTTTCCTTTAATTGACAATTTTCATGTAAAACAAAAGCCAAACGAACACAAAAAAATAGATGATTTTTTTAACTTTCTTTTGGCAATGAAAACAAATTGTATCCCCAATGCCAGTAAATTATTATATCCCTTTAATTGACAATTTTCATATAAAACAAAATCAAACAAATACCAAAAAATACTTTTATTTCAACACATTAATTGACAATTCACCGGAAAATAATTTCTAGACAATTCAATTAATTGGAATTCGTTTTCTTTCCATCCAAATTCTATCTTTACAAATAAACAGACCCTTAAATTGGAAAAAATTGAAATTCGAATTCCATTTTCCATGGAATTCGAACCAATCAAACAGGCTATTAGGGATAGAATTTGTTTTCATTGCCCAAAAAAAATTTTAAAAAAAAAAAGTCAACAATACCTATAAAACCAAGAAAATGTAGCAAACCAAGAAAACCAAGATAGAAAATTCCATGGAATTGTTAGGCTATCAAACATGACAAAAAGTGGAAGTGGAAAAACGAATTCCATTTTCCATGGAATTTGGGTGCCTATCAAACACAGAAAATTATTCAAATGTGTATAAAAAATGTGTATAAAAGCAATTTTTTAGACTCGAAAATAGCTTTTTTGCTTTTCAAAACACCTGCCAACTGGATCTTAAGTTAATAATGAGTTTCACATCAAATTAATACATCTTTTAACTGGAATATTTTAACTTCACTTCTTATGAAGTTGATAAATAAACTATTCATATATATTCCTTCAAATTCTCATAACAACCTTTCTAATTTTCATATTTGTTGGACAAGGTCACATCTAGTCTATCTTAATGGGGTTGAGCTATTTAGACATATACACATTTGATTTATTCTACATATATAAAAGAGCGAAAGAAATGCCGAGACATGTGTTGCAAATATGTGTCGTCCTCCACCAATTTCCCTTTTTCTAAAACGATGTAGTGTATGGGGCCCATTGGAGGGAAAGGTGAGGCAGTCTCTTACCCATTTGTCCGGTTTGTCCATTCTCTCACTTAACTTGCCACCCCAACACTCCTTTTTTTTCTTGTTCTTCTTTTCTTTCTCGATAAATTCGAATCTGCCAAAGTTGGGACTAGGTAAATTCTTGTGTTGTCAAATCTTCAAAAGAAATGACCTAAATTGCGTGAGAGAATCATATGAGAATGAACATTTTAGGAAGAATGGAGTTTTGTGCTACAGATCAAACGTTCTGTCTTGTTGCAGTTTTTTAGGTAGGTAGATGAAGATCATTTATTGTGTCAGGTTATTATGGTATGTGAAAGTTTAAGCTTATGCCTTCAATTGTGTTTGTTCCTTAAATTTTCCTTAGCTTTCATTTGATTTGAGAAAGTCCGATTTCGTTTCGTCTGACTGTTTAAAAATTTGTTGAATTTGTACTTGACAATTAAACCACATCAGGTTGTACTCATCTTCTTCATTGAGTTTTCTCTCTTTCTTGGAGTAATTTATCTAACTTATGTTATTTGTATTCTTCTTCTTCATGGTTCATTTCTTAAAACATGTACTTTTGAATTTTATTTATATGGTCGAAAGGGAGTATTAGAACTAAAAATTAGATTTTAATCCCTATCAAACAGAGCTAAATAGTATTTTCATTCCAAAATTGACATAACATGTTTAAAAATAACCTGAGAAGCAGATTGCCAGATTTATGAATATGGGTTGAAATGTTTGGGTAATGGTTGCGATAGTTTCAATGCCGTAAGATCTTGTAACTCTTTCATGTAGCCTCCTATTTTCTTTTGTTAGTATTTCACAGAATTATGCAAGAATTCATAGATCATGGATTGCTCAGATTAATTCTAATTATTCTAGTTATATCGAATGTCACTATTCAAATTTCTTTGTTGTTTCTGGATTTCTTAAAGATGCAATATGATATATACAAACATATTATTGAAGAAGATAAATTTTTTAGTGCTTTCCATGGGTTAAAAAAGATGAAGTAGTACTATAGACAAATCAGCAAATTGGTCATTTGAAATAGAAAGATATATATAGAAAAGGCTCTCTATGTAGAGAGACCGCGTTCCGCGCAAAGGGAGAGTGATGTGTGCAATCACCGTCCTGCCTCTCTACACAGAAAAGGCTCTCTATGTAGAGAGACCGCGTTCCGCGCAAAGGGAGAGTGATGTGTGCAATCACCGTCCTGCCTCTCCACACTGTGTAGAGAGGCATTGCACTCTTTGTGCTGCGCTGCGCTGAGAGAGGCACTCTCTACGCAGCTCTGATTTTTTCTTTTTTATCTTTTCTTTAAGCTAAGAATTCCAATTTTCCAATTATTGAATAAATTTTGGGTTTGTCTATTTTTTTATGAAATTTTAGTCAAATTTGATTAGAAATGGACTAAATGAACAAGACCAAACAGCTTTAGCTATTGATGTATGGTCAATTTTGGGCAAGTTCATTTGTTTAGGTCTTCGTTTATTTGTTTTTTTCTTTTTTCTTTTTGGTAAATTTTGTTTTGGTTATATCTCAATCAATTTAAGTCGGATTTGAATGTTGTTTGTCAGAAGATAATCCTTAAGAGTATGACTCTCAATTTTAGTCGTTCTCTTTATTTTTTTATTTTTGGAAAAAAAAATACTTTTTTATTTTTTTTCAATTTGTACGAATTTTCTTAGGTTTTCACTATATAAAGTATTGTAAGCTCTTTGTGCCGCATTGATTGATAGAAATAAAATTTTTCGTGAATTTTTTTCACCTTGTGAGATTTACGACAGCGACCCAAAAGGATCAAAGGATGAAGAATGAAATCAAAAGAGAAACTGTAAGTGTGTATTGTGGGGAAGAGAGAGTGAATTTACCACATGGATATAATCTTGGATAAATAAAAAATTCTTCTCACTTTCCGATTGGAATAAAATGGAAATGATTGAGACATGGGATGTGAATAATGGAGATAAACTTGAGGAGTTGAAAGGGGGAGAAGAAAGAGCATTAAGGTCATTGTTGAAGACTCTTGAAGAGGTTGAACATTTTTATGATTGCATTGAAGGAATCATTGGATCTATTTTCATTATTATTCTCAATTTCTTATTTTTCTAATCAATTTTATTGGTTTGTTTCATTACATGGTGAATTCTTTTTTTTTTTTTTATTATATATGTCAAACATTAAGATAATCAGTGAATATAACATACACTTATATTTAACATTCACCAACAAATGTACAACGCACGTTTTCCTCACTAGTGTTTATAAAATATTTAAATTTTAAATAGATAAAAATGAGTGCTGAACGAATGAATAGTAGTTATGAGTCTCTCCAAATGTATAGTAAAAAATAACTTAACTATTTATAAACAGTATATAAACATGAGTCAAGTATAGATTAAAAGTTGCTCAACTCAGTCAAATGCACTTCTTTTCAAGAATAATTTTTACAAATTAAGTTGACTTGACTTCGTGTTTCTAAAATCACTCAAAATTTATCATTATCTTTATTATTATTACAAAATTTCGTGCTCGAGAAATATAACATGCTGCTTCTGGAGTATAGAGATAGTTGAATTTGTTTATCTTCTTTCCTTGATTGCATCATCCTTAGCCTCTCTTTAGGATTCATTTTAATGTATTTTGGAATAGTAATTTTTTTTAAGAATGTGTGGTTAAAAAAGAAGGAAAATTTTCAATTTACATGTAATATTATTTTATTAGAGAATGTATGGTTAAAAAAATAAAAATAAAAAGTGTTAAAATTATAGTGGAGCTCAAACAAGGCCTTAATAAGGCAACTTTTACGTAATAGTTAATGTTGAACATGTGTTGCACGTTATTCTGTAATGCTTTATAAGTACAATGAAAGTAATATTTGACCCCTCCCCCCATTCATCATTTTGATCTAAATATATGAGAAATGCAAGCGTTTGAAAATAAAAGGCTAATTATTGTACATGCAAGTAAATAGTAAAATGCACTTAAATGTGAATATTAGAATTATAGTTAAATGCATAAATGAAGATGAATGGAAAATACGATACATGAATTAACGTGAATGTTAGTTAATTTATAATTAATACCAAGAAATATGTACATGATAATGAATGTTAAATCATTTATACTAAATGAATATAATTTAATTTTCAATTAAGTGAAAATGTGTGTTAACTAATATATATTGACGTGAATAATGAACTGCACTCTTGAATGTAAAATTCTAATTAATATTAATTATATGAATGTGAATATTAATAATTGAGAATTAATCATAGGGACATGAACGTGAATTTGAATGTGAAATACTAATTAAATGAATGTGAATGTTAATTAATTGAGAATTGATTATAAGGAATACATGCATGAACAAGAATTTTGTAGTATTTATTACAATTTGTAAATTAGATACATATTGAAAAGTGAAAAGTTAGGTATTATTGAAATAATTGAATTGTAGTAGGGCTATAATAGTCCAAAAAATGACTCTCACTTTATGTAAATATTTAATATATTATAGATATGTCTATATATATGTTTCTCATTATAAACTCTGAATATAAGTGAATACAATATAATTTCCTCTCTTCTTCTGTATATGTAAGTTCGCCACAATAACGCTGAACGACGTACGTATTAGTATTCTTCTTTATTAGCAATGTTCATTATTGAATTATTCAAGATACCAGATCGGATATTTCAATCCTAGTCAATTGTTCGAAATGCAAACAAGAATTTCTCAATTTGTTTGCAGAATCTAGTTTTTTTTTTTTTTTTAAACATTGACAAGTTATACTGAAATAATTGTATCTTTCAAATAATAACTCAAAATTGTACAAGGTCGGTGTCATTGGATTCATATCATCTAAATCTACTCTCTCAAGCTAATTTCGATAATGTTTAGTCGATCAAAATTCATCTCAAAGTCCTCGCCTCGTATTTTCAGGTGTCTGATTTTCAAGTTTTTTTCCTTCTGATTGTTCGTCTTTGAGTTTGCAATTACTGAAAGACTGTTAATTTGTTTACAATGATGGAGAATGATGTTAATTCTAGATGGAAGCTATCTACTTTTTTTCTTGAATGGTATGAGTTACATACCAAGGCCAAAAGTTGTGACTTTGTCTTTTGGTGAAAAGAAAAAGTTAGACTTAATCAATAATACTTCTATCTTTTCAAACTCCTTAGATACAAAATATGAAGGGTGGATTTCAAATGATCCACTCGTTTGATCTTGGCTACTAAATTTAATGGAAGCATATATTGTCAAAATAGTCACCTTTTCAAACTCCACGGAAGAGTTGTGAAGTTCTATAAAGTCCATGTTTGAGCCACATTCTAAAAAAATGATTATTTATATCAAATCAATGGAAAATGTGTGGTTAAAAAATAAGAAAAAGTTTTAGATTTACGTATAACATTATTTTATTGAAGAATGTGTGGTTGAAATGATGTAAAATCACGGTTAAAGAATGTATTTTTTTGAAAATAATGTGGCTCAAACAAGCCCTGAATAACTGTATGGAAATTAAAATAATGTTGCTAGATTTTTTGGAATTAAGATGGAAAATTATGCTGTTGAGCAAAGAGATAAGGTGATCATTGAACATCTTGATCATCTTAAGAAAATGTAGGACAAATTGTGCGTATATTGTCCACATACAACAAATTCAAAGATCTAGTTAAAAAGGATTGAAAAAGATAACAGAAATTATTTATTGAGTATGAGAAACTTTAGAGTCATATCTTTATAAGTTTTACACTTCCAACCTTTTTGAGTGTCTCTGTTTAGTGTGAAGAGACTCGAAAAAAGACTGTGAATTCAGAGTCAAAGCATATATCTGAGTTGACTTCTCTTATTATAACAAGATATGAAAAATGGAAAAATCTCAACAATAAAATGACTCGGCCTTCGAACAAGGGAAGACAAGAAGCTTCAAAATGTGATCACTATCACAAGCTAGGACACTCAGCGGACCATTGTTGGGTGCTTCATCCTCATCTTAAGCCATCCATTATGAAAGGAGAAAGCATGGAAGTTGTTGCTATTGTTGCTAACACTACTATCTCAATGAATTTGTTGGCCCAACTGTAAGTAGTATGCCCTAGGTCCAATCAACTTTGGATATAAATACTTTTATATATAATTAATGCAATTAAATGGCAGATCTATTATTTAATTAATAGATAATTAAATAAATAATAAAGTCCGTAGATTCAAATATTTGTAATTTGTTAATCACAAGAAATTGTGATTGTGAGATACAAATTACATCTGATTGAATCTTAAATCATCCGTGGTCGTAAGTAATAACGAGATACGGATATCGTTATTACGGATAAACCATCACGTGTGGCATTTCTTACTTGTGAAGTAAGTAACTGATCTCACAAGTTAAAGTGTGGTGATACTTAAATGAACACGTGGATGTTTGTTATAAAACAAAACATTGGAGACCCGTCGAGAGATTCCACATGAATAATTATCTAAGTGTCGGTGGTTAATCTCTAACGTTCGGTAGTGAAATTGGTCCTTTGACTTGAAGTCGTCATGGTATCTTATATGAGGACAGTCATACTTTGACGGTGTTGGATGTTGCTCTGAAAAGGGCCGCTAATACGACATCATTCGGGTACGTCAAGAATCATATGAAGGTTGTGATTGATCAATAAAGGATTCGTCACTCTTAGATAGTAGGAGATTATGATCTGCGTTTCATTCAATTAAGTCAATGATGAAATCCTTGGCCAAGGTGTACTCATAAGTCGAAAAGGAGTTTTCGATTTATATTGACTTAATAGTGGAGTGAAAGATATGATCGATGATCGAGATTGACACAATTTCATATCTCGTAATTGATCGGATCATATTGACGAAAGGATTATAGTTTCACGGTAAACGAACGAATTTGGTTTTGTCATACCACGTGACATTTCCCGTCACATGTATTGCCCTGACACATTCCTAGATGTCAATCAGGGACGGCGAGTGTGAATTGACGATAAATTAAAAGGGTATTTTAATTTATCAATTTTGATTAGATCAAAATAATATTTTACGTCGTTAGGCATCGTGGTCGGGAACCTAATGGGTCGCACACAAAAGAGAATTGGAAGATTGCAAATTACCAATTGGTTAATTTAACAATCGTTGGATAAATTAATTAATTGGATTTGTTATTTATATTTTCGAATTAATTAATTGGATTAATTAATTCACGAACCGGGTTTAATTAATTGGATTAATTAATTATTGGACCGGACTGGGCCGAGCCTGTTTGGGTTTATATAAATACATAATTAGGGTTTGAGGTCCATTATGATTTTCATTATTCTTGCTGGCACAAGAGAAAACCCTAGAGGCTGCAATCATATTCTCTCTATGGATCACCGTTGGAGGCTGGACAATTGGACAGCTGTGGTGGCGAATCAAGGTTGTGGAACGAAAAGAAAAGCAAAAGGATTGTAGATCTGAAAAATGTATAATCTTATCACAATTTCTATCTAAACACAAAGGCGATTCTTGGTGGGAATCGAAAATTATTTTAAATTCCGCTGTGCATGCATAAGTAGATTCCCAACACCAACTTCTTCAATAACTCACTCATCCTTGTCCAAAAGAATCAATTCCTTCTTCCAATACTAACGTCTTTGATAACCGCAAGCATATTTCTCTTCATTTATATATATATATATATTTGAATGCATGGATTATTGATTTGGGTTCCACTGATTATATGGAAAATGATGCTACAACTTTGAGTGATTTCTCATAAAATTCATTCAAACATATTGTTTCAATTGCTACTGGTACTTTACTTCTTGTTTGTGTATTTGAGAAAATTGATTTTTTTTTATTTTTTGGGTTTTCCTAGTTCAAATGCATGTGTAATTCCTTCATTATCAACTGAAGAAGATTAGTGAATGTGTTTACTCACATGGGCTTTATTCTTTGAAATCACTTGTTGTTACTTTTCTTAATAGTGCCATGTTAGAAAATCATATTATCAAATTTGGAAATCCTCCTAGTCGTGTTTTATCTTTTTGTTTACATGCATGTCTTTTGAAACACATGTTCGTGATATTTGTCAGTTTTTCGAGCAAGTTCATCTACCATTTAGTAATTCTTTGTTCTTGTCTGTTAAATCTTTTGAGTTAATCCATTACGATTCATCGGGTCCATGTTGCATTGATTAATACGATGGCTTTAAATATTTTGTCTTGTTTATTTATGATTTTTCTTGTGCCACTTGGATCTAGTTACTAAAAGTGTATGAATGCAGTTTACTCCATTTCAAGTCACCCAATTTGATAGTAAAATCAAGGTTTTTCATTCGGATAATGCTACTTGATATGCAATGGATTCTCTTCCTTCTTTTCTTTGCAAATAAAGGCATTATTCATCTATTACTTGTGTTGACATGACTAAATAAAATGGAGTGATTGAAAGAAAGAATTGACATATTTTGGACACTACAAGAGCTCTCATGCTACAAATGAATGTTTCGAATTTTTATTTTTATTTTTGTTATATAGAGTTCTAACAGCTGCGTACTTGATAAATAGGCTTCTAAATCGTATAATCCCATTTTCAATCACCATTGGAAGACTTAAAAGGGAGAAAACCTAACATGTCTCACCTTCAAATATTTGGTTGTGTTTGTTATGTGCACCACCAAAGCTTGCATTGCTACAACCTCATCCCTTGTGCCACCCTGTGTATCTTTTTAAGATATCTTTCGACAAAAAAAAGATATGCTTGCTATAATCATTAGTCTCAAAAGCTATTTATATCATGGGATGTGAGATTTGCTAAGAATCAACTATATTTTTCAGCACAGAGTCCAAACAAAAATTTACCTTAGGAGGAAAGTTTGAATGATCCATTTTTCTTCCCACTGTGTGGACATTTTCTTCAAATATTGGAGAGGCTATCGAAGCTAAGAGCAACTGTAGACTCTGGTATGGGAGAACCAAACATGATGGAGTCAATGGAGACACCAAATGTTCTTTATGGGCATCTATTCATGACGTACCAGACATTCCAAATATGAAGTGTTAGATGCTCTAGAAGAAGTCAAAATTATGAAGGTCAAATAGAATATCCAAGGTTTCGAAAAAATGAAAGGATTTTGTTATTTATGCAGTTGTAAGTCATTCCATACATGCTTATTTATCATACTTCAATGCAAGGGCGAATCTAAGAGTTTGAGTCAGCATGGACGTTCGTTGACTATCTACTGTTAACCACAATAAATTATTAAAAGTTCGTTTGATACCAATTTCTTGCAAAAAAAAGAAGAAGAAGAAGAAGAAGGATTTTGTAATAGTGACTTGATGGAGAATGTGTGACTAAAAAAAAAAATTGAATCTGCATATAATATTATTTTATTAAAAAATATGTGATTGAAAAGAAGAGATAAAAAATGTATTTGAAAAAAAAAATAGGAATCAAATAAAGCCTAAAGTTTAAATTTTAACAATTATTTTGTTTAAATTGAACATATGTAATTATGTTATAAGAATAAACAGACTATCTAATGGTATTGTTGCCAAACTTTGTATATTTTAAAGGAGGAACATGGATTCGAATCTTTATAATTGCACTCGCATTACAACAGATAGAACCTGACAAATATTATTTTGTAAAACTTATTGTCAATAGTCAATGGGCGCCATGGCGGTGAAGTTTATACTATATCTAACAAAAGGTTACAAGTTCGAATTTTTGTTTTGTCCCCCACTCTCTTGAATTTTGGCAAAAATTGTTGTATTTAATTATTATTGCACAATAGTTTGTTGGTAAAAAATTTCGAACCAAGGACCTCCACTATATACATTCAGCGTCTGACCAAGTGAGCCACAAGAAACACTTGAAAATAAACTGAATACCAGCAATATAACCTAAAACTTTAATTTATTGCCAACAAAAAAATGGCTCCAGACAGTTCCGGCAAATCTAGCTAGGGCGCCCACTCTAGCTGCCACCATTTAGATCCGCCACTGCTCCAATGTACCTTCATTTCGTTTAGAATTTTTAACTTCATTGTCTTCAACTCAAGAGCTGAAGAAGAGTAAATTTAACCAATAATCACTGAACTTTACACTTGATTACTACTTGCTCACTCATCTTTCACATATTACTGAATGCTCACTCATCTTTTCATATAATTACTCATTCATCACTCGTCTCTTCAAATAATTGGGCGACTTTTACGGCAAATTTTCGACAACTCCGACCACAAAAAATGTCGAATTTTGATATCGTTGGAAAGTCCACGATGTCCTCTTCGATTACCACCCAAAATCTCATTATAACTCCAAGGGATTCGATCGAAAAATTGCCTTAAAAGTTGCCCAAAATTTTTGAAAATCTGCCCAGATTTTCAGATTTTTTGACGACTTTTAAGGCAATTTTTCGGCAACTTTCGACCATCAAAACTATCGAATTTTGATACCATTGGAAAGCCCACAATGTCATCTTCAATTACCATCCAAAATTTCCCCATAACTCCAAAGGGTTCGATCGGAATAAACCCACAAAATCAGCACCTTGAAAAGGCGAAAATCTGGACAAAATTCGGGATGCTGACTTTGTGAGTTTATTCCGATCGAATCCTTTGGAGTTATCGGGAAATTTTGGATGGTAATTGAAGAGGACATTGTGGGCTTTCCAATGGTATCAAAATTAGATAGTTTTGATGGTCGAAAGTTGCCGAAAAATTGCCTTAAAAGTCGTCCAAAAAATCTGAAAATCTGGGCAGATTTTCAGAATTTTTGGGCAACTTTTAAGGCAATTTTTCGATCGAATCCCTTGGAGTTATAATGAGATTTTGGATGGTAATTGAAGAGGACATTGTGGGCTTTCCAACGATATCAAAATTCGACATTTTTTGTGGTCGGAAGTTGTCGAAAATTTGTCGTAAAAGTCGCCCAATTATTTGAAGAGACGAGTGATGAATGAGTAATTATATGAAAAGATGAGTGAGCATTCAGTAATATGTGAAAGATGAGTGAGCAAGTAGTAATCAAGTGTAAAGTTCAGTGATTATTGGTTAAATTTACTCGCTGAAGAATTTTAGAAAAGCAAATTCCTCTCCTCTTTGGAAACAAGCAATGCAAAAAGAGTTACAAACCCTCAATGACAACAAAACTTGGTTCATTGTAAAACTTCCTCCAAGAAAGAATGCGGTTGGGTGTCCTTATGTTTATAAAACCAAGTATAGAAGTGATGGGTCTTCCAAACGACATAAAGTGCGTATTATTGCAAGAGGTTTCACCTAAACTTATGGAGTTACTTATAAGGAGACATTTGCTTTTGTAGTCAAAATGAACACATTTTTTTGTTCTTTCATCCCTAACAGTCAAACAAGATTGAAAATTGTTTCACAGAGATATGAAGATTACCGTTTTACGTAGTGATTTTGAGTAAGATGTTTACATGAGTATACCTCCGCATCATCCATTAAAAGGTCGTAGTGATTGCACATGTAGATTTAGAAAATCCATAAATAGTTTTAAACAATCATCTCGTGCATAGTAGGCCAAACTTTGTCATTTTCATGTCAAGAGTAGTTTAAAGATGAGAAATGTTACTTCTTTCTTGTTCATGAAAAGAGGTATGATTGGTATTATTATTGTTTTGATATGTATTGATGATATAATTATTACTGGTGATGATTTCGCTGAAATATCAAGACTAGAAAATATTCTTGCTCCATTTCTACTAAGAATTTGGGAATTTTGAAGTATTTTTTTGGACAAGAGATTACATACTCAAAGAAATGCATATGTCTCAAATAAAGGAAATATATGTTGGATTTGTTACTGACAATTAGGGGCCAAGTTAGCTCAGATGCCTATAGAGCGTAATTTAAAATTAACACTTGATGATGACTCATCATCTCATTTGGTCAATTTCAAAGATTGGAGGATAGAAAAATTTATCGCACAATTACTTGACCCGACATCTCATATACTATCAATTTGGTTAGCCGTTTTATGCATTCTCCACAAGCTGCACATGTAGATGTTGTTTATCGAACCTTACACCATTTCCATGGATCATATAGAAGAGGTGTATGGATGTATAAGAAAGGTCAATATTTTATTACTGCATATATAGATGCTAATTGGGCTGGCTCTACAGTTGACATACAACCTACAATAGGATTTTGCTCTTATATTAGAGGGAATTTGGTGACATAAAGAAGTAAAAAGCATAATGTTATTGCACGTTTGCTGAAGTTGAATATTGGGCAATGACTTTCACTGGAAGTGAAACTATTTTGCTTTACCTTTTGCACAAGATTTTGGATTTAGCTCATCACAACCGACATAGATATTCTGTGATAGTCAATAAGCTATCCATATTGCTTTAAATCCAGCTTTTCATGAGCAAACAAAACATGTTAAAGTTGATAGTCATTTTACACGAGAATAGGTCCAAGACAAGGTTATTTGCACTCCCTTCGTTCGTAATAGCCATCAATTAGCTGATATTTTCACCAAAGGTTGATTCTTACCAAATTTCATGAGAAATTTTCCAAGTTGAGCTCTATCAACATTTTCATACCAACTTGAGGAGGGTTGGAGAAGAGAGATATTTTAAGGATATTTGCTAATATTGGAGAATATGTTTTGGTGATTTGAATGATGACAATTGAAATATTTTCATGATTTGTTTATCTTCATTCCTTGATTACTTCATCCTTAACAAGGCAACCTTAATGTAATATGACTATATGCGTGTCCTTATAAGCTCCAAACATAAATACAATACAATAGAATCTCCTCTCTTCTTCCATAAATGCAAGTTTGCCACAATGACACCAAACCGCGCAAGTCTCTGTGTACTTCTTTATTAGTGTTGTTCGTTATTGAATTCTTCAATTGCCCCCACCAAAAGACCAATTAGTTGACCCTATTGATATCAATTAAGCAAACTCCATAATATGGGCGCATAAGCCTCTGCGTATCATGCAATGATCTACTTCCTCGATATAAATATATTGAACTCATAACCAACGATTTTTTTTATCAATACAAATTGGACATTACAAATTCAGCAGCTTTTCTATTTAGAACTTGACAATCTTAGTAATAGTAATCCCGAATTCATAACACCCGAATTACGTCCCTTCGAAGACAAAAACACACACACACACACACACACACACACACACACACACAAAGATACAGAAGCAGAAAACAATTTTGAGAGTATAAAACATGAACTTTTAGCCACTAAACAGTAAGGAGCATCACTATCACTTGCTCCTCGAACGACTATTCAACATCCATCCGGTATAAGTACAACAGATCCAGATGTTTTTCGACTCTCGAGATCAGCATGTGCTTGCGCTGCCTGAGATAAAGGGTATGTATGATTTACACGAACTTTCAGAAAACCCGACTCAACATTGGCAAATACCTCTCCAGCAGCTTCCAGCAATTCGTCCCGAGTCACATTGTAATGCTTCATGGTAGGCCTTGTCAAGAACAGAGATTTTACTGCAATAGCTGACAATGGCACCGGGTCTGGTGTACCAGATGACTGGCCAAAACTCACCATGCATCCACGAAGCTTTAAGCAAGCCAATGATCCCTATTCACAAAATTCCCGGTTACAGAGTATCTTAGGCGAAGCTTAGAAAGAAGTAATAGTAAATTACAAGGTTCTGCTTTGCCAAGAGAATTTTAGTAAGCTTGGCCAAAGATGATGTCAGTAAATACAATTAAACAACTAGTAAGTGTATCATACCAATATACACTATCAAAAATAAACGAAGGCTTCCAAAGCAAGTTTATACACTCTAAGTTACCAAATAGGGACACAAACATTCTGTCACTGCATTCATTCTTTTGTTTGATTGTCATTTATAACTATCTGTCACAATGTAACTTACAGTGATATCATTACCTCGAAAGTATCTTTTCCAACAGAATCATATACGACTTCAACTCCTTTGCCTGAAGTTATCTCATTGACGCGGGTAACAAAATCTTCTTCTTTGTAAATTATGACATGGTGACAACCATCATCTTTGGCTTGGGCTGCCTTCTCTTTAGTCGAGACAGTTCCAATAACTGTTGCACCAAGGGCATTTGCCCATTGGCACAGTAGAGATCCAGTTCCACCTGCTGCTGCATGAATAAGGATTGTGTGTCCTGGTTCAACCTGTACAATTAAAAAACATAATGGATACGTGAAGAGCAGGAGAAAACTGCAACATGAGAAGAGGTGATCAACAGAGTTGCATCACTAGTGATTCAGTTACCAATGTGTGCAGCGTATATTTATTGCATGTTTGGCAAAGCTTTAATTTTAATTAAGTTGGTCAAACTTACTTTTTACACACTAATTCTGTAGGACACAACTTATAAGCACTTAAAAGCTCTATCTTTAAGCAGAAGACTCTGCTTCTACTTTATCCTCAGAAACTGAATCAGAAAACAGTCTCTGCTACATAAATCATCTTATTGAACTATAAGTTGAACTAAGGCCAAGGCCTAGCTCAAGTAATAACAGGGTTCGAGCCTCTTTGGAGGGAAGGGGTGAAATCTTTTGATCCCCTTTAAAATAAAAAATAAAATAAAATAAAACCTAGAAGTTGAACTATGACTTTATAAAGCCAAGTGTGCGCATAAAAATTGCAGCCTTCTTGCAAAAATACCTAGCTAGGATAATAACGATATCGATTAGGATTTAACAGGCTGACCATGATAATGGCTATAATGTAACAGGCCCATGGATTTAGGGGAAATTGAAGCATTTGTTCCAACTTATTGAAGCAGTTGCAAACTGGTTCACAATCTATTATTTTGGCATTTAAATCCCATCCTATAATTTCTGTAGCACTGTGGTCCAAATAAACGGAAACCGTCCATATAACTATGAAACACAGGAGTCTCGTGTCACATTTCTTGAGGGAAAAAATGGAAAAACATATAATTTGAAATTGTGAATATAGGATAAATAGAAAATCAATCGGAAGGAAAAAAGACAACTAACACCACCACTCTTCAACCCGGCCAATGCAACCACCACAACTACTCTCTACGGATGACCAAGGCAGCCAACACAACTACCTGTCTTCAGGCAGCCAATTCAAACACAAACAGGCGGCCAATGCCGGGCCGCCACCAACACCACCACTATCTGTGCTCCCGTGTCCCCTGCCCCAGCCCCACCGTGTCCTCCATATCCATTCCCAATCCCAGATCATTACTTCCTCTATCATAACTTGTAAGTCCCACCCCTACCCCAAGCCCCCCTTCTTCTATGATTTTTGGATCCCCACACCACTACTCATCGCCACTAGGGGCAGTCCCCCTTCTTCCCATTCCAACTTAATATCAAAAAACACAATAATCCAGTTATGGTCAATCCTCCAAAAAAAAATTATTAATTAACGCAAATATGCATTTTAAACCAGTTGACACGCACCTATATGCATTCAATTCATGGAAATTTGGTTGTATATATGTATTTAATGTAAATCTAGTCTTGGTCCTACAGATGCATTTTCTTCACGTAAATCTGGTAGGAGTTTATTGGTTTTTGAGGTGTTGAACTAAGAATCAATTTCGTCTTTTGGTGTAGTCCATGCTGCCACCACTACAGCTTCGAGATTTCAGTATGTATATTGGCTGGATTTTGGGTCACGAATTTGATTACAGAAGGGGAAGGATCCGCAGGCAGCAGGTGGGGAGAGGAATCGCCGGCGGCACTGGGGTGGAGGGGTAGGGTCGGTGTAAGTTTTTGGAGAACATGAGACATTTCATTAAATCTTTTTTATATTATTATTATATAGACAGGGGGACCACCATGGCTTCTTTCATCTCAAAAATCCATACATACCTTATCAATGTATGGACAATTATCTCTCGACCATGGGTTTAGGTTCAGCCTTAACGGGGAAAAGAAAATGGAGCACCTAAGGTTTTGCTATTATTGACCTGGAATTCGACAGAAGCAATGAGAAATAGGTACGAAAAATGAATAATACACAATTAAATAATGGAAAATTCAATATAAAAACAGTATCAAGAATGAAAGTGGCCAATTAGCACATACAATGCGCCCAATCGCTTTTCGAGGATTTTCATAACCCTATGCTAGTCCTTTTAATATTGCTTACTTAACAGACTTTTGCGCAACAGGAATGATAGCTTTTGGATAGATTGGGAACCCATTTCTACTAAGTGAATAAATAGATGTATTTAAAGCTACTCTACATTGATATGTAAATATTTTATAACAACTCATCTAATAAGCTGCAGTGATAATAGGGTCTCCTCACACACAAGGCCTACACGGAAAGAGGGAAATCAGCGACTTATTTTGAGACATACTTTGAAGCAACGCCGAAGTAGGTACTGGGCAGTCATTCCCTTACACAAGACGGATGCTGCTAAAATAGGATCAATAGATGAAGGAAGGGGAACCACTTTTTCTGCAGGAAGGATCTGCTCTTCAGCGTATGCACCCATTACATTAGCAGCAACTAGATCTCCAACTTTTATTCCAGTTACCCCAGGACCCACTGCATTAACAACACCAGCGGCCTCCACACCTGCATCAAATTTATATTAGCTTTCAGTCATCAAGTGAAGGTAAATGGCCTTTAGCGTTAAGGAACATGATAATAAAAGGGCAGTGGTATCATAATTTCAGTTTGTGGATATTTGATTCATATCTGAACCTTTGGTCGTGACTTGAGAATGCATACTTATGGTATTGACGTGTTAAGCAAATACAGAGAAAATTAACATCAGGCACTTAACAACTTGACAGATTGTATTGAAATTCAAGCTGAGATAAACTTATACCATGAAGAACCTGTCTAATTGCTTTGTTTTAAACAACATAAAGAATCAATTCCAGTTCAATTACGAAGATCTGTCATGTTCATCTAAATACTAATTTTCATGATAATAAAACTCGTCAGAGGGATTTATTCTAAATAATCTTCCACAATTGTAGAAGGAATTCCAGTAACATAAATTCACATTATGCTGTGCTAGTAAAAAAGAAAGCAAACAAGATAACATCAAACCTGGTGTATAAGGCACTGCAGAAACTTTGTAAACCCCTTTCCGAAAATATACATCGATAAAGTTAAGTCCAATGGCCTTAATTTTCACTCTGATCTCTCCATCCTTTGGCTCCCCTATTTCCACATCCTCCCATTTTAGGACCTATCGTAAAGGAATACACTGTAAGCATAAATTCTTTTGTACTCAAACACAAGCAATAACAGTAACTAATACCATATTTCTATCCTATGAATTGGGGTCTAGAAGTAGGAATAAGAGAAGAGAAATCAAGTCATAGTGGCAACAAGAGAATATGAATTTAACAAGGAGACACAACAATATAGTTTTGAGTTAGGAAATCCTTCAAGGGTGATTTTTCCAATTTGCGACCTTTTTTTTCAGTTTAAAAAGATTACTGCCGATCACAATTCAACAAGGGTTCAAGATATTCTTGCTAATTTTATTATTGGACCTTCTGGAGATCTACAGTCTGCATTTGAATGCAAAGCAGGAATAACAAGAACTGCCGCTTTACGTTTGGCGTTACAGAATTAGGGCTTTAAAATTAGAATTACATAAACCGATCTAATTCAAATTTGTTCTCTGCAAGCCAAAATCACAATTCCAAGTTCCTATTCTAAGCCATTAATCGCCAAGCAGTATCACTACAAGTTCACGTAGTAAGAAAGTAATCTCAACATATAATTGACCCAATAAAAAAATTTAGTAAACTGGTTAAATGATCAACCCAAAACAATACCCAAAAGCCAAAATCCCCTCAGACAGAAATCAGAAAACCTATATTCCTTGATCACATACTTGATAGTAAAAAAAGGCTATAACATGTAGCAATAAATTACCACAATACGAGGGGGGAATGGGATACCTCAGGGCCACCAAGTTCATGGACCCGAATGGCTTTAACCATTTTCAGTGCTGCTGTTGCAAGCGCAAATAGGTTTTGCTTCTGCCTTTCTTTTTGATTATAAGTACAAGAAGATTTTTTCGGGAGAATCTTTTGATTATAAGCGCAGAGATAAAAGAATTTTGTAGAAGACAATGACACTCCCCATGTCTGTAGCTATGTACATCTATACGGGCTACGGTGGATGCATTGGTGGGTTCAACCGTTCAAGTGGAACTGGGAAAGGGAAAAAATCACAACTGTATTAAAGTTTCATGCCCAATTTAAAAATTTCGAGATCACATATCAAAAAGTTTATGTTTCAAAATTCAAATTTCAGGTGATAAATAAATAATCAAAAATATTTTATTAATTAAATATATTAAGAACACAATTATACAATAAATTTTGCTAATTGTACAATCGACGTTAATAACCCCGGTTGACAACCTCATCATAGGAGGGAGGCCTATGATTTTTTTTATTCATCGTCTCCCATGTGTGTGATTGTTAATCGAGGGTCGGTTGTCAATCCCAATTGTATATATAGCATGGCCGATTATACAATAAATGGGTCATAACTTATTTATTGATCACATATTATCAAATTAATTGATTACAGATTATTTCTTGGTTACAGATAAAAAATTTTATAGATCACAAATTATTTTATTGTCATAGATTAAAAATTACATAAGTTACAATTTATTTATCGGCCACAAATCAAAAAATTAATATGTCACAATTTATTTATCAATCACAAATTTTATAGGTCACAATTTATTTCATGATTATAAGTTGTCAAATTAATTAGTCACAAGTTATTTTTCAATCACAAATTATCGAAGTATTTAACTTACCAAATAATCGTCACGATTCCAAATTTAATCACAATCACACTTTTTTTAGCTTACAAATTAACCAATGGTCACAACACTTAAATAATGATCACACTCTTCCTCCCACTCTACTGCTGTTGTAGCTACCACCACCATCGTTGTCATTGCCATCGTCACAGTCGCCACCATCACAACCACACCAACTCTCCACAACCGCCACCACCTCACCACCACTACACAGCTCACCATTGCAACCCCACAATTCCAAAACCACCACCACACCCACAACAACCAATAAACCACCATCACAACAATTGCACACATCACAACAACCGGAAAAAAAATCACTACAGCAACCATCGACCACATAAACCACCATAACATTAGGGAAATTAAACTCAGAAATAATAAGACAAAAAGAGGGAGAGTGAGAGCGAGAAGGAAATAATAGAGTTGAGCCCCTGTGGATCAACCACTGTTAGATTAGAAGCAACGGTGATGGGCCATTGATGTTCGCTAAGCACAAATTGTGATACCACGATGGTAGTAGCATATTTTTCCTAGATTTTCTTTCTCCAAATTGTCTTTCCATAGATTGTACAAAATCCCTTTTTTTTTCTTTTTTCTTTTTTTTTCTGTGTGTTGCGGTGACATTGCTGCAGAGATAGAGGTGAGACGTGAGAGCCGCTGCTACACCGACGTCGTCATTACATTCGAGACTCCACCAAACATTTCAATGCGTCGATGGTCACGGCAAGCAGCGCTGAGTGCTTAGTTCGAAGAAGTGTCGCCACTACATCGTTAATAGTAGCCAAAGTGGGTGCATTGTCGAGATTCGTCGAAGTGGTTGCATCGTGAAGAGTCACAAAGTGCATTGAAATTGATTTATTGGGTAGAGAGATGGGTTTGGTGAGCGGAGGTATGTAAATTTATTTACTTTTATAATATTGTTATTATATATTAATTACCTGATTTTTTCTTAATTAAACTTCTCACCTAATTTAGGAATAGTGATATTTAAAAACCTTGTTGGTGTGTAATTTCCATAAAGGGAAATTGACTCCAGGACGAAATTGATCACAATTGTTAGATTTTAAATTTTCTCTTTAGCTAACATGGAACAATGTTGAAGCTCCCAACAATGATATTATTTTTAATCCTTTATTGTAATTTTTTTCAAAAAAAAAATATTGATTTTGTTGGAATAGAATAATTAGTTGCAGTAGTGAACAAAACAATATAATGCAGAAATATAAAACTTATCGTCCGATCGAGTCTCGTGACCGCACGATGTCCTAAAGTGAAATTGCCCATCGATAATTGCTGCGACCTCCGTGGACAATCACTCCCAAGATACAGCGATCGTAAACCACTTGTGCAGCAATCATGAATGATTTTTCTAAAACTCTCAATTGTACTCCAGAATATATGTAAAAACCCGAATATAAGAAATTCAGAATATGAAAAGGAGGATTGATGCAAGATGATTTTTCTATTTTCTTTTTGTGTGTCTTTTTCCCAAAACGAGATATAGGTTTATATAGGCAAGATGGAAGTAACAGTATTTACCATGTTAATGCAGAATTTTAATGACTGAGTAGTGGGTGTTTTAATGGCTGTTAGTGGGTTGTTACAAAAACAAACAGTTATAAAATACTGGCTAATTTTACCAATTAAATAATAAAGAGAAAAAATCATTTATTTTAGTCAAGGAAGCCTAATAGCCCAATGCCCCAATCAAGACATTTTAATATCTGCGTGGGGAGTGACTCAAACCCCTGACGTCCCGCACAAATGTCACATTTCCCACCACTTTGGCACTTTATCTAATTTGATTATTTCTTTCACATTTTATATTTATACCATAAATATATAACAATCCTCCACATGAAAGAAATAAGATAAATGAAAATATTACTCTGGAGTACGGTAGAAATCATGCAGGCTTAGGTGTCTATCGATTTGAACCTTGGCTTTGTATATTCTATCGAGCTTACTAACTATAGAGTGAACTACGTCTTGAACTCTACAATTATAGTTGCAAACTGAGACAATAGAATACACACATGATTTCTAGAACAATCATTGAGTTCTCGCGGTTGTGTTCATTCCAGCCGTGAACTTTCCCAATTTCTTTGAGTGCTCTAGAGAATTTGCCTCAATTCTCATATGAAGCGGCCCCATCCCACACTCAAATAGGTGCTACTATCAAGAGTGCACTGTATTTAAACACCCCACTGAATATCAGCTATAGTAAGCATTAAGAGTATTAGCTCATCCTCTAATCTATACAGTTGGTACTGCGCATCATAGGGAGGGGTTTGGAATAAATCCAATGTAGTACCCCCACAGACCACTCCAATAACTTTGTTGTCCCATTGAACCTTGACCATGGGATCTCCAATTGCAAGGTTGGGTTTCCATTATAGGTGATCTAATAAATAATAGGTTTTAGCCCCATCCCCCTCAATGTTTGTTGAATTAGCTCTCTAGCCAATCTTTTGGTTAATAGGTCAGCAATGTTATCACTTGATTTCACATAGTCAATAGCTATAATCCAATCCTTAAGCAGCTGACGCATAGTATTGTGCCTCCTACGAATATGTCTAGACTTTCCATTGTAGGATGAATTTTGAGTTCTTGAGATAGCTGCTTGACTGTCACAATGTATTGAAATAGTTGGAAATGGTTTAGACCACAAAGGAACATCCATAAGAAAATTCTTTAACCATTCAGCCTCCTCACCTACCTTATCTAAAGCTATGAACTCAGATTCCATAGTAGATCTAGCAATGCAGGTTTGCTTAGTGGATTTCCAAGAAACAGCACCGACTACTAATGTAAATACATATCCACTTGTAGATTTACTTTCATTGGTATCGAAAATCCAATTAGCATCACAATATCCCTTTAGTATAGTAGGAAATCTGGTATAATGTATTCCCCAGTCTAGAGTGTATCTCCAATACCTCAAGACTCGAAAGAGAGCATCCCAATGTTCATTGTTAGGATTACTAGTATACCTGCTAACTCTACCGACAGTATATGTTATATCAGGTCTTGTACAGTTCATGAGATACATGAGACTGTCGATTACTTTAGCATACTCTAAAGCGGAAACACTAGGACCTGAATGTTTTCTCAAATGACGGCTTGCATCATAAGGTGTTTTAGCAGGAATACAGTTGTATTGATTAAACTTCTTAAACACTTTTTTTACATAATGTGATTGGGTCAAAATAATTCCTTCAGAATGTTTTACTATTTTGATTCCTACAATAACATCAGCAACACCCAAATCTTTCATTTCAAAGTGCTTGTTCAGAAACCGCTTAGTTTTATTAACCACATCTAAACTAGTTCCCATAATCAGCATATCATCAACATATAAGCAAATTATCACACCACAATTATTTTCAAATTTACTATATATGCATTTATCTGCTTCATTTATCACATAACCACTTGATGTCAAAAATGTATCAAATTTTTCGTGCCATTGCTTAGGAGCTTGTTTAAGGCCATAAAGGGATTTTTTAAGTCTACATACTTTATCCTCAAGACCTTCTACGACAAATCCTTCAGGCTGATCCATATAAATCTCCTCTTCTAAGTCTTCATTTAAAAATGCAGTCTTGACATCCATTTGATGTATAATAAGATCATACAGTGAGGCAATTGCAATTAACATCCTAATAGAAGTAATCCTAGTAACGGGTGAATAAGTATCAAAGAAGTCAACTCCTTCTTTTTTTTATAGCATTTAGCTACAAGTCTTGCTTTATACTTATCAATCGAACCATCAGATTTAAGTTTTTTCTTAAACAACCATCTACACCCAATTGTCTTACATCCTTAAGGTTAGTCCACTAACTCCCAAATATTATTAGATATAATTGAATCATATTCACTATTTACAACTTCCTTCCATAATATAGAATCTGGTGAAAACATAGCTTTACCAAAAGTACTAGGATCATCCTCTACTAAGTAGGTTATAAAGTCAGGACCGAAAGAAGTAGTGGTCCTAGGTCTTTTGCTTCTTCTAATTTCAGCTTCTTCTAATTTAGATGGCTCCTCTCTAACACTAGGAGGAATACTAAAAGAACTGCTTCATCCTTCAGACTTTTCTTTAAATAGAGATCTATTTTCAAAAAATTTAGCATCTCTCGTTTCAAATATTGTGTTCTTTTCAATCAAATTATTTTTAGAGTCAACGACTAAAAATCTGTAGGCATTACTATGAAAAGCATACCCTATAAAAACACAATCAACAGTTTTCGGACCAAGTTTAGTTCTCTTAGGTGCTGGAATAGAAGCTATAGCTAAGCACCCCCACACTTTAAGATATTTATATGAAGGTGTTCTACCCTTCCATATTTCATAAGGAGACTTATTATTTTTCTTACTAGGAATTCTGTTAAGAATATAACATGCAGTAAGAAGTGCTTCCCCCCACATGTTAAAAGGTAATCCAGAAGAGCTTAGCATTGATATGACTATATCCTTAAGGGTTCGATTTTTCCTTTCAGCTACACCATTAGATTAGGGAGAATAAGGCGAAGTAGTCTCATGAATAATACTATTCTCAACACAAAATTTATCAAAATCTCCTATATATTCTCCTCCCCTATCAGATCTTAAAACTTTAAAAGTTTTGTCTAGCTGATTTTTTACTTCAGTTTTATAGGAAATAAATTTTAAATAGCTTTCATCCTTACTCTTAAGTAGATAAATATAACAATATCGAGAATAATCATCAATGAAAGTTAAGAAATATTTATTTCCACCACGAGTAACATATCCTTTTAAATCACATAAATCAGAATATATCAAACTTAAGACCGAAGTAGTCCTATCAACACGAGGAAATGGTTTTCTAGAATATTTAGATTCAACACACGTTTCACATTTTGAATTTGGACAATTATCGATTTTGGGAATGTTTCCCAAAGTCATTAATTTTTTAATGGAAGTTTTATTAACGTGTCCAAATCTAGCATGCCACAAATCATAAAAATCCAACAAGTAAACGGAAGAGCTAACTTTATTGTTAATCACAGAGACATTGAGTTTAAACAGACTCTCATCTGCATACCCTTTCCCAACAAAGGAACCACCCTTAGACAGTACAACTTGACCACTTTCAAATACAATATTAAAACCCTTTTTGACTAAAATAGATCCACACACTAGATTTTTCCTAATATCAGGTACATAAAGGACATCCTTCAAATTAAGGATATTTCCATAAGTAAATCTAAGCGTCACAGTTCCTTTCCCCTCGATTTTGGAGGAGGAAGCATTGCCCATGAACAGACATTCTCCATCACTAGCGAGAGTGAATGAAGAAAATGCACCTCTCATCCAACAAACATGCTTGGTAGCTCCAGAATCTACCCACCAGTCTGTCATGTTGCTTACTAGATTCACTTCTGTCACCATAGCAGAGAAATTCCCATCTTCTACCACATGTGCCTGATGCTTTACAGCTTTTCATTTCCTATTTCTGCAATCCTTTGCAAGGTGACCTAGTTTACCACAGACAAAATAGTCACCAACAATTTTATTTTTAAACTGGGGCTTAGACCGATTGTTCTTTCCTACAAATTATTTTCCTTTGTTTCTGCCTTTAAAATTCTGATCCCTTGTAAAATTTCCAATTAGTTTCTTAGTCCCAGAACTTCCTTCAATAAGATTAGCCTTGGTATCAAAGTCTGGCCTTTCTTTACGTTCTGCCATTCTATTGTCCTCCTCGATTCTAATCCTGATAATCAGATCCTCTAAGGACATTTCTTTTCTCTTATGCTTCAAACTATTTTTATACTCTTTCCAAGAAGATGACAATTTTTCAATTATAGCTGACACTTGAAAGCCTTCACAGATTTTATATCCTTCAGCAATAATTTCGTGAATTATAATCTGCAATTCTTCAACTTGACTAACCACAGTTTTAACATCATTCATTTTAAAATCTAGAAACTTTCCCACAACAAATTTCTTGGTTCCAGCATCTTCTGTAGCATATTTCTTTTCTAATGAATTCCATAGCTCTTTTACAGATTTACACGAGTAGTAAACATCATACAGATCAAAAGTCAAATAATTCAAAATATAATTTCTGCACATATAATCCTTATGTTCCCAATTAGCTAAATGCTCGATTTCCTTATCAGTAGGATTATCAGCAATTGTAAAATCGGGTTTATCTGATTCAATAGTATCAATGACTTTAAGTGTTGTCAAATAAAATCGCAGTTTCATTTGCCATCTCTTAAAATTCTTTCCATCAAAAAACTCAGACTTTTCAGAATACTTAGAAACAGATATATCTACGGTAGACATGTCAACTAATTATAAAGAAAATTTCACTTTAGATTGTTGGAATAGAATAATTAGTTGCAGTAGTGAACAAAACAATATAATGCAGAAATATAAAACTTATCGTCCGATCGAGTCTCGTGACCGCACGATGTCCTAAATTGAAATTGTCCGTCGATAATTGCTGCAACCTCCGTGGAAAATCACTCCTAAGATACAGCGATCGTAAATCACTTGTGCAGCAATCACGAATGATTTTTCTAAAATTCTCAATTGTACTCCAGAATATATATAAAAACCCGAATATAAGAAATTCAGAATATGAAAAGGAGGATTGATGCAAGATGATTTTTCTATTTTCTTTTTGTGTGTCTTTTTCCCAAAACGAGATATGGGTTTATATAGACAAGATGGAAGTAACAGTCTTTACCATGTTAATGCAGAATTTTAATGACTGAGTAGTGGGTATTTTAATGGTTGTTAGTGGGTTGTTACAAAAACAAACAGTCAGAAAATACTGGCTAGTTTTACCCATTAAATAATAAAGAAAAAATCATTTATTTTAGTCAAGGAAGCCTAAGAGCCCAAGGCCCGAATCAAGACATTTTAATATCTGCGTGGAGAGTGACTCGAACCCCTGACGTCCCACACAAATGTCACATTTCCCACCACTTTGGCACTTTATCTAATTTGATTCTTTCTTTCACATTTTATATTTATACCATAAATATATATCAGATTTTTCATCATATTTTATTTATATGTCAATGAGCAATTAATTCGAATATAATTTGAA
Organism: Olea europaea var. sylvestris; assembly: GCF_002742605.1. NCBI lineage: Eukaryota > Viridiplantae > Streptophyta > Magnoliopsida > Lamiales > Oleaceae > Olea > Olea europaea. The sequence continues at coordinate 21,354,072 of NC_036248.1, read as the reverse complement.
TAATTTAGAATTTTAAGCATTAATACCCGCGGCTTATTAAGCATTTGTTTGGTGGGGGATAAAAATTAAAATTTTAGAATATTTTGATAAAAGTTTTTGAAATATGTGATTGAAAAGTTGTGGGTCTCATAAAATATGTAGTTAAAATTGATTGTTTGACTTTGACTTAAATTAAAATCCAATTTAAATCAGTACCAAACATGGCCTAAATGTAATCATTATAAAAGCTAGAATGAATAGTCTCTTAAAATTTATTTTTAATAATCAACTCTTTAAAATAGAGAGTATCTTATATTTAGAGAATCTCTTGAAAATACTTTTATACTCTGATTCTTGATTTGGTTAAAGTGTAGCGAAGTCTTGCTTTGGTTGGTTGAAATTTTGAAGTTTTAGATGAGGTTTGAGTAGTTATAAAGTTACTAATTACCTTACGGGGTTTGTTTGACATATTTCTTGTTTCGACACTAGAGAAAATTGTTACTAAATGCCCAAATAAGAAGAAACCGAGGATACACTAGAAAATTAAGCATGATCGTCGGCTACTTGACCACATGGAAATTTGCAACATATGCCACAAGGGCACTACAGTCATTTTTCATAACAGCATCCCCATATTAACAATTTTTTTGCTGGAGATATTTTATTTTCGCAAATAAATGGAGTTATGTTATACGTACATTAAGGTATTCATAATGGTGTTCACCTTTCACACATGAAGGGGGCCCATTTCGAATAAATTATATTTTATTGAAAGTGAGTTCTCCTCTATGTGAGGAGGGTGGACACATTTATTTATACCGCATTATGTATAAGTAATATATTCCAAATAAAAGACTGACATAGAAAAATTTTAAGGAACCACAGACTAGTCGGTCCACCTTAAAATTTTGTTTTTTTAATTTATTTGTTCAATAATTTTTACGACCAAATTCAACTTTTGATACATTGATTATTAAGATCTGTTTGATTGTAAAGATGAAATTAAATTGTCTAGAAAAATAATTCCAGAAAATTGAATTGCCTAAAAATTATTTTTCTGAGAATTGTAAATTATTGTGTTTGATTTGTATAAATTTTCACTTGAAAAATGTTGAAATAAACATATTTTTTGGTGTTTGTTTGCCTTTGTTTTACATGAAAATTGTCAATTAAAGGGATAGAATTTATTGGTATTGGGGACAAAATTTGTTTCCATTGCCAAAAAAAAAAAAATCATTTATCTTTTGGTGTTCGTTTGGCTTTGTTTTACATGAAAATTGTCAATTGAAAAAAAAATATTTTTTTAATAGACGATTCTAAAATTATAATATAATAAACTATTTAGGGGGCTTTTGTTTATCATTTTTGTAAAAATGAGAATGAAAAATATAATTGTTATGGATACTACACAAGAGATAAAAATTCAAATTTGATAATTTGATGTGATTGATAACGATCATACTTTTCATTTTAATAGGAAAAAATAGGAAATAAACTGGGGTTTAATAATAATAAAATAGAGTTTATTGACCATTGAAATTCTAACATAATCAACGTCGACTCTAAACCATAAATGACATTAAAAGACATCTCTCATGCATTCACACAATTAAGAGCACATATGTTTGGCTTAACATAAAAAGCAGCTTTTCTCGACAGGGTAAGTATCAAGTGTGACAGTATTGTCGAGAAAAAAAACTCGTTCTTCTTTAAAAGAAGCACAACCAAACATGCTCTAATATGCACTGATGAAAAGTGAAAACACCTATTACTATGTATTATATAATCAAAGGTAGTTAACTAGGGATCTATAAGTAGCACCAGGCTGCCAACCAATCGGAATTACATTTTTCGCCACCAGGGTTTGGCCAGAATATTGAGATGTCAACCTGATTGAAAATGGAGGATGCAATTCTGTACCAGCATTCAATTGCCACACTGCACCCCATGATTGATTCATCTCCCACCATTCATCAGGTTCACTTGATGCTTGCAGCAGATCAACCCTAGCAAGATCTCCATCTCCTTCTTCGAACTCGACCACCACCGCGAAATACTCGTGATTGGACCCCGGATCCACATGGAACATGATGGTCTTCCCCGAATAATCACACGCAACCCTACCACAAAAATGATCAAGGCGGAGTCGTGATATTAAGGGTTTTAACTTTTAAATGTGACGAGAACATTAATTCCATTTTTTAGGAATTGAGAATAATGCTTGATAGTTTATGCATAGACCAGACCAAAATGTGACATGATATATGGAAGAGTTATTTTGTTGGCAAAAGGACACAAAACAACGAGAGAAAATATATATGATAGTCATTATAATTCAATAATTTATTTAAAAAAAATTTAACATTAATCAAATATTAAAAATTACAGAACCATTCGAACTGTCAAATCAAGATATTAACTCGATGCATTATGGCATATATATTAAAAGTTATTCATTCTATCACTGGAAAAAGTTCTAAATTATTTGTTAGCTTTTTTTATAAAAAGTTAAAGCCCGCTGTCAATTGTATTCCTAGTTAATGACCACCATTCCAATCTATCTATATTTTTTATTTATAGTTTCTTTAAAATTATGATTTCTTTAAAAATAAAAAGAAAGATGTTACATGTACATTGACTTCTATATAAGGATGTCCATTATGGACATCACGCCCCGGCCCACAGGCGCCTCGACCAATGTCGAGACGTTGATGAACACCCTTATGTAGAAGCCAATGTACAACAAGATTAATCCAAATAAAAAATATTAACGTTTTTTTTTTTTTCAAGTTTTTGAAACCTTTTTAGAGTTTTCGAAAAGTATTTTAGTTTTTGAAACATATTCGAAATAAAATGTTAGCCATTTTGAAATTTTCTTGCATCGTCGTTGGTGGTAATAGGCCGTCAACTTACCTTGCATATCGAATTTGTAATACTCCTGCATCGCGAAGTTTATTTTCTTCACCCGGGATGGCCATGGAACCAAATGCTGTTCCACTTAGATCGAAGTGAGCTGATTCCGATGCGCATGGGCCTCCGGGACAAAAATCAGTGATAACGACCCTCACCGGTTTGCCGGAACACATCGGGTGCTTTGTACATTTTATCTAACAATTATTGGAACATGAATATATTACACATATAAGAATGACAAAAACAATAAATATTAGATTTTATTATTTTAACTTGGTCATTATTTCTCTTAAGGATGGTTATCATATGTGTTTTTTTTTTTTTAAATACACTATTTTAATTATATTAAAGATCATTAACCTTTATCGTTATCAAATTTATATTCATAACTTTTTTGTCATTAATGATAAGAAAATTTTGTCCTTAATTTTGGTCTCCGTCCAAAAATGTTGTTAACATACTTTAAAATGAATGTCAAATATTTAATCACATTATGTAGTATTATTGGACTTTGTTACATGTATATTAAATTTTACATAATGAATTACATAATACCACATGTCACGCCATCATTTATCAGTTTGAAACACAATCAACTTTTTCAACAAATCTTTTTCCTCCATTTCATTTTATGTAATTCTTTATGTAAATTTTTTATGTACAAATAGTATAATCCAGTATTATTTGTTTTGCTTATTCAAAAATATTATGAGAAAGTGAGTCCTTTTACTCTATCTTAAAGAAAAGTTTAGAGAGAAATTATAATCAGGAACAATTTATATTAATTTGATAATAAGATTATCATGTCAAAAAGTTTAAGACATAAATGTGATAGCGTATAAAAATTATGAGCATCTCATGTAATTAAAATGTAGTCCAGTTATTGAAAACTATAGTATAAATATATTTATCTTTTCCCTAATTTAATAATTGGCTAATTGAAAGTTTTAGGTACAGTCCACACTATTGAATTGACAACAGGAAAGAAAAATGTTAAATGCATTAAAAACTTAACACGGTTGTGCTTATCGTTCATTCCAGTCTAATACTGTGTACTAAATATATCTCGAAAGTTTTTATAGAACTGGGTGATTTGTATATACCTTATAGCAAGCTCCACATTCCTTGCCTGAGTTGTAGAGGGATGGGCCAATTCCAGTGACAAGAGAAGAAAATGGTGCTTGTGACACTATGTTTCCATATCCGCAGGCTCCTCCTGCATGCAATGATATTATGTCACTCTTTAGTATACTTAAACATAAGCTATTCGTACACCATGACTACCTTACCGCTTTAAATCAACACGCTTATTTTATGTACACAAATTTCGTAAATGAGAAGAACCTTAACTTGAACTCAGGACTTTTATTACGATATTGAATCGTTTCATTTAAAAGTTTGAGTTGGTATGGAGGACGAACAAATGGATTTATTTAAACTTAATCTTTGACATACCGTCACTTCCGGCACCATCAGGGCTACCGTACCAAGTAGCGCCGGCGGATGACCAATGCACAGCTTGAGTGGATAGATTGAAATGTTTGGGTTTGAAGCAGAAGCACAGGTTGGAGAAACAAAAGAAGGCAAGTAGAATGAAGACAAGCATATGCGAAAAGGAGAATTGGGATAAACTTGCCATTTTTTGAGCTTCAAGTCACCACTCAAGGCAAGATAAACGGGTGCTTCTTCAATACTCACTATCACAAGCATTTATAGCATGTGTTCGTGTCAAATTAAAAGTTACTATTTTCTTTATTGAGTCAACTTCAAACATTAATTTTAACCACAAATTCACAACTACTATTGATTTATTTCTTGAGACCCAATACTATTCTTATTAAAAAGTTACTAATAATTTTATACGAAGACTACCTAGCTAAAAAAAAAAAAAAAAAAAGTGAATTATTCCTGTCAAGATGGCAGATTGACTAATTTGGGAATTGATTTCAACCACATATTTACAATTACTACGCATTTATTAACCATACATTTCGTGGGACTCAATACTAATAATCTTATAAATGTGTTAATAATTTTATTCATGAACACTACCATAGCTAAAAAAGAGAACTATTCCTATCAAGATGAATAATGCTATGCAGCCCCAATGGGGTTATAACCCTATTTTAGATGGCGCTTGATGATAGGCTGAATGAAATATGAAATTAAATGAATTATTTAATTTTACATATCATTTAATGTCACATTAATGCCACCTAAACTGGTGCACACCAATTAGGCCAAATAACATTACTCTATCAAGATTACAGCTTGACTAACTCGAGAAATTAAGCACAATAAATTTGTATTTGACTAATTAATTATTTAAAAAATGCATGTGACTTTGCTTAAATATCTTGGCAGTGCTTATAAGTAATTATATGCTTGAGTTTTATGAAATTAATGGATAATAAATGAATAGTAATTGCGATCTTACAAAATGTGTGAATAGAAAGTATGTTTAACTAGTTAAAACTATAATATAAGCTTTACTAAACATGAATAAGTCAAGGCAATAACATATCTGCAGGTAGAGTTAGGGACTTGCAAAAGGGTTATCGTGATTGTGTCTGAAGTCTATTTGTAAGATTAGTGCAATTACAAAGTGCAAGTTGAAATTTGTAGTTCTTATGGTTGTCCTTTCACAAAATTTTTGATACCTCGACAAATTATCTATTATTAGCTAGTGGGAAGAAGCCAAGATATATAATGTGCTGAGGTACCAAAAATTGTTGTGTATTCTTATTTGTTAAGAAAAATGAATACGTCTATGTCAAAAATGAAATTAAAAGGGCAATGGATTTGAACTCTTGAAGCGCAATACCCAATTAGACTATCAGTCTTGCTTACTAAACATTTAGTAACATATCTAGAGGTCACGGCTTATTTAGCCCGTTTGATAGCCATTATAAAGAAAAATTGAGTGAAAATAATGTTTTTAATAGTGATTTTTTGAAGAATGTGTTCTTAAAAAAAAGAATTGGGTTTATATGTAAAATATTTTATTATATGAATGTGTGATTGAAAATGAATATAAAAAATAAAGAGTTCTGAAAAAATGATTGTCAAATAAGGGCTTATTTGAATCAATAATGGAGACTTTGTGTCTTTAAGAAGAGAGATTTTACACGTACAGGTTCCTGCCAGGCAAGAAACAAGTGGGGGCGAGCCCTACAATTTTTTAAAAATACATGTGGGGCCTGCCCCCAAACAGTGAAGAGCCTATAAAGCCCTTGTGAAAACTGCACCTGTACGTGCAGGTTTTTTCTCTAAGAATAAATAGTCAAATAATAACAGCTTAGTTGACGTGATTTAACAAGATATTTTGAGGTCAAGTTTTGTAGCTAGATTCGTTGTCCATTTACAAAACTTGTATACGGCAATTGATGAAAATGGATTCGACCTTATTCAAGTCCAAAAGTAATTACCATAATCTCCACTTGTATAATTTCAAGCCATATTGTGGCTCAAGCCGCAGTCGATCATACAAGTGTCTGTCCCTTCAATATTTGCATGGCTTGGAATTTAGCCATTAGCATTAGTCATCAGTCTTAATCATTTCCTAATTATCTTATCGATACTTTGTCGACAGAATTGGCCCTTAAAGATTTTCCAAAACTTTATGTCTCATTTAAAATAAGATTTTCCTTAAAACCTGCCGTTGATGTTGGTTATTGATGTTTGAAATTATATATTCTTTCAATATTTTTAAATTTTAATCACAGGCTAAAAGTTAAGTTTGAATTTTAATCGTGTAATTTTCATGAATATATTCGATATGAGCACAATTCTTATAAATGATATGTAGCGATAGTAATGTTTAAAATTTGAAAATACATTTATCTGGGAAAATGTAAAAAATAAAAGATCAAAAGAATGAAACAAAGAAAATGGTTTTTATTTTTTGATATTTTTACTTGTAATTGTTAGCGCCCATTTGATAGCAATATTTCCCTCCAAAAAATTGATTTTTTTGACCGTTATTTCATTATTCCAGTTGTCGTTTTTTTATTTCTTCACTCATAGGTAGGACGCACTCTTCCTCTTTAAAAGTCAAAAAATCAATTTTCATAATCACTACCGAACAGACCCGTAGATTCCTAATTTTTCTAGTCTAGTCGAGTCGGTTGGTCCGATCCAATTTAATATAATATGGGGGTGACACTTGAATGATTTATTATTTATCAAAGATTAAAAAATGTTAGAGACTGATGTGTATATTGGTGAATCAACGGCTGACATTTGATCTGAATTTAATATGAAATAAAATACTTATACATTTGGTTTATTTAGTGAACATTATTTCAACTGTAATTAATAAAATAATTAAGCAGAGTTTTGGCATTAATGAATACAATTAATATATAAATCTTTGTGAGAGGGAAATCCCACCGACCGAATCCTATATTTCTATAATTACCACAAGTGCTCAACTTTTTTTCTTCTTTTTCGTCAAATCAAATGTAATACTCGCGGGCGTGATTTGAAATTCTTGTTCTTGTTTGTTTTGGTTGTGATTAGAAGTAAATTAAATAAGTTACTTATTCTTTCAAATATAATTTTTAACAAAATATAATTTTAATCAAATATAGGAGATCATGCTTGGCTATGTTTATAAAGTTTAGGTTCAAGTAAATGAGTGAATTTAAAATAAATAATTGTTTATTGATCAAATTTGAAAATAAATAAGTTATTTCTTTGAATGTAATGTAGAAGAACTTTCAAAATAAATAAGTTTTACTTAAAAGTGAAAAAAAAAATAATGCATTCATAAATGTTTGGAATTAAAAAGTTAGTATTTCTACTTGTCGACCGTGAAGATTGCGTGAAATGTTGGAAATAACGAATTTATTTAACTTTTTATACTCAACAAAGGTGACTTGATTTTTTATGAAAATCATAACTTATTGTGATATCACGTCGAAGTCACTTATGTAAGAGCGTGAAATATTAAAAAAAAAATTATTTAATTACATATATAATCATTGGAGCCTTAGACTGTTTCAAATCTTACAAATGCATGATTATGAATTATGATAATGTGATAATTCCGTCATGTCAAAAAGCTACTGCTTGATAATAACATATTGTTAATATAATCATATCATTAATTAAGCAAGAAAAAAAAATCACAATCTTCACATATTTTGTTAACTAGTAGTATTTTTTTTTTTTAACATTTCCTAAAGGAAAGTTCTACAAGTACAGCGGAATTCTTCACAGAATTCCTATAGATGCTGTGATGGCAGAACCTAATTAGAAGGTTTTTTTTTTTTTTTTAACAATCGATGAAACTACGCATCCCCTGTGTGGATTCCGTGAACATATTCTTGTACGTGTAGCATTACTCTTCCTTAAATCTGATTTTTACCTAACAAATGCATGGTCGCATGTTGACGCAAAAAATTAGAGTTTGTGGTGCTCATTTTTTTTTATCGTCACAATATCTTTCTCTTAATTATTCTATTCCTGGCTATGGGTAATCGGTGGAGTTTTTTCGAAATATTGGATATCTTGATTATATATGATACAATTGAGGTGAAAAGATGGATGAGGCTGCTTAGGCTCGGAAGTAGATTGGAAAGAATCCACCGGAATAATTTAAATGGAGTTCCCCGGAGAATGAACTCCGGGAAGGTGCTGCGTTTGGGAAGGATGAATTGCTCCCGAAAAGGAATCTATTGATTCTCTCTCAATTGGTTGGACCGTAGGTGCGATGATTTACTTCACGGGCTCCTCGTTCAATTCTTTCAAATTCATTTGATCTTTTTCCGTGTTCGAGAATCCCCTCCCTCATTTCTTGGTGTCAAAATAGGATATGTGGTAGAAAAATGGAAGATCTATTCTCTTTTTTTTTTCCAAAAAAAATAAAATCATCTTGAAGATTGTGTAATGCTTACTCTGAAACTGACAGCAAAAGCAATAAAAAATCCAATATAAAATATTATTTTCAAGGCCACAGGATAAGATTGATTGGCTAATATTTCTAAATTTAACTCATCTAGCATGGACTTGAATAGTTAAGGTCTTACATGATCCTAGGAAAGATGAAGAAAAGTAAAAAATATATTTTTGGAGAGAATTTCAAATAATCATAGACCTGTGACACAAATACAATCATATTTTAATAGATAATACCAAATTGAAATCCAAATAAGTTTCTTCCATGTCATTTCTAATTGGAATAATGTGCCTCTAGCAAAATCCGAGGCCTCCAAATAAGATTTCTTCCATGTCACAACTAAATCGAATAATGTGCCTCCAGCAAAGTTCCATCTCTTCCACTATCTTGGTCCTGTCACTTAAAATGCTAGAGAATTATCATACTTCACCATAAAAAGTATACACATATATAGAATCAACACATTCTACTAATTTCACTTGCTCACCGAAAAACCTTGCTAAAATTATATTGCAACCAATGACTTGGCTTTCTCGGAGGTTCACAAGCAATCGACGTAAATCCCACCACACACCCTGTCAGGGGTGGAGTCAGGATTTTAGTTCAGTGCGGGCAAAAATTTTTCGACGACGAATGTCGAGATTTTGGTCATGGATTTAATGACGATAAAAAAATAAAATAATAGTACATCAATACTAAAAACGCCATAATTTATATATTACACTTGTTCTTTGCGAATTTTCATACTTTGATATCGTTGTATAATAATTTCATTAGCGAGCCTCAAAAGTATATATTTCTCCACATAAACAATTGTGCTATCATTCATCCACTGATCACCCAATTAATACTAGGAGTGGGAGTAATTTGAGATGTCAAATGAATCACAAATACTGGAAGCAACTCACAAAACTCAATGCAATTCACATCACATAATCAATTCACAGTGCAATACGCCAATACCTATATATACCATTTGTCTAGTGCTTTTCACAATTTCACTTAATCAATTTACAATTCAATACTTCAATTCACAATTTCACATAATCAATTCACAATTTCACAATGCAGTATTTACTATTTCCAAATACTAGGCAACTTGAACTTGCAATCACAGATTCCCAGAGAGCCAGAGCCCAGAGGCAACAATGAACTGGTGGTCCACTGGAAGTTTGTGCCGTTTCGAGCAATTAAAGACCAAAGTGCTAATTTCATATGTTAAAAAAAAACAAATATTATTACAATTTACACAAATTGAAATAACAATAAAAAAATAAGGGAAAAAAAATTTGAGGCTTCGCCTTTTGCTTTCTGGAATCTGGCTTCTTCTTTTGTCGGCTCGGCTGGTTGGCGTTGGCACTTGGCGGAGCTGAGGATGTAGAGTCGAAGTCGGAGATGTGAGAAATGTCAAGATGAGAGCTTAGAGTAGGAGATATACAATAATAGGCTGTGGAAGAGGGAAAGGGAATGATGGTCGTACTGTGACGACTGTCGGAGACGACGGTTGACGGAGAGGGAAGGCAACGGTGGGCTTTGTCACTGGTGGAGAGGGAAGTGGGTGGCGAAGTGCGAAGTCATCACAGACAGAGTCACGAAGGGTAGAAATTTTGAACTGAATGAATGGGTTTGGGTCAACAATTGATTCAATTGAATTTTGATATGAATGGATCTAAAACGGGTCATGGCATTGCGCAATTGGACTTCTCTCTTTGGGTTGGATAGAGAATTGGGTTACTAGATTGAACAAACAAACCAACAAAAAAAATATATATATATTTTTGTATATACACATACATATTTATTTTTTTTTGGGCCCAAAGGTCCAGTGCAGGCAGCTGCCTGCACTGGACGTATAGTGGCTCCGCCCCTGCATCACTGCCAAAACAGTGTCTGCATGCAAAATTTGTGGATATCTAGTAATAATACATCCTCTATCATGACAACATATTTGCCAAATACATGACATAAATATGAACACATATTCTTTTCAAAGAATAGCCTCCTCTCATGGAGAAATGAGACACGTTAGCACCATAATTAATATCTCAATCTAATATTGAAAAATTAGTCAAGTCCACCCTTCCTTTTTGGATATTTTGTTTGAGTTGCCCATACTGTCCCTTTTTTTGGATACAGTAAGTGTATTATATTTAACTTGTGAAAGTAAAGTACAAAATCACAAGGGCATACTGTCAATTTCTTATGATCGTATTACAACAATAAGCGGAGCTTAGTTGAATTACCTGTTGCAAAAATACTTGTGTTAACGATGTACCCAAAAAATAGGTGGCAAATTCCATGTCACGAAAATATGTTCGTTAATTAGTTCATTCTAATTTCCAAAGTAACGAGGTATTAACTACGTAATTAATCTTACTCTTCATTACCTCAAAGACTCAAAGTAATAATTAATGTTCATAGTCCATTCAAGATTTAGATAATGTTTGCCTTTCAGTAACTTTTAGTTCCGCATCATCACAGTGTTAAACGTTAATGGATCCTATTCAATAACTTTTATTATTATCTTTAATATAATAAAGATAAAATGATCTTGACAAAATAAAGTGTCCGACTTTACTTAATGGTCATGACTATACTTAACAACTTGAGTACTCAATTTATAATAGAGGAAATTGTAAAAAATTTCCACTTTAACACGGTCATTTGCAAAAAATGTTCCAAATTTTCTCACTATCCATTTTGCAATAATTTATACCAAAATATCCTTGTTGGAAATTTCTAATTCCACACCAAAGACCCAGTCTCTAATCACCAAATATTTGATGTCAATGTACTTTGACCTACCAGAATTTTTATTATTGCTTGAAAAGAACATTACTGTACTATTATCACAATAAATAGTAATTGGTCTCGAGATGGAATCAACAACTTTCAACAGATAAATGAAATTTCTCAACCAAACGACTTGAACAGTAGACCCCATAACATGCTACAAATTGATCATGCATAGTAGAAGATGCCACTAGAGTTTATTTAGCACTTTTCCAAGAGATAGCACCACTAGTTAAAATGAAAATATAATCTGATGTTGATTTCAAATCATCTTGATATCTGGCAAAATCAGAATTTGAGTAACCTACCATCTCAAGGTGATTTGAACGCTGGAATGTAAGCATATAACCTTAAGTTTTTTTTCAAGTATCTCATAATTTTCTTAGCTGCTTTTCAATGCTCTTATCCTGAATTAGACTGAAACTTGCTAGGGATACTAAACTAGTTTTTCAACAATAGAGGAACTCTTCAAGTGTGAAAGGGGTTACAAAAATGAATAGGAACCCGAAGCGCCTCTAATAAGAGAAAAATAATTTAATTTAAACTTTTTGGTTATTTAGATTTTGTGTTGTATTTTATTCAACAATTATTTTATAAACTTCTAATATATTTTTCCTTTTGGAATAATCTTGGGAACGGATAAAATATATTTTAATAGATAAATTTTTTTTTTATATTTTATTCAAAAACAATTTTTTGGTTTTTTAAATTAAATTTTTAATTAATAGGCAGGATTGATTGAAATTACATTCGTGCTGAATTTATATTTTTATTTATTATTTTTTTTTACAACATTTAATAAACGTTTCAAAAAGAGAAACTTTTCCCAACACTCAATAAACTTAGCAAAAAGTCAACCTATTTCATATTAACTACGTTTACTAAATGTTGCTAAAAGTTTCTCTTTTTGTAACGTTTAATAAACGTTGCCAAAAGTTTAACATTCTACAACGTTTAATAAAAGTTTCAAAAAAAGAAACTTTTCGCAACACTCAATAAATGTTGCAAAAAGCGAGCCTATTATATATTATCAACATTTTCAAAATGTTGCCAAAGGTTTCTCTTTTTGCGACTTTTTAATAAACGTTACCAGAAGTTTAACATTCTGCAACGATTAATAAACGTTGTAGAAAGAGTAACGTTCTACAATACTTAATAAATGTTGCAAAAAGACGATATTAGCAATATATATTTAATTTTTTTTTGCCAAATCTCAATTATATATACAATGACAGCATCCATTTGTCAGAATGTTGCGATAGGCAGCTTTAGCAATATTCAAATAACAAATGTTTTCTTTTATGTATTGCAAAATGTCATTTTTGTTTAGTGATGAATTGATTTTATTACATTAAATATTTATTTAGTTGTTAGGATATGTGTGAAACAACCAAATTAAAAAGCCATTTAAATAAGTAAATATGGATTCTATTTTTTTCAAATTGAATAATTCAATCGAGGAAAGAAATATAAGTTATATTTTTATACTGAAAGCTATTAATAAAAAATAATATATTAAAAGATTAATTTAAGGAATTATTAACACGTGGAAAAGAAAAGAACTTTTTTTAATTTCATGTTGAATAAACTAAATTAATGTTATTAATTAATTATTAACAAAACTAAAATTAAATAAGGGTATATTAGGCATATAGCTAAATATGTAAGGAATTAATGTTATTAATTAATTATTAACAAAGATAAATTAAATAAGGGTATATTAGGTATATAGCTAAATAAATAAGGATAAATTGGGTATTCAAAAGTTTTTCCTCGGTCCTCCATTTTAATGTAGGGTAATAGTTATATGTACACTACAATTTTTATTTCTTACACCACATTTTAATTGCACTTAAGATTTTTAATCTTTGCTCATTATATTACTTATGTCTCCAAGAACTTTTAGTGTCATTTTTATTCTTATGAATTTCATTAGTCAACATATTTTGTGTTTAATAACAATTTGATGTCCAATAGTCTGTTGAAATGGTGTAAACTAACTTATTTTTCATTCATATTTTTAAAAATGTAAACAAATAAAATTTTTGAATTAACTTGCATTTTACAACAATGTGTTGGAGGTAATTTTTGAGGTTGGTGGTGTCGCGTGAGTTTTCTGGCGATGTTGGTGGTGAATAGTAGTGGAGGGAGGCAAATGAGTGGTGGTTTTCATGTGATGATTAATTTTTTTAAAAAAATAAAAATAAAAAATTACATGTGTCTTAACGAGGATTAATACTCTAAAAGTATTTACATAAATATAACCACTGTGAAAAATTAACAATTATTTTACAAACTTTTATTATATATTTTTCCTTTTGGAATTATCGTGGGAATAGATAAAATATATTTTAATAAATAAAAAATAATTTTGATATTTTATTCAAAAATAATTTTTTGGTTTTTTTTAAATTAAATTTTAATTAATAGGCAGGATTGATTGAAATTACACTCGTGATGAATTTATTTTTTTACAACGTTTAATAATGTTTGGAAAAGATAAACTTTTTGCAACACTCAATAAACGTAGCAAAAAGTTAGCCTATTTCATATTAATAACGTTTACTAAATGTTGCTAAAAACTTCTCTTTTTGTAACATTTAATAAACGTTGCCAAAAGTTTAACATTCTACAACGTTTAATAAAAGTTTTAAAAAGAGAAACTCTTGGCAACACTCAATAAATGTTGCAAAAAGTGAGCCTATTATATATTATCAACAATTTCAAAATGTAGCCAAAGGTTTCTCTTTTTGCAACTTTTAATAAACGTTACCAAAAGTTTAACATTCTGCAACGTTTAATAAACGCTGCAGAAAAGGTAAGTTTTTGCAATTGCAAAAAGACGATATTAGCAATATACATTTAAAAAATGTTGTCATATATCAATTATATATACAATGGCAGCATTCATTTATTAGAATGTTGCGATAGACACCTTTAACAATATTCAAATAACAAATGTTTTCTTTTATGTGTTCCAAAAGGTCATTTTTGTTGTAGTGATGCATTAATTTTATCACATTAAATATTTATTTAATTGTTAGGATATGTGTGAAACAACCAAATTAAAAAGCCATTTAAATAAGAGAATATGGATTATATTTTTTTAAATTGAATAATTCAATCGAGGAAAGAAATATAAGTTATTCTTTTATATTGAAAGCTCCTAATAAAAATTAATATATTAAAATATTAATTCAGGGAACTATTGACACATGGAAAAGAAAATAACTTTTTTTTTTTAAATTTCATGTTGAATAAACCGAATTAATGTTATTAGTTAATTATTAACAAAACTAAAATTAAATAAGGGTATATTACGCATAAAGCTAAATATGTAACGAATTAATGTTATTAATTAATTATTTACAAAGATAAATTAAATAAGGGTATATTAGGTATATAGCTAAATATGTAAGGGTAAATTGGGTATTCAAAAGTTTTTCCTCTAGCCTCCATTTTAATGTAGGGTAATAGTTATATGTTCACTACAATTTTTATTTATTACACCACATTTTAATTGCACTTAAGATTTTTTAGTGTCATTTTTATTCTCAAGATTTTCATTAGTTAACATATTTTGTATTTAATAACAATTTTGTGTTCAATAGTCCTTTGAAATGGCGTAAAATAACTTATTTTTCATTCATATTTTTAAAAAAGTTAATAAATAAAATACACGAAAAAATATTTTCCCTCATTTCAAAACATGAAAATTAAAGGAAATGGTGATAAAATGAATTGCAAAATGGAGATCAAAAGGAATTTGCTGAAAATATCATTCAATTGCTTTCATTCTCATGTGTTTATTGAGAGAGTAAAAATGACCTATTTATACAACTTTTCTATAACAGAAATATACAGAATTTACTGCACAATAATTTGCACACTAACAGCTTAACAAAATTGGAATCAAAATCAGCAGCATCACGTGCACTGGCTGCCCTCATTCTGGTGTATTCCAGATCCTCCTTGGCTCTTCTTGGCTTAAATAATCCAAACTTGCCCATCTTGGACAAATGAAAATAAAAGCTGTCAGAAGGAAGAGCCTTAGTAAATATGTCAGCAACTTGAGAACCGGTCTTAACATGTTTTGTAACAAGACTTCTTTCTTGAATTTTGTCACGCACTAAATGGCAATCTAGCACAATATGTTTCGTTCGTTCATGGAACACCAGATTGGCAGCTATGTGTAAGGCCGCCTGATTGTCGCACAACAATTCAGCAGGTTGTGAATGAGCAACCTGCAGATCATCAAGCACATATCTAAGCCACGTTAATTCACAACATGCAGCTGCCATCGCCCTGTATTCTGCTTCCGCTTAGGATCTAGAGACAACACTTTGCTTCTTGGATTTCCAAGATATCAATGAAGAACCAATGAAAACGCAGTTGCCCGTGACTGACCTTTGAGAATCAGGGCATGCTCCCCAGTCTGAATCAGCATAAGCTGTAAGCTGTAGATTGGATGATGAGGAGAACAACAACCCCTGACCTGGTGACCTTTTAATATATCGAAGGATTTTGTGTGCAGCATTGAGGTGTGGTACCCTGGGAGTTTGCATGTATTGGCTCAACAAATGTACTGAGTAAGATAAGTCAGGTCTGGTGATTGTTAAATAGAGCAATCTTCCCACAAGTCTTCTATACATGGTAGGGTCAGTTAAAACTTCTCCTTCATCTTTGGACAATTTGATGTTTTGATCAAGTAGGATCTTAGCTGGAGTGACCCCAATATTGCCTGAATCAAATAAAATGTCCAATGCATATTTCCTTTGACAAATTTGGATCCCTTTTGCTGATCGAGCAACTTCAATTCCAAGGAAATATTTAAGATTCCCCAAATCCTTAATCTTGAATTTGTCATCCAATGAAACCTTGAGGGAGTTTATGACTTCCACATTGCTTCTAGCTATTATAATATCATCCACGTAAATCAGTATGGCTGTAAAAGAATCCCCTGTGCTCTTTGTGAAGAGGCTATAGTCAGCCTTTGATTGATGAAATCCTTGCTCAGTGATGAAAATGGACAGCTTAGAGTACCATTGTCACGACGCTTGCTTTAAACCATACAAACTCTTGTTAAGCTTGCACACCTTTGGAGTTACATTGGTGGAGTATCCAGGAGGCATGTGCATATAGACTTCCTCCTCCAAGTCTCCGTGCAAGAAGGCATTATTTACGTCAAATTGGTGTAGATACCAACCTCTCACTGCTGCCACAGCAAGTAATGTCCTGATTGTTACCAGTTTTGCCACAGGTGAAAAGGTTTCGTGGTAGTCTATTCCCTCCAGCTGGGTATAACCCTTTGCCACGAGTCTTGCCTTATGTCTTTCGATTGTTTCATCAGCATTAAACTTCACCTTGTACACCCATTTACATCTTATAGGTACCTTTCCAGGAGGCAAATCAGTGACAATCCAAGTCTGGTTTGACTCAAGTGCCTTAATTTCAGCCTGCATGGCTTCACACCATTCAGGAAACTGGACAGCCTCTTGGTAAGTAGTGGGCTCTGGATGTTCAAGTAAAGATATAGATAGTGTTTTGTGTTTGTCAGACAATTTATGATAAGAAAGTGTTGCATTTAGAGGGAAAGGTTTACCTGAAGTTATGGCACCCCCTTTCTTGGTGAACTCTTGAGAATGAGTGAGTGAGGAAGCCTGTTGACATATGAAATCATGTAGGTAAATAGGTGCTCTTTTATTTCTGGTAGATCTTCGAAGCATATGAGGACTAATTGATGCATTTGGTGACAATTCGATTTCAGTAAAATTTTGGTGTGTTTCTGGAGAATCTATTTGTTGACTGAGATTTTGTGAGGTTCCAGTTTGTGGTTGATAGCTTAGGTCAATGTTGCTTGGCTGAGTATAAGGAAGATTTTCAGGACTTTGTAGTTTGTAGGTGGGATTTGATGACTCATATCTGGCTTTAGTGGCAGATGCTTTCCAAGGAAAAATATTTTCATAGAATATTACATCTCTTGATATGAACACTTTATTAGTTTCCATGTCCAACATTTTATAGCCTTTGGTCCCAAAGGGATAACCTATGAAAGTGCATTTCCTTGCCCTTAAGTCGAATTTATGCCTATTGTGTGCAAGGGTGCTAGCAAATGCAAGACACCCAAACACCCTCAGGTTTGAATAGTTTGGCCTGGTTTTGAAAAGAAGTTCGAATAGTGTTTTGTTCACAAGGATGGGACTGGGGGTTCTGTTTATGAGGAAAACAGATGTTAATATGCATTCATTCCAATAGATCATAGGCAATCCACTTTGAAATTTCAAGGCCCTGGCTACATTCAATATGTGTTGGTGCTTCCTTTCAACTACAGCATTCTGCTGGGGAGTTTCAACACATGTGGTTTGGTGAATGATACCCTTTTGCAAGTAAAATTGTTTCAGATTAAACTCCCCTCCATTATCAGTCCTGATAGTTTTGATTATGGAGTTAAATTGCGTTTCTATCAATGTGTAAAAGTTTTGTAAAGTTGTGGAAACATCAGATTTCAATTTCAGTAAATAAACCCAAGTGCATCGGCTATGATCATCAACTATGGTAAGAAAATACTTTGATCCATCATAGGCAATATCAGTACAAAGACCCCATAAATCACAATGAAGCAAATCAAAACATTCTTTGGACCTATCTTGGCTAATTGTGAATGGTAATCTATGCATTTTTGCTAGAGGGCAGATGGGACAATATTTTTGGATGTGCTTTGTTTTAGGTCGGAAGTCAGTCAAGTCCATCCAAGAATTTGAAAGGTGGCCCAACCTGAAGTGCCATAGATCGAAATTTTCTTGGTTGTCATCAGTAGAGACTGACAGTACAGCCTTATTGACTAACTTAGGTAAGTTTTGATTAAGCATGGTAGGAGAAACCTCTTTTGGCACCAAGTGATACAGCCCCTTCCTCACTTCACCCAGACCAATCGTCCTCCAAGTTGTAAGGTCCTGCATATAACATAAATTGGAAGAAAAGATAAGGCAGCAATTAGATCCTTGAGTGATTTTTGTTGCGAATATGAGGTTAAATGAAAAAGATGGAACACACAGAACATCATGAAGCAATAAATTTTCTGTGATTTTAACATTTCCTATGTGAGTGGCCAAGGCTATAGCACCATTAGGTAATGTGACAGGTTAGGAAATTTTTTCTTTAATGGTTGTGAGGAAGGATATTGAGTAGACCATATGGTCTGTGGCTCCTGTGTCCACAATCCAAGGCATGGTGGTAAAATCATCAATGTGAGCAGAAGAACATGTGTAAGTGCAAGAGATTTTGGATACATTTGTGTGTTTTAGAGAAAGAGAATTCAAACCCTGAACATGATTGGCAGAAGGTGAATGAGGCTGATTGATTGATGGCTTAATTAGAGCCATTAACTGGGTGTATTCCTCCTGAGTCAAAACCACTTGATTCTTGTCACTGATTCGTTCTTGTGCAGATCCCATAGGAGGCATATTCTGATCTGTAGAGGTGAAATTCACCTGTGGTTTGTTGTAGAACTTATGGCTTGGTGGATAACCATGAATTTTGAAACAATTACTGATAGTATGGCCAGACATTTTGCAATGTGTGCATGTTGATTTATCCTTATTGGCCTTGAAACATCTTTCCAACGAGTGCCCTGCCATTTTGCAAAAGGTGCAGTAATATTTTTTTGGTGATCCAGTATTCTTCTTCTCTACCTCTCTCATATCCATTCTTGACACTAGTGCCATTCCTTCAGCAGCAAGAGCATCATTGGGGATTTCCCTTCTCTTTTCTTCTTGCTGAATTAGTGAATATACTTCATTCAATTTTGGGAATGGCTTGATCAGAAGAATCTGAGCCTTAAGACCTTTGTAGGATTCATTAAGTCCCACGAGAAACTTCATTACCCAATCTCGTTCCTGATTACTAACCACTATTTTTAACCCCCCACGGGTGCAGTTGGGAATAGACTCATAGTTGATCAATTCATCAAGAAGTGTTTTGAGTTTTGATAAATAAGTGCTTATAGTATCATGTCCTTGCATGAGTGCTGCAATGCCTTGTTTGATTTCATATATTCTGGGGGCATTTTGTTGAGCAAGACGTTGTTCTATCTCTACCCAAAGCTGGTGTGCTGTCTCCACATAGAGTGTGCTTGCCTTAATGTCCACTGTCATGGTGTTTTGCAGCCAGCTGATAACAATATCGTTATAACGAAGCCAGTGTTCCATCAATGGATTTTCTGCATCAGCTAGTGCACAGAGGCTACCATCGATGAGCTTGTTTTTGATTCTCAAAGCCCTCTTTATTGACCTTGCCCAGGAATGGTAGTTGTTTGCATCGAGCATTTGTGTCACAAGCAGGGCTCCTGAACTTTCATTTGCCCCAATGAAGTATGGACTGTTAGGAAGAGATGGATCATGATGATTTGTATTTGAGTTTGTGTTTGTGTTTTGAGTTGTTGTTTGATTTTGATCAGCATCAGTGTTGATGCCATTGTCATTGTTTTCAGCCATTAAGGCTCTGATACCATAAAGGAAATGGTGATAAAATGAATTGCAAAATGGAGATCAAAAGGAATTTGCTGAAAATATCATTCAATTGCTTTCATTCTCGCGTGTTTATTGAGAGAGTAAAAATGACCTATTTATACAACTTTCCTATAACAGAAATATACAGAATTTACTGCACAATAATTTGCACACTAACAGCCTAACAAAATTGGAATCAAAATCAGCAGCATCACGTGCACTGGTTGCCCTCATTCTGGTGTATTCCAGATCCTTCTTGGCTCTTCTTGGCTTAAATAATCCAAACTTCAATAAAAATAAATTATTTGATATAAATCATCGTCAAGAACAATATATACTAATTAATAAAAGGTTGAAGATAAATATTTGGTAAAAATAGTTAAGAAAATAAATGCTGCAACAAGTAAAGATTGATTAACTTAACTTCAATTAAAATATGGTGTATCAAATAAAATTGTGGTGGTTATATAACTACTCTTTAATGTATAGTAGATATACGGTATGGATATATTTTGCTATCTTTTGATTAAGATTCGTGTGATTTTGCTGGTTCTAGTTTTTATTTTATACAAGCTTGAAAACAGGCAGGAAAAATTCGTTAATTTAGCTTGAGTTTAAACTTGGGTTTTCATGTTTATGAAATAATTTGGTTAGGTGATTTCTATTTAAAATTTGAATTGGTTTTAGTATGTAAGAATTTTATGATTGTATGGATTACGATAGAACCTTGTCTCATTTTATCGAGTTAAACATGCTGCGGATTGATAATCTGGGGCAAGAAGGGGAGCATTATTTTCTCAGCAAGTGTTTTCACTGGTTTTCATGCCTAGAATGTTCATGTCGAACTCGGGCAATATGATATCAAAGTAAGGTTCACTTTGAAATGGTTAGAGAGAAACAAAGTGAACCTGAAATGTTGGGCGGAGGAGTTGGTGTTTGAGGCGGCAAATTTGAAAGGGCATAAAGTGAGGGAAGAAGATGTTCCAAATGTAGCACTTTATCTAGATATTGAGTGAAACTATTGATTGATGCAATGATGCAGGTTTTGTTACAAACCAATAATTATTGTTTCATATGATTGATTTTTTTTCCTCATTTATTGATTTTCTCGTCTTTCTTCTTACTTCATCAACAAAATTGTGAATTTACTTGCATTTTACAACAATGTGTTGGAGGTAATTTTTGAGGTTGGTGGTGTCGCGTGAGTTTTCTGGCGATGTTGGTGGTGAATAGTAGTGGAGGTAGGCAAATGAGTTGGCGGTTTTCGTGTGATGATTAATTAAAAAAAAATAAAATTACACGTGTCTTAACGAGGATTAATACTCTAAAAGTACTTACATAAATATAACCATTGTGAAAAATTAACTTACCACATAACTTTAAGAATTAACAAATAAAAAATCTAGGAATGTGGTATAATTATTAGACAATTTACACATACAAACAACATTTAAACAATATTGTAACGGAATAAATGGAGTGTAAGAAATTACATATGTTAAAATATTATGCTAAAAGATAATATAGAGTATAATTGTCTGATTTTTCTTTAAGAAATTATTTATGTTGTAATTTAGAAATATTTACCAAAAATCAATAGTTTTCAATTCACCCCTGTTTCTTCCTTTTTTGCATAATTTGTCCTTTAATATTGTATAGTGCATTCAAAAGAGAAATCAATTTATTACAAAACGGACGTTCAATTTTGATCTTTTATGTACAAAAATGTCATCAAAATGATCGATATATTTTTTAAGAACATCAATACTTGAATGCTTGATAGAGTATTTTAAGATTATAAGTTGATGGATCCAATGAACGTGTTGTTAAAAAGAAAATAGAAGTTATGTGTACAATAAAAGGGTAGTAAAAGCAGGACCATTGAATTTCTTTATCAATCACACATGGATAGGGATGACGGTGGTGGTTTCGAATCTTTTATTTCTAGCATAGATTTTCAATATAAAGAAATAAAATGAAAAGAAAAATCGACGTAAATCCACATTCACTCCCTTCATTCCCCAAACCAAATCTATCAACCCCCACCTACCAAACATGCTGGTGCCACATCGCAACTGCCATCACCATTAACTCAAAAAACTAACTCAAATCTTAACTGAGAAAAAATAGATAAACTACGAGGTCTATTCATTAGAAAATTTTTATGTTTTGTTAAAAATTTACGAAAGTTTATTTCTTCATGTCCATTTACTTTTCTTTTCTTTTTAATTGAATTAAGGATATAATGATCATTTTATTCAAATTTTGATAACAATTGAATGGACATTTTTTGTTACAAAAGAACCTTGAGTGCAAAGATACGAGAGCTTTGGAACTCCGAGTTTTAGAAATCAAAGGTTATACTTGACATCCTTGGAACGGGGTTTGAATTTTTTGTATTTTCGGGTACACGAGGCAAGGATCGGCACGAGGGTCGTTGCCTCGAGACGGGAACTGTACAAATACGGGGAACATGATCCTAGTTCCTTTTAAGTTCATTTTAAAATATAAATTTTTTATCACACCAAAGAAAAGAATAATTATCATTTCTAGAGAAAACATAAATTTTTTACAATTTAAAAAACAAAAGTAATGATTTTCACTAACAAAAAAATATATAAAAAATAAATGGCATGGCATACAAGACAGGGAATCTCTCCTTGCCCCCACCTTAAGTAGGGCCAAGTTAAGGCGGGACGGGATGGAGAGAAGAGGGTGATGTAGGTCTCTTGTTCTGTTTATTTTTTTTGTTTTTCATTTTATCTCTTTAGACGGTAAAAATTATAGCGGGGTGGAACCATGTTTCTTGTATGCCCTGTCTCCATTTATTTGATGAATTATTCTATGAGTATAGGAAAACAAATACAGAACTTATACAGGAATTTAAAAATACCTACGTGGCACCAAATAAGAAAAATGAGAAATGTAAAGGGAAAATTGAAAAGGGCCAAAAAGGGTAAAATGTGCAAATACCCCAAAATCGGCATCAATTCAAGCGACCGGCGACCCATTTCTTTCTTCCAATGGTGCGCGAAAATCCGGCCTGCAACAATCTCCATCTCCGACGATATTCCGGCTAGTTTGGTTCAGTATTAATCAGTTGCTAACTTGATTTTTGTGTGCCTAAACACTCACTGGGTGCATTTTGTATAATTTTTGCAGTCAATTCTTTTTTCATTCCATATGCAGCACTTCTTCGTAATCAGTATGTGAGCATTTGTGTTGTGGTGTGCTGTCCATTTGATTCCGAGTTCATTACTCCTCCCCATTCTATCATTGTTGCACTATCTGTCAAGTATGAAAATAAATATCCTGGCCAGTAACCCAGCACATACTCACCCTCAAATTGCATCCACATGTTTCGTTATTTTAATTCCAAAATGTTCACGGCAGATTTGCTGGAGAATAAGGAGATTTCGGGTAGTCAAGCATATATCAAACGGCGAGCCAAAATAGCAAATACAAAGTTAATACATTACAATTTATGTTCTTCGTTGTTTCGATGTCGGCCGTAGGTGATGACTGTGCTTTGGGTTGGAGGGTTTTCTTTGAACCTGGGGCAAAAACGAAACTACAAAATAACAAAAGGAGAAAGATGGGAGATCAATTCTGTTTTTTTTTCAATTTTTGAGTTTTTTTTTTTTTTTTTAATTAACTACTGTGTGTTTCGACGCCGGCCGTAGGTGGAGGTTAGGTCAGCGATGACTGTGCTTTGGGTTGGAGGATTTTCTCCAACCCAGGGAAAAAGGCGGGGGATCAATTCTGTTTTTCTTTCGATTTTGGAGTTTTTTTTTTTTTAAATTTAATTAATTGTCTCGTCAGCAATTTGGAAATCCTGTACAGCTTTTGTGAAGAGATTCCTGTACGTATAGCAGCTTCCTTTATTTGATTAGGTATATAATCTTTGTCCTGTTCGAACCATGATCTAGGGAATACCGAGTTTAATGAGATTTTTTGTCATTTCTAGCCTTAACTGGCTATGAGATTCAAGGTAAGAAAACAAAAATAACCGATGAGCCAAGGACAAGAATGACTACTCTAACCTCAATCCACCCCATTGCTATCCCCAGACTAGGGTGGTACGAAGTGAAAAGTTCAATTGATCATAGTGCTAATAAGTGAAATGTTCGATAACCATGGCGAAACAAAATAATTTTTGATGTCCATATTAAAAAGAACCCGCTTAAATTTGGAAAACGTTTTACCAACCAAGATATAAAGAATCATCCAATCCCCAATCATGCAACAAATGAAGACAATCATTTCTTTTCTTTTCTTCATGAATTATGCTATAGGTACATTGAAAATGCACAGATTTGTTGATATTTAATAAGGTATAAAAACCCGTGCCATTAATTATTCTACGTACTATTAAAATCAATGACAAAAATGTTAACAACTTTACACACTATTAACCAACCAAATTGTATCTATAACAAAACTGTTTCTTTATTTTTAGTCAATTCAAAGTAAATGACCCATTCAAAAAATATTACGTCACCATCAAGGTTAGAAACTGTTGGAAAAATAATTAGTTGCAGCAGTGATCAGAACAATATAATGCAGAAATATAAAACTTATCGATCGAGTCTCGTGACAGCACGATGTCCTAAAGTGAAATTGCCCGTCAATAATTGCTGTGACCTCCGTGGACAATCACTCCCAGGATACAACGATCGTAAACCACTTATGCAGCAATCACGAAATGATTTTTCTAGAACTCTCAATTGTACTCCAGAATAGGTATAAAAACCCGAATATAAGAAATTCACAATATGAAACGAGTGATTGATTCTATTTTCTTTTTTGTGTGTCTTTTCCCAAAGCAAGATATGGGTTTATATAGGCAAGATGGTAGTAACAGTCTTCACCATGTTAATGCAGAATTTTAATGATTGAGTAGTGGGTGTTTTAATGGCAGTTAGTGGGTTGTTACAAAAACAAACAGTCATAAAATACTGGCTAGTTTTACCCATTAAATAATGAAGAAAAAAAAATATTTATTTTAGTCAAGGAAGCCCAAGGCCCCAAGGCCCAAATCAAGACATTTTAATATTTACGTGGGGAGTGATTCGAACCCCTGACGTCCCACACAAATGTCACATTTCCCACCACTTTGGCACTTTATCTAATTTGATTATTTCTTTCATATTTTATATTTATACCATAAATATATAACAGTCCCCCACATGAAAGAAATAAGATAAATGAAAATATTACTCTGGAGTACGGTAGAAATCATGCAGGCTTAGGTGTCTATCGACTTGAACCTTGGCTTTGTATATTCTATCGAGCTTACTAACTGTAGAGTGAACTATGTTTTGAACTCTACAATTATAGTTGCAAACTGAGACAATAGAACACACACATGATTTCTAGAACAGTCATTGAGTTCTCGCGGTTGTGTTCATTTCGGCCGTGAACTTTCCCAGTTTCTTTGAGTGCTCTAGAGAATTCGCCTCAATTCTCATAGGAAGCGGCCCCACTTCCACACTCAAATAGGTGCTACTATCAAGGGTGCACTGTATTTAAACACCCCACTGAATATCAGCTATAGTAAGCATTAAGAGTATTAGCTCATCCTCTAATCAATACAGTTGGTACTACGCATCATAGGGAGGGGTTTGGAATAAATCCAATGTAGTACCCCCACAGACCACTCCAATAACTTTGTTGTCCCATTGAACCTTGACCATGGGATCTCCAATTGCAAGGTTGGGTTTCCATTATAGGTGATCTAATACATAATAGGCTTGAGCCCCATCCCCCTCGATGTTTGTTGAATTAGCTCTCTAGCCAATCCTTTGGTTAATGGGTCAGCAATGTTATCACTTAACTTCACATAGTCAATAATGTTATCACTTGACTTCACATAGTCAATAGCCATAATCCCATCCTTAAGCAGCTGACGCACAGTATTGTGTCTCCTACGAATATGTCTAGACTTTCCATTGTAGGATGAATTTTGAGCTCTTGAGATAGCTGCTTGACTGTCACAATGTATTGAAATAGTTGGAAATGGTTTAGACCACAAAGGAACATCCATAAGAAAATTCCTTAACCATTCAGCCTCCTCACCTGCCTTATCTAAAGCTATGAACTCAGATTCCATAGTAGATCTAGCAATGCGGGTTTGCTTAGTGGATTTCTAGGAGACAGCTCCGCCTGCTAATGTAAATACATATCCACTTGTAGATTTACTTTCATTGGTATCGGAAATCCAATTAGCATCACAATATCCCTCAAGTATAGCAGGGAATTTGGTATAATGTATTCCCCAGTCTAGAGTGTATCTCAAATACCTCAAGACTCGAATAAGAGCATCCCAATGTTCATTGTTAGGATTACTAGTATACCTGCTAAGTCTACCGACAGCATATGTTATATCAGGTCTTGTACAGTTCATGAGATACATGAGACTGTCGATTACTTTAGCATACTCTAAAGCGAAAACACTAGGACCTGAATGTTTTCTCAAATGACGACTTGCATCATAAGGTGTTTTAGCAGGAATACAGTTGTATTGATTAAACTTCTTAAGCACTTTTTTTACATAATGTGATTGGGTCAAAATAATTCCTTCAGAATGTTTTACTATTTTGATTCCTACAATAACATCAGCAACACCCAAATCTTTCATTTCAAAGTGCTTGTTTAGAAACCGCTTAGTTTTATTAACCACATCTAAACTAGTTTCCATAATCAGCATATCATCAACATATAAGCAAATTATCACACCACAATTATTTTCAAATTTACTATATATGCATTTATCTGCTTCATTTATCACATAACCACTTGATGTCAAAAATGTATCAAATTTTTCGTGTCATTGCTTAGGAGCTTGTTTAAGGCCATAAAGGGATTTTTTAAGCCTACATACTTTATCCTCAAGACCTTCTACGACAAATCCTTCAGGCTAATCCATATAAATCTCCTCTTCTAAGTCTTCATTTAAAAATGCAGTCTTGACATCCATTTGATGTATAATAAGATCATACAGTGAGGCAATTGCAATTAACATCCTAATAGAAGTAATCCTAGTAACGGGTGAATAAGTATCAAAGAAGTCAACTCCTTCTTTTTTTTTTATAGTCTTTAGCTACAAGTCTTGCTTTATACTTATCAATTGAACCATCAGATTTAAGTTTTTTCTTAAACAACCATCTACACACAATTGTCTTACATCCTTAAGGTTAGTCCACTAACTCCCAAATATTATTAGATATAATTGAATCATATTCACTATTTACAACTTCCTTCCATAATATAGAATCTGGTGAAAACATAGCTTTACCAAAAGTATTAGGATCATCCTCTACTCAGTAAGTTATAAAGTCAGGACCGAAAGAAGTAGTGGTCCTAGGTCTTTTGCTTCTCCTAATTTCAGCTTCTTCTAATTCAGATGGCTCCTCTCTAACACTAGGAAGAATACTAAAAGAATTGCTTGATCCTTCAGACTTTTCTTTAAACGGAAATCTATTTTCAAAAAATTCAGCATCTCTAGTTTCAAATATTGTGTTCTTTTCAATCAAATTATTTTTAGAGTCAATGACTAAAAATCTGTAGGCATTACTATGAAAAGCATACCCTATAAAAACACAATCAACAATTTTCGGACCAAGTTTAGTTCTCTTAGGTGCTAGAATAAAAGTTTTAGCTAAACACCCCCACACTTTAAGATATTTATATGAAGGTGTTCCGCCCTTCACATTTCATAAGGAGACTTATTATTTTTCTTACTAGAAATTCTGTTAAGAATATAACATGCAGTAAGAAGTGCTTCCCCCCACATGTTAAAAGGTAATCCAGAAGAGCTTAGCATTGATATGACTATATCCTTAAGGGTTCGATTTTTCCTTTCAGCTACACCATTAGATTGGGGAGAATAAGGCGGAGTAGTCTCATGAATAATACCATTCTCAACACAAAATTTATCAAAATCTCCTGTATATTCTCCTTCCCTATCAGATCTTAAAACTTTAATAGTTTTGTCTAGCTGATTTTTTACTTCAGTTTTATAGGAAATAAATTTTAAATAGCTTTCATCCTTACTCTTAAGTAGATAAATATAACAATATCGAGAATAATCATCAATGAAAGTTAAGAAATATTTATTTCCACCACGAGTAACATATCCTTTTAAATCACATAAATCAGAATATATCAAATTTAAGACCGAAGTAGTCCTATCAACACGAGAAAATGGTTTTCTAGAATATTTAGATTCAACACACGTTTCACATTTTGAATTTGGACAATTATCGATTTTGGGAATGTTTCCCAAAGTCATTAATTTTTTAATGGAAGTTTTATTAACGTGTCCAAATCTAGCATGCCACAAATCATAAAAATCCAACAAGTAAACGGAAGAGCTAACTTTATTGTTAATCACAGAGACATTGAGTTTAAACAGACTCTCATCTGCATACCCTTTCCCAACAAAGGAACCACCCTTAGACAGTACAACTTGACCACTTTCAAATACAATATTAAAACCCTTTTTGACTAAAATAGATCCACACACTAGATTTTTCCTAATATCAGGTACATAAAAGACATCCTTCAAATTAAGGATATCTCCAGAAGTAAATCTAAGCGTCACAGTTCCTTTTCCCTCGATTTTGGAGGAGGAAGCATTGCCCATGAACAGACATTCTCTTATAGCTGACACTTGAAAGCCTTCACAGATTTTATATCCTTCAGCAATAATTTCGTGAATTATAATCTGCAATTCTTCAACTTGACTAACCACAGTTTTAACATCATTCATTTTAAAATCTAGAAACTTTCCCACAACAAATTTCTTGGTTCCAGCATCTTCTGTAGCATATTTCTTTTCTAATGAATTCCATAGCTCTTTTGCAGATTTAAACGAGTAGTAAACATCATACAGATCAAAAGTCAAATAATTCAGAATATAATTTCTGCACATATAATCCTTATGCTCCCAATTAGCTAAATTCTCGGTTTCCTTATCAGTAGGATTATCAGCAATTGCAAAATCGGGTTTATCTGATTCAATAGTATCAATGACTTTAAGTGTTGTCAAATAAAATCACAGTTTCATTTGCCATCTCTTAAAATTCTTTCCATCAAAAAACTCAGACTTTTCAGAATACTTAGAAACAGATATATCTACGGTAGACATGGCAACTAATTATAAAGAAAATTCCACTTTAGATTGTTGGAATAGAATAATTAGTTGCAGTAGTGAACAAAACAATATAATGCAGAAATATAAAACTTATCGTCCGATCGAGTCTCGTGACCGCACGATGTCCTAAAGTGAAATTGCCCGTCGATAATTGCTGCAACCTCCGTGGAAAATCACTCCTAAGATACAGCGATCGTAAATCACTTGTGCAGCAATCACGAATGATTTTTCTAAAACTCTCAATTGTACTCCAGAATATATATAAAAACCCGAATATAAGAAATTTCGAATATGAAAAAGAGGATTGATGCAAGATGATTTTTCTATTTTCTTTTTGTGTGTCTTTTTCCCAAAACGAGATATGGGTTTATATAGACAAGATGGAAGTAACAGTCTTTACCATGTTAATGCAGAATTTTAATGACTGAGTAGTGGGTATTTTAATGGCTGTTAGTGGGTTGTTATAAAAACAAACAGTCAGAAAATACTGGCTAGTTTTACCCATTAAATAATAAAGAAAAAAATCATTTATTTTAGTCAATGAAGCCTAAGAGCCCAAGGCCCGAATCAAGACATTTTAATATCTGCGTGGAGAGTGACTCGAACCCCTGACGTCCCATACAAATGCCACATTTCCCACCACTTTGGCACTTTATCTAATTTGATTATTTCTTTCACATTTTATATTTATACCATAAATATATATCAGATTTTTCATCATATTTTATTTATATGTCAATGAGCAATTAATTCGAATATAATTTGAATAATTTAGAATTTTAAGCATTAATACCCGCGGCTTATTAAGCATTTGTTTGGTGGGGGATAAAAATTAAAATTTTAGAATATTTTGATAAAAGTTTTTGAAATATGTGATTGAAAAGTTGTGGGTCTCATAAAATATGTAGTTAAAATTGATTGTTTGACTTTGACTTAAATTAAAATCCAATTTAAATCAGTACCAAACATGGCCTAAATGTAATCATTATAAAAGCTAGAATGAATAGTCTCTTAAAATTTATTTTTAATAATCAACTCTTTAAAATAGAGAGTATCTTATATTTAGAGAATCTCTTGAAAATACTTTTATACTCTGATTCTTGATTTGGTTAAAGTGTAGCGAAGTCTTGCTTTGGTTGGTTGAAATTTTGAAGTTTTAGATGAGGTTTGAGTAGTTATAAAGTTACTAATTACCTTACGGGGTTTGTTTGACATATTTCTTGTTTCGACACTAGAGAAAATTGTTACTAAATGCCCAAATAAGAAGAAACCGAGGATACACTAGAAAATTAAGCATGATCGTCGGCTACTTGACCACATGGAAATTTGCAACATATGCCACAAGGGCACTACAGTCATTTTTCATAACAGCATCCCCATATTAACAATTTTTTTGCTGGAGATATTTTATTTTCGCAAATAAATGGAGTTATGTTATACGTACATTAAGGTATTCATAATGGTGTTCACCTTTCACACATGAAGGGGGCCCATTTCGAATAAATTATATTTTATTGAAAGTGAGTTCTCCTCTATGTGAGGAGGGTGGACACATTTATTTATACCGCATTATGTATAAGTAATATATTCCAAATAAAACATAGAAAAATTTTAAGGAACCACAGACTAGTCGGTCCACCTTAAAATTTTGTTTTTTAATTTATTTGTTCAATAATTTTTACCACCAAATTCAACTTTTGATACATTGATTATTAAGGTCTGTTTAATTGTAAAGATGAAATTGAATTGTCTAGAAAAAGAATTCTAGGGAATTGAATTGCCTAAAAATTATTTTCCTGGGAATTGTAAATTATTGTGTTTGATTTGTATAAATTTTCACATGGAAAATGTTGAAATAAACATATTTTTTGGTGCGTTTGCCTTTGTTTTACATGAAAATTGTCAATTAAAAGGATAGAAGTTATTGGTATTGGGGTTAAAATTTGTTTCCATTGCCAAAAAAAAAATCATTTATCTTTTGGTGTTCGTTTGGTTTTGTTTTACATGAAAATTGTCAATTGAAAAAAAATATATTTTTTAATAGACGATTCTAAAATTATAATATAATAAACTATTTAGGGGGCTTTTGTTTCTCATTTTTGTAAAAATGAGAATGAAAAATATAATTATTATGGACACTACGCAAGAGATAAAAATTCAAATAAGATGGCTTGATGTGATTGATAACGATTATATTTTTCATTTTAATAGGAAAAAAATAGGAAATAAACAAGGGTTTAATAATAATAAAATAGAGTTTATTGATTCTATTGAAATTCTAACATAATCAAGATCGACTCTAAATCATACATGACATTAAAAGACATCTCTCATGCATTCACACAATTAAGAGCACATATGTTTGGCTTAACATAAAAAGCAGCTTTTCTCGACAGGGTAAGTATCAAGTGTGACAGTGTTGTCGAGAAAAAAGACTCGTTCTTCTTTAAAAGAAGCACAACCAAACATGCTCTAATGTGCACTGATGAAAAGTGAAAACACCTATTACTATGTATTATATAATCAAAGGTAGTTAATTAGGGATCTATAAGTAGCACCAGGCTGCCAGCCAATCGGAATTACATTTTTCGCCACTAGGGTTTGGCCAGAATAATGAGATGTCAACCTGATTGAAAATGGAGGATGCAATTCTGTACCAGCATTCAATTGCCACACTGCACCCCATGATTGATTCATCTCCCACCATTCATCAGGTTCACTTGATGCTTGCAGCAGATCAACCCTAGCAAGATCTCCATCTCCTTCTTCGAACTCGACCTCCACCGCGAAATACTCGTGATTGGACCCCGGATCCACGTGGAACATGATGGTCTTCCCCGAATAATCACACACAACCCTACCACAAAAATGATCAAGGTGGAGTCGTGATATTGAGGATTTTAACTTTTAAATGTGACGAGAGTATTAATTCCGTTTTTCAGGAATTGAGAATAATGCTTGATATTTATAAGTAATTTAGTTTATGCATAGACCAAACCAAAACATGACATGATATATGGAAGAGTTATTTTGTTGGCAAAAGGACACAAAACAACGAGAGAAAATATATATGATAGCAATTATAATTCAATAATTTATTTAAAAAATATTTAACATTAATCAAATATTAAAAATTACAGAACCATTCGAACTGTCAAATCAAGATATTAACTCGATGCATTATGGCATATATATTAAAAGTTATTCATTCTATCACTGGAAAAAGTTCTAAATTATTTGTTAGCCTTTTTATAAAAAGTTAAAGCCCACCGTCAATTGTATTCCTAGTCAATGACCACCATTCCAATCTATCTATATTTTTTATTTATAGTTTCTTTAAAAATAAAAAAGAAGATGTGTACATTGACTTCTACATAAGGATGTCCATTATGGACACCCGAAGTTTCAGCATTGGCCGAGGTGCCTGTCACGCTCGGGCCCACAGGCGCCTCGACCAATGTTGAGACGCTGAGCGTCCATTATGGACACCCTTATGCAGAAGCCAATGTACAACAAAATTAATCCAAATAAAAAATATTAAGGTTTTTTTTTTTTTTTTTTTTTTTTGAAGTTTTTGAAACCTTTTTAGAGTTTCCGAAGAGTATTTTAGTTTTTGAAACATATTCGAAATAAAATGTTAGCCATTTTGAAATTTTCTTACATCGTCGTTGGTGGTAATAGGCCGTCAACTTACCTTGCATATCGAATTTGTAATACTCCTGCATCGCGAAGTTTATTTTCTTCACCCTGGATGGCCATGGAACCAAATGCTGTTCCACTTAGATCGAAGTGAGCTGATTCCGATGTGCATGGGCCTCCGGGACAAAAATCTGTGATAACGACCCTCACTGGTTTGCCGGAACACATCGGGTGCTTTGTACATTTTATCTAACAATTATCAGAACATGAATATATTACACATATAAGAATGACAAAAACAATAAATATTAAATTTTATTATTTTAACTTGGTCATTATTTCTCTTAAGGATGGTTATCATCTGCTTTTTTTTTTTTTTTTTTTTTAAATAACTTTTTTTAATTTTTTTAAAGTTATTAAACTTTTTTTATTTTTTTTTTTTTTTTTTTTTTTTTTTTTTTTTTTTTAAATACACTATTTTAATTATATTAAAGATCATTAACCTTTATCGTTATCAAATTTATATACATAACTTTTTTGTCATTAATGATAAGAAAATTTTGTCCTTAATTTTGGTCTCTGTCCAAAAATGTTGTTAACATACTTTAAAATGAATGTCAAATATTTAATCACATTATGTAGTATTATTGGACTTTGCTACATGTACATTAAACTTTACATAATGAATTACATAATGCTACATGTCACGCCATCATTTGTCAGTTTGAAACACAATCAACTTTTTCAACAAATCTTTTTCCTCCATTTCATTTTATGTAATCCCTTATGTAAATTTTTTATGTACAAGTAGTATAATCCAATATTATTTGTTTTGCTTATTCAAAAATATTATGAGAAAGTGAGTCCTTTTACTCTATCTTAAAGAAAAGTTTAGAGAAAAATTATAATCGGGAACAATTTATATTAATTTGATAATAAGATTATGATGTAAAAAAGTTTGAGACATAAATGTGATAGCGTATAAAAATTATGAACATCTCATGTAATTAAAATGTAGTCCAGTTATTGAAAACTATAGTATAAATATATTTACCTTTTCTCTAATTTAATAAATTTGGCTAATTGAAAGTTTTAGGTACAGTCCACACTATTGAATTGACAACAGGAAAGAAAAAATGTTAAATGCATTAAAAACTTAACACGGTTGTGCTTATTGTTCATTCCAGTCTAATACTGTGTACTAAATATATCTCAAAAGTTTTTACAGAACTGGGTGATTTGTATATACCTTATAGCAAGCTCCACATTCCTTGCCTGAGTTGTAGAGGGATGGGCCAATTCCAGTGACAAGAGAAGAAAATGGTGCTTGTGACACTATGTTTCCATATCCGCAGGCTCCTCCTGCGTGCAATGATATTATGTCACTCTTTAGTATACTTAAACATAAGCTATTCGTACACCATGACTACCTTACTGCTTTAAATCAACACGCTTGTTTTATGTACACAAATTTCGTAAATGAGAAGAACCTTAACTTGAACTCAGGACTTTTATTACGATATTGAATCGTTTCATTTAAAAGTTTGAGTTGATATGGAGGACGAACAAATTAATATATTTAAACTTAATCTTTGACATACCGTCACTTCCGGCACCATCAGGGCTACCGTACCAAGTAGCGCCGGCGGATGACCAATGCACAGCTTGAGTGGATAGATTGAAATGTTTGGGTTTGAAGCAGAAGCACAGGTTGGAGAAACAAAAGAAGGCAAGTAGAATGAAGACAAGCAAATGGGAAAAGGAGAATTGGGATAAACTTGCCATTTTTTGAGCTTCAAGTCACCACCCAAGGCAAGATAAACGGGTGCTTCTTCAATACTCACTATCACAAGCATTTATAGCATGTGTTCGTGTAAAATTATAAGTTACTATTTTCTTTATTGAGTCAACTTCAAACATTAATTTTAACAACAAATTCACAACTACTATTAATTTATTAATCACACATTTCTTGAGACCCAATACTATTCTTATTAAAAAGTTACTAATAATTTTATACGAACACTCCCATAGCTAAAAAAAAAGTGAATTATTTCTATCAAGATGGTAGATTGACTAGCTTGGGAATTAATTTCAACTACACATTTACAATTACTACACATTTATTAACCACACATTTCGTAGGACTCAATACTAGTAATTTTATTCATGAACACCACCATAGCTAAAAAAGAGAATTATTCCTATCAAGATGAATAATGATATGCAGCCCCACTGGGATTACAACCCCATTCTAAATAGTGTTTGATGATAGACTGAATGAAATGTAAAATTAAATGAGTTATTTAATTTTACATATAATTTAATATCACATTAACGTCACCTAAACTGGCGTTATAACCCCAGTGGGTCTGAATAATATTACTCTATCAAGATTGCAGCTTGACTAACTCGAGAAATTAAGCTCAATAAATTTGTACTTTGACTAATTAATTATTTAAAAAAAGCATGTGACTTTGCTTAAATATCTTGGCAGTGCTTATAAGTAATTATATGCTTGAGTTTTATGAAATTAATGGATAATAAATGAATAGTAATTGCGATCTTACAAAATGTGTGAATAGAAAGTATGTTTAACTAGTTAAAACTATAATATAAGCTTTACTAAACATGAATAAGTCAAGGCAATAACATATCTGCAGGTAGAGTTAGGGACTTGCAAAAGGGTTATCGTGATTGTGTCTGAAGTCTATTTGTAAGATTAGTGCAATTACAAAGTGCAAGTTGAAATTTGTAGTTCTTATGGTTGTCCTTTCACAAAATTTTTGATACCTCGACAAATTATCTATTATTAGCTAGTGGGAAGAAGCCAAGATATATAATGTGCTGAGGTACCAAAAATTGTTGTGTATTCTTATTTGTTAAGAAAAATGAATATGTCTATGTCAAAAATGAAATTAAAAGGGCAATGGATTTGAACTCTTGAAGCGCAATACCCAATTAGACTATCAGTCTTGCTTACTAAACATTTAGTAACATATCTAGAGGTCACGGCTTATTTAGCCCGTTTGATAGCCATTATAAAGAAAAATTGAGTGAAAATAATGTTTTTAATAGTGATTTTTTGAAGAATGTGTTCTTAAAAAAAAGAATTGGGTTTATATGTAAAATATTTTATTATATGAATGTGTGATTGAAAATGAATATAAAAAATAAAGAGTTCTGAAAAAATGATTGTCAAATAAGGGCTTATTTGAATCAATAATGGAGACTTTGTGTCTTTAAGAAGAGAGATTTTACACGTACAGGTTCCTGCCAGGCAAGAAACAAGTGGGGGCGAGCCCTACAATTTTTTAAAAATACATGTGGGGCCTGCCCCCAAACAGTGAAGAGCCTATAAAGCCCTTGTGAAAACTGCACCTGTACGTGCAGGTTTTTTCTCTAAGAATAAATAGTCAAATAATAACAGCTTAGTTGACGTGATTTAACAAGATATTTTGAGGTCAAGTTTTGTAGCTAGATTCGTTGTCCATTTACAAAACTTGTATACGACAATTGATGAAAATGGATTCGACCTTAGACAAGTCCAAAAGTGGTTACCATAACCTCCACTTGTATAATTTCAAGCCATATTGTGGTTCAAGCCGCAGCTCGATCATATATGTGTCTGTCCCTTCAAAATCTGCATGGCTTGGAATTTAGCCATTAGCATTAGTCATTAGTCTTAATCATTTCCTAATTATCTTATCGATACTTTGTCGACAGAATTGGCCCTTAAAGATTTTCCAAAACTTTGTGTCTCATTTAAAATAAGATTTTCCTTAAAACCTGCCGTTGATGTTGGTTATTGATGGTTGAAATTATATATTCTCTCTATATTTTTAAATTTTAATCACAGGCTAAAAGTTAAGTTTGAATTTTAATCGTGTAATTTTCATTAATATATTCGATATGAGCACAATTCTTATAAATGATATGTAGCGATAGTAATGTCTAAAATTTGAAAATACATTTATCTGGGAAAATGTAAAAAATAAAAGGTCAAGGTGTCGAGTCGGGAGTCGAGTTAGTGATCAAAAGAATGAAACAAAAGAAAATAGTTTTAATTTTTTGATATTTTTACTTGTAATTGGATAGCGCCCATTTGGTAGCAATTTTTTACCCTAAAAAATTGATTTTTTTATCGTTATTTAACTATTTCAGTCGTCATTTTTTACTTCTTCACTCAAAATTGGAACTTATTTTTCTCTCTAACAGTCAAAAAATCAATTCTCATAATTACTACCAAACAGGCCTTTAGGTTCCTAATTTTTCTAGTCTAGTTGAGTCGGTTGGTTCGATCCAATTGAGTCGGTTGGTTTGATCCAATTTAATATAATATGCGAGTGAGACTTGAATGATTTATTTGCTCAACACTACACGGCTTATTTATTAGAGGCTTTAAAATGTTAGAGACTGATATATATATATTGGTGATTCGACGGCTGACATTTGATCTGAATTTTATATGAAATAAAATACTTATGCATTTGGTTTATTTAGTGAACATTATTTCAACTTTAATTAAAAAATAATAATTAAGCAGAGTTTTGGCATTAATGAAGCAGCTAAACACACATCTGAATACAAATATATAAATCTTTGTGAGAGGGAAATCCCACCGACCGAATCCTATATTTCTATAATTACCACAAGTGCTCAACTTTTTTTCTTCTTTTTCGTCAAATCAAATGTAATACTCGCGGGCGTGATTTGAAATTCGGGTTCTTGTTTGTTTAGTTTGTGATTAGAAGTAAATTGAATAAGTTATTTATTTTTTCAAATATAAATTTTAACAAAATATTATTTTAATCAAACATAGGAGATCATGCTTGGCAAAGTTTATATTTTATAAAGCTTACGTACAAGAAAATGAGTGAATTTAAAATAAATAATTGTTTATTGATCAAATTTGAAAATAAATAAGTTACTTCTTTGAATGTAATGTAGAAGAACTTTCAAAATCATTAAGTTATACTTAAAAGTGAAAAAAAATAATGCATTCATAGATGTTTGGAATTAAAAAGTTAGTATTTCTACTTGTCGAATGGAAAGATTGCTTGAAATGTTGGAAATAACGAATTTATTTAACTTTTTATACTCAACAAAGGTGACTCGATTTTTTTATGAAAATCATAACTTATTGTGATATCACATCGAAGTCACTTATGTAAGAGCGTGAATTATTAAAAAAAGAAAAGAATTTATTTAATTACATATTTAATC
This sequence comes from Olea europaea var. sylvestris, assembly GCF_002742605.1. Taxonomy (NCBI): domain Eukaryota; kingdom Viridiplantae; phylum Streptophyta; class Magnoliopsida; order Lamiales; family Oleaceae; genus Olea; species Olea europaea. The sequence continues at coordinate 21,315,956 of NC_036248.1, read as the reverse complement.
ATTGAAGCCTTAGACTGTGTCAAATCTTACAAATGCATGATTATGATAATGTGATAATTCCGTCATGTCAGAAAGCTACCGCTTGATGATAACATATTGTTAATATAATCATATCATTAATTAAGCAAGAAAAAAAAATCACAATCTTCACATATTTTGTTAACTAGTAGTATTTTTTTATTTTTATTTTTACATTTCCTAAAGGAAAGTTCTACAAGTACAGCGGAATTCTTCACAGAATTCCTATAGATGCTGTGTTGGCAGCACCTAATTCGTAGGAATTTTTTTTTAATAGTCGATGAAACTACGCCTCCCCCGTGTGAATTCTATGAAACTATTCTTGTATGTGTAACATTACTCTTCCTTAAATCTGATTTTCACCTAACAAATGCATGGTTGCATGTCGGCACAAAAAATTAAAGGAGTTTTGTGGTGAGATGATATATGATACAACTGAGGTAAAAAGATGGATGAGGCTGCTTAGACTCGAGATAGACTCATCTAGCATCGACTCGAATTGTTAAGGTCTTACATGATCCTAGGAAAGATGAAGAAAAGTACAAAAAAAAAATATTTTTGGAGAGAAACAAGCATATTCTAATAGATAATACCAAGTTTAAATTCAAATAGGTTTTCTTCCATGTCATTTCTAATTGGAATAATGTGCCTCTAGCAATGTCCGAGGCCTCCAAATAAGATTTCTTCCATGGCATAACTAAATCGAATAATGTGCCTCCAGCAAAGTTCCATCTCTTCCACTATCTTGGTCATGTCACACTTAAAATTGTAAACCTTTTCTTTTCCAGTCACATTGCTAGAGAATTATCATACTCAATCATAAAAGTATACACATATAGAATCAAAACATTCTAATAATTTCACTAGCTCACCGAACAACCTTGCTAAAATTATATTGCAACCCACGACTTGGCTTTCTTAGAACTTCATCAGCAATCGACATAAATTCCCCACATGCCCTACATCATTGCCAAACCAATATCCGTATGCAAATTCGTGGATATCTAGTAAAAATACATCCTCTATCACGACAACTTGTTCGCCAAATACATGACATAAAGGTGAACACATATTCTTTCCACAGAATATCCTCATCTCTCATGGAGAAAAGAGACACGTTAGCGCCGTAATTAATATCTCAATCTACTATTGAGAAATTAGTCAAGTCCCCCCTTCCTTTTTGGATATTTTGTCCATACTGTCTATTTTTCACTTATGCAATTTCTTATGATTGTTTTACAACAATGAGTTGAGCTTAGATTGAATTACCCGTTACAAAAATGCTCGTGTTAACGATGTACCCAAAAAATTAGGTGGCAAATTCCATGTCACGAAAATATGTTTGATAATTAGTTCATTCTAATTTCCAAAGTAACGAGGTATTCACTATGTAATTAATCTTACTTTTCATTACCTCAAAGACTCAAAGTAATAATTAATGTTCATAGTCCGTTCAGGATTAAGATAACATTTGCCTTTCAGTAACTTTTAGTTACGCATCATCACAATATTATACGTTAATGGATCCTATTCATTAATTTTTATTAATATCTTTATTATAATAAAGATAATATGATCTTGACAAAATAAAGTGTCCGGTTTTACTTAATGGTCGCGACTATACTTAACAACTTAAGTACACAATTATAATAGAGGAAATTGAAAAAAAAAAAAAAATCCACTTTAACACAGTCATTTGCAAAAATGTTCCAAATTTTTTCACTATCCATTTTGCAATAATTTACGCCAAAATATCCTTGTTAGGAATTTCTAATTCCACACTAATGACTGTCTCTAGTCACCAAATATTTGATTTTAATATACTTTGACCTAACAAAATTTTTATTATTCCTTGAAAAGATCATTGTTGTACTTTTATCACAACAAATATTGATTGGTTTCGAGATGGAATCAATAACTTTCAATCCAGAAATGAAATTTCTTAACCAAACGGCTTATACAGTAGCCCCATAACATGCCACAAATTGAGCATACATAGTAGAAGATACCACTAGATCCTATTTAGCACTTTTTCAAGAGATAGTACCACTAGCTAACATGAAAATATAACTTGAGGTCGATTTTAAATTATTTTGACATTCAGCAAAATCAAAATCCGAGTAGCCTATCACCTCAAGGTGATTTGAACGTTGAAATATAAGCATATAATCTTTAGTTTTCTTCAAATATCTCATGAATTTCTTAGTTTCTTTCCAATGGTCTTGTCCTGGATTTGACTGAAACGTGCTAAGGACACTGGCTGCATAGGCTATATCTGTTCTAGTGCAAACTGGGACATACATCAAACTCTTTACAGCACTAGCATATGTAATCATCTTCATAGATTCCTTTTCTATCTCATTCATTGGATATTAAGTTTTGCTAAACTTATCTTCTTTTATGATAGGTATATTATCAGGTGCACAATTTTGCATATTGAATCATTTTAGAACGCGTCGTATATAAGCTTTCTATAAAAGTCCCAACAAGCCACGATTTCTATCACAGTCTATTTCAATGCCAAGTACATAAGAAGCTTCTTCAAGATCTTTCATTTCAAAATTGACAGACAACATTTTCTTTGTCTTATGAAGCAAACCAAAGTCACTACTAGCAAACAAAATATCATCAACATATAACACAAGAAAAATAAAATTTCTTCCACTGGTTTTGAGATAAATGTATGATCAACTGTATTTTCAACAAAATCAAGAGAAGTCACAACCTCGTCATACTTCGAATATCACTGTCGTGATGCTTGATTGAGGCCATAAAAAAATTTGTATAACTTGCATGCTAAGTTTTCTTTTCCTTTCACTACAAAACTTTCAGGTTGTCTTAACATCCATCTGATGAAGCTCCAAATTATAATGTGCCACGAGTACCATGATAATTCGAAAGGAATCTTTTGATGAAACAGGTGAGAAGATTTCAACATAATCAATGTTTTCTCGTTGAGTAAAACCCTTTTACAACCAATCTCGCTTTCTTTTTGTTCAACATTATCTTTCGAATCCAATTTGCTTTTGAAAATTTGCTTGTTATCTATAACTTTAGTACATGGAGGAAGTTTAACGAGTTCCCAAACTTTATTCTATTCCATAGAATTCATTTTATCTTCCATAACATTTATCCATTTATTTAACTCAGGACTTGTCAATGCTTGATTATAAGTAATATGATCAACAATATGCGTAATATTGAAATCACTCTCCAATAAATAGGTAATGTAATCCTTGGGCAATGCAGACCTCCTTTCCCTATGCAATCTTCTAACTTATGGCTTAGAAACTGACTCAATCGTTATTGGAGGAGGACTTGGAAGTTCCTTTTCGTTCTCTGGTATTTCATTAACAACTTCAACTGGTTGATAACTAACTCTTTTATGTATAACTGGAACTGGAACAACAACTTGATTTGGTTCAACAAAAAGTTCTCTCAATGTAAAACTCTCACTATCATCAAAACCATTCTCCAAAAATTTAGTAGTAATGGACTTAACAATTCTTGTGCCACGATTTGGACAATAGAACTTCCTTTTGATCTGTCTGGGTACCCAATAAAGTAACCAGGAGTGAATTTCGGGTCTAATTTATTTTCAAATGGATTATAAATCCTAACCTCTGGACATTTCCAAACTTTAAAGTGAGCCAAACTTGGTTTACGTCTTGTTCATAATTCAAAATGTGTCTTTACAACAGTTTTACTTAGAACTCCATTCAAAATATATATAGCAGTTTTCAAAGCTTCACCCAATAAATATTCTGACAAATTTGTTCTACTTATCATGCTCCTGACCAAATTTGTTCAACTTTTCCAGGTTTGCACTTCAACTCCTCCTCCGTCGTACCTGCCATCGAGACTAATCCTTCTTTTTCTTCGCCTTTGAGTTTTTCCTTTCGTTGCTAAAATCTCTTGTCGAAGTGGATGGAAACTCTGCCTACGTCACCACCGTGTAGATTGCTTTTGATCGTTGAGAGAAGAAGGGGTGAGTTAGGGTTTCATCAAATGAGGATGTATTCTATTTATATTTAGACAGATATTCCATTTGTGTTGTATTTGTTTGGGCTGTGATCCAATCCAATAGACAAGAAGGAGGTAAACTAGTTTTTCAATAGTAGAGGAACTCTTCAAGTGTGAAAAGGGGTTACAAAAATGAATAGGAACTCGAAGCGCCTCTTATAAGAGAATGTGTGCGTGTGTGTACACACAAACACATTGTGAGCACATATAAATTTAATAGATAAAATAATTTAATTTATAATTTGTGGTTATTTAAATTTTGCGTGTATTTTATTCAAAAACAATTATTTTATAAACTTTTAATATATTTTTCCTTTTGGAATTATCTTGGGAATAGATAAAATATATTTTAATAGATAAAAATATTTTTATATTTTATTCAAAAACAATTTTTTGGTTTTTTTAAATTAAATTTTTAATTAATAAGCAGGATTGATTGAAATTACACTTTTGTTGAATTTATTTATTATTTTTTTTGCAACGTTTAATAAACATTTCAAAAAAAGAAACTTTTTGCAACACTCAATAAACATTGCAAAAAGTCAACATATATCTTATTAACAACGTTTACTAAATGTTGCAGTTTCTCTTTTTGTAAGGTTTAATAAACGTTGGTAGAAGTTTAACATTCTACAGTGTTTAATAAATGTTGCAAAAAGAGAAAATTTTCACAACATTCAATAAATATTGCAAAAAGTGAGCCTATTTCATATAAACAACAATCTCAAAATGTTGCCAAAGGTTTCTCTTTTGCAATTTTTAATAAATGTCACCAAAAGTTTAGCATTCTGCAACACTCAATAAATGTTACAGAAAGACGACATTAACAATTTACATTTTAAAAATATTGCCATACCTCAGTTATATATACAATGGTAGAATTCATTTGTTAGAATGTTGCGATAGGAATCTTTAGCAACTTTCAATTAACAAATATTGCCTTTTATGTGTTGCAAAATGTCATTTTTGATGAATTGATGCATTAATTTTATTACATTAAATATTTATTTAGATGTTAGGATATGTGTGAAACAACCAAATTAAAAGGCCATTTAAATTAGTGAATATGGATTCTATTTTTTAAAATTGAATAATTCAATTGAGGAAAGAAATATAAGTTATATTTTTATACTGAAAGCTATTAATAAAAATTAATGTATTAAAAGATTAATTTAGGGAATTATTGACACATGGAAAAGAAAAGAACTTTTTTTTTAAATTTCTTGTTGAATATACTGAATTAATGTTATTAATTAATTATTAACAAAACTAAAATTAAATAAGGGTATATTAGGCATATAGTTAAATATATAAAGAATTAATGTTATTAATTAATTATTAACAAAGCTAAATTAAATAAGGGTATATTAGGTATATAGCTAAATATATAAGGGTAAATTGGGTATTTAAAAGTTTTTACTCAGTCCTCCATTTTAATGTAGGGTAATAGTTATATGTACACTACAATTTTTATTTCTTACACCACATTTTAATTGCACTTAAGATTTTTAATCTTTGCTCATTATATCACTTATGTTCTAAGAATTTTTAGTGTCATTTTTATTCTTAAGATTTTCATTAGTTAACATATTTTGTATTTAATAACAATGTTATGTTCAATAGTCCTTTGACATGCGTAAACTAACTTATTTTTCATTCATATTTTTAAAAAAGTTAATAAATAAAATACACGAAAAAATATTTTCCCTTATTTCAAAACATGAAAATAAATTATTTGATATACTAATTAATAGAAGGTTGAAGATAAATATTTGGTAAAAATAGTTAAGAAAATAAATGCTGCAATAAGTAAAGATTGATGAGTTTAACTTCAATTAAAATGTGGTGGCGATATAACAACTCTTTAATGTATAGTAGATATACAGTATGGATATATTTTGCTATCTTTTGGTTAAGATTCGTGTGATTTTTGATGGTTCTAGTTTTTATTTTATACAATCTTGAAAACAGGAATGAAAAATTCGTTAATTTAGCTTGAGTTTAAACTTGGGGTTATGATGTTTATGAAAGAAATTGGTTAGGTGATTTCTATTTAAAATTTGAATTGGTTTTGGTATGTACGTACTTTATGATTGTATGGATTATGATAGAACCTTGTCTCATTCCATCGAGTGAAACATGCTGCGGAGCGATAATCTGGGGCAAGAAGGGGAGCATTATTTTCTCAGCAAGTGTTTTCACTGGTTTTCATGCCAAGAATGTTCATGTCGAACTCGGGCAATATGATATCAAAGTAAGGTTCACTTTGAAATGGTTAGAGAGAAACAAAGTGAACCTGAAATGTTGGACGGAGGAGTTGGTGTATGAGGAGGGAAATTTGAAAGGGAATAAAGTGAGGGAAGAAGATGTTCCAAATGTAGCACCATTTTTTTTTTTTTTGATATCCAGGTATCCCAATTTACACCAGAATAAATCCTGGACCTCCAAAACCCATGCCCCTAGAACCTTAGAGGGGGTAAATCGCGGGATATGTCTCAACTGGATCACAGGTTCCCCCCATTGACTGTACACTTTTGCGTACAAGAGATCCTCCACCACAGTAATTGTTCTATACCGGCCACAGATTCCCACCAGGAATCGAACTCTCCACCCTGTAGCTGGAAGCAAGGCAATGTTGATTGATCCACCAGTTGAGTTGTGCTCCGGGGGCTCCAAATGTAGCACTTTTTTTTTTGATACCCAGGTGTCCCAACTTCGCCAGACTAAATCCTGGACCCCTAGCCACCGGCCCCTCACTAACAGAGGTAAACCGCATGTTGTGTCCTTATTGGATCACAGGTTCCCACCCGGTCTAAACTCCTGGCCTCAAGAGAGCTTTCCTCCATAGTGATTGATCCACTAATAAATTGCCCATTTATTGGATCACAGGTTCCCACCAGAAATCGAACTCTCCACGCTGAGGTTGCGAGCGCGCCAAAGGTGATTGATCCACCAACTCGGATGTGCCCGGGGGCTTCCAAATGTAGCACTTTATTTAGATATTGAGTGAACCTGTTGATTGATGCAATGATGCAGGTCTTGTTACAAACCAATAATTATTGTTTCATATGATTGATTTTTTTTTTCCTCATTTATTGATTTTCTCGTCTTTGTTGATATTTAATAAGGTATAAAAATTTGTGTCATTAATTATTCTATGTACTATTAAAATCAATGAAAAAAATGTTAGCAACTTTACACACTATTAACCAACGAAGTTGTATCTATAACAAAACTGTTTCTTTATTTTTAGACAATTCAAAGTGAATGACCCATTAAAAAAATATTACGTCACCATCAAGGTTAGAAACTTATTTACTCTGTTTTAGGGGTGTAAGCGGTCCGATTTTACCGGTTTTTGACAAATTTTCAAACCAAACCGTTTAAAACGGTTTGAGAAAAACCCAAACCTAAACCAAACCATTTTGAACGGTTTGAAAAAAACTCAAACCTAAAACTAACGGTTTGGTCCGATTTTAAACCGCCAGTTTCGCCATATATTTTTTGCTCGTCTACTGTTATGTCATTAGTTCATTGAATTTAATATATATTTATATCTCACTAGTAATAAATCTAAAACAAACTAACCCCTATTTGAATCAAATTTTTGGGATAAAAAAATGAAAATTTGGATTGTTATTCTACAAGTCCAGCCGTCTTTGTTAACCTGCTATTTCATGTGTGGGACCCAACTTCCTCTCCAATAGTCAATTTTCTCATTATGATGATATGAAAAATATGGCTCAAACAGAGACTAAATATATCTACTATAAATTTAAATATTAACTAAATCAAAGTGAAATCACAATAAACTAAAACATAGTTTTTTTTTTCATTTTTGTTCACCTTTTTTAGGTTAATGACGATAAAATAACGTTACAATACAAGTCTACTAAACTAGATATAAGGTCAAAAAAATAACGATGTCTAACAAGACCTCGTGATTATTATATCTGAAAAAAGATATTGATTAAACAAAGAGAATAACCAACTACAATAATAAAGCAATTGTTTATAGTATCTAAACATAACAATTACACAAGTTTACGTTTGTATGATGTTATGAAACACATTTAATTTCAAATTCTTAACTTAGTTTGCTCCAAAAAAATTATTGATCTGAAACTTTATTTGTAGCAAATATTATCACCGAAGGTCTAGAATCTCTTTGTCTTCGATTTGGTATAATAGACTTCAATTTGACTTTGAAGATGCGTGAAAAATCTGAAAAGAAGTGTGTGGTGCCGGTGGCTCAAAACTGTGTTGGGTGTCGACTGGAGTTCGTCTAAATTTTGAAGAGGAAAAAGGTATTTGATAGATTATGTTAGTCTTAAAATTATTAAATATATATTAGGATTATTGGATGATGATGATGATGATGATAATAATAATAATATATCTGTATTAGAAAATTAGGAATTGACAAAAATACCCACAAATGACAAAATTATTGAATTTTACATATTTGGATGAATTTTCAAAAATTTTCATTTTTTTATTTTTATATATTTTTTCACCGGTCCGGTTTGGTTTTAAACCGTAATTAAAATTCTCAAACCTAAACCAAACCATTTTGACCGGTTTGGTTTGGGTCAAAACCATTTCGTTGACCGGGTCCACGTGGCACCAAACCGACGGTTTCTAAAATGCGATTTCGGTTCGATTTTCCGATTTTGCGATTTTTGCTTACAGCCCTACTCTGTTTCATAAATTGATATATTAATATTTTAATACATAAAATATCTTCAATTTTAAAATGCACTTGTTTGGGAAATTAAAATCTAAATTTTAATTCAAATCAAAGTAACCAATTGATTCCAACAACATATTTTATAAAATTCATAATTTTTCAATCACACATTTCATCGACTTTTATCAAAATTTACTAAAAATTTAATTTTAATTTTCACCCAATAAGAATCTAATATGTCAAATATAAAAAGAAAAAAAAATTTAGTGGTAAGACTTTTGGTTTGCTTCCTTATGATCATCAGTTCGAGTCCTTTCAAAGTCACTGAGGTGAGTATCTGACTGTAAATTTTAAGATCCGGTGTGATTAGTCGAAGTGCGCGTAAACTGGCCCTAATACCTTCAAACATAAAATAATAATAATAATAATAAATAAATAAATAAATAAATAAATAGAAAAAAATAAACACGCATGCTCATAAGACCAAAGTTGACATTCGCAAACATGGAAAAATTCAAACGACGAAATGGGCGCGGACCCGTTAACATCATGCCAAGTCAAGAAATGGTTTCCAAAGACGGTGCCATGTGTTGAATTATCATTGGCTTTACAGAGAACGGCAGTGCCTTCCTTTCCTATGATACTTCTCCAAATCATAAATAATAAAATAATTTAACTTTTTTTTTCTCTCTCTTTTTTATTTCTCCGCCGTAGGAATTTTTATTTTCCATTTTCCATCTTTCAATTTTCAAAGATTTCAAATTCGATCATCGCAACTGAAAGGTAAAAACCCTAATCTCTTTCTTATGGAGTTTTTGGAAAATTGATCGTTCATATTTTTATTTAAATTGAAGAACTTAATAAGGTAAAAATGGGTAGGAGGTTTTACAAATTCTTCAGTTCCCCTTTTACCTTATATTTATTTTATTTTGCAAGAGATCACGAGATTTAGAGAGGTTATCTGATTGGCTTTTTATTTATTTATTTATTTTTTCAATCAATATTCAACCGAAAGTTGGAATTACTTTTGCGACAGTAAGAATTTTGATATATACTGCAAGAACTTGAATTTCTTATATTAATTTAATTTTTTATAAAATCATGAGACTTACCAAAGTTATCTGATTGATACTTGGATATTTTCTGTTAATTTTATCTGGATTTTTGATCTTTTTGTAAGAGCTGTCCGTTAACTAAGACAGGTTTGGGGTAATTTAACTTGTTAAGAATTTTGTCACAGTTTGTGTCATTACCTCGTGTTGAGTTGCAATAATATATAATCAAGAAAAAATTGCCATGAATTTTTTTACTTTAAGCTTAATTTTTTGAGAGAGGAGTATCTGGTATTATCTTGAATTATTGTCGTTTGATACTAGAATGCTTATAGATGAAATTGAGTTCTGTTCATGATTATTATCCTTATTTGCTGTTTTCTTTGCATCTCAATACCGGAAAGGGTCGAGTAGATTTTTTTTTGATTTGAAATAAGTATCTGGTGCCACTTCAAATGCCATCATCTGTTTCTCCCCCGTGGCAAGAGAAGGCTAGTGATTTCTTTCAATCATCAGGTAATTTCTAGTCAACTCGATAAATTCAACATAGAGTGTTTGTCATCGAGTTAATTAAATCACTCACCACTGACATTTGACTTTGGTTACTGTTTGCTCATCCAAAAACAAAGGTTACTATCCGTTCAATCACTTTTGCAAAAAGTTACCCTTCAATCACCCGGGTTGTCTCCATCTGTCTATCTGGATAAACAAATACACGTGGTGGATGAAAATCCTACTTGTCAACAAACGCGGTTAATTATTGACACTTGGACAAAAACAAATAATTGAGATAACATTTTCCCTTTAAATTTGCAAGAAACCTTTTTTTTTTCTCTTTCCTAAATCAAAATTAATTTTCTCAATTCTTCACATTGAGCCCTAAATTGACTGCGAATCGATTTGTTCTCCCCTGCAAATTGGTCTCCATCAAAATCAAGAAACAATGTCTCCTTCCAAACCACCTTCCCAAGAAAAAAGGGAATCGAAATTGCCCTCAAATTGAAACTACTTTGTTGTGGAGCATCCACGCTTGAGGACTGTAATAAATTGCTTCATCCACAGGTCAAATGTTATGCAATAATTACGATGAGTGGATTGAAGTTATATGGATGGTGTAGGGATGTTTGTGGTATGCTGTTTCAGCTCGATGGTTGTAATGTTAGGTATAGTAGTGTTGATGGTTGTAAAATCATCAAAGTAAACATGATGTATTTTACAGTATTAAATTGAATGTGTTCCTTTTGTGTTCATCTTAGTTACATTTATGTTTAGTTTTATGTTGATGGTTGTGAAATCATCAAAGGAAATTTCTAATGCTGGTGAACTGGGATTATGATGATGCACAAGAACACAAAGCCACTTCAATTCACATGAATACATAAACTGCTGATGAACTATGCTCATGATGATACACACTTCACTTCAATAACATCCAAATGAAAGTGAAACTAAAATTTTAAAGAAAATACTGGTATTCAACGTTAACGCAGTAACAACAAATACTATTGGAATTCAGACATGATTATAAGAACAAAAATTTAATAACAAAATCTCATTCTAATTGCATCTGATCAAGTTCAACATTACACCAAATTAATTTTCACTTCACACCATTCAACTGTTATACAATATAGAAATTAATCACAAAATTACATTAGTGCATTGTTGTTTGTTTTCTTCAAAACCCAAAATACACCCATGAAACAAAATGATAACACTATCGAGTTGCTGTATTTTTCCTTGGAGTTGCAAATGGAATTGACCCTCGAACAATCCTTTTGTTTTTTGCTATGGCTGCCCTCTCTCTCTCTCTCTCTCTTGGTTATCTATCAATTGCAAGTCTTCCACCAAAGTGTTAAGTTGAGCTTCCCTCGTTGTCAAACTGACTAGCTCATTAAGTGTAGGACCATAGTTTGTAAATTGTGCTCTACTAGTTACACTAATTCTAGAGGTTGGTATGAATTGAAAATTAGATGTTGATTCTGGTGGTTGCACTTCAGATACTGGCATACTCGATGGTCTCCTAGGCACATGTTTTGCCTGTATTAGTCATCATATATGATTACAAAGATCATTTCACATATTTATTAATGGAAGATATTGGGATGAACTTGGTTACCCTTAAGCTCTCACTTTGAACATGGTTGGAGCTTTTTTCATTTATAGGATCTGTAGTCCCATAATACCAATCCTGTAACAACCATTTAAACGAAGATCAATTGTTTATATCGTCTGGAAAATAATTTAAAAACACAATATAGAATTTACTATAAACTAACCTCTTGTGGTGCATTAGTTTTTTGACGATACTTTTTTTTTAATTTTTTAATTTTAATTTTTTATTATTTTTTATTATGATGTCTCTTGTTGTGGCCTGACACTACAAGTAATCATTATAGTACCCTTCTTATTCAACTTTACTTTGGACTCGGAACGAGTTAAAACATCTTCTTCTTCCCGTCTTCGTCTCTTCCTTTGTTTTCTTCTGCTTTTAGGCAAAAACCATTTGGGTAGTTTCACTGGGGGAGTATCTACTTGAGGCCATAATTTTGTCCCGTTGATAGGATTGATTATATTCTCGAAACAACTCATATATGTGCTCACTCTATAACACTCATGTACATTCTTCCGAGGCTCATCTCTTTTATCTAAAATAGAAGCAACTACAGGAGCACAAGGAATCCCTGATAAATCCCATCTCCGACATGCACATATCTTGTTCAATAGATCAACAACATATTCTCCAATCGCACATTTCACATAAGATTGTGTCTATCCAGACCAATCAACCTCACATCTCTCTGCTAACTCAATGGACATCATTAGCTTCTGTTGCACTTTAGGAAATAAAGGCCCTATGACTTTCTTCACCCAAATGTTGTATAAACCACTTTCATGTAGTAGCATCCGTTTTCTCTACTATAGCATATGCTACTGGGTAAATGCAATCTAATGCCACTGTTATAAGCAATTGCCCTCCAAATTTCCCTTTCAAGAAACACCCATCAAACCCTAAAAGGTTGCCTACAACCGGCCAAAAACCCTCTCTTGCAAGCTTCTAAACACACACACATATTCCTTGAAACTTTGAAGCATGTACGGCAACAATGCATGTAAATCCCAAATTAGTTCTCAAAATTCCAGCAGCAAAAAACCTAAGCAATCCAAACTGATGCTCATCAGATCCCTATATCATTGCCCTGACATATCTTCTATTCCTCCACGCTGTAACTTTATTGATTGTCAACTTGAAATAATCCTTTACCGCCTTCATAATTAGCTTAGACTTCCAATCAGGGTCAACTTTAAAGGTTTCTAAATATCTCTTCGCTATATATTTGGTGGTGCAATACTATTTGTTCCATCCCTCCTACATGTATGTTTTGAGTTTTTAGATTTTATTTGCACGCACCCTTTTTTTATTCCATGATGCCCATATCCTCCATGTGCTGCCTAATTTACAAATGGTCTAGGCTCTGAACTCATCATTTGGCCTAAACTTAAAGTTGCACCTGGTTGCTACCCCGTGGTTCCAAATTGCTCGCCTAAATTCCTCTATATTTTAAAACTGTTTTCCAACCTCGAGCCGAGAATCTAACTTCTCCTTCTCTGGATCATAAACCGGGAAATGAGAAGTGTTTTCTTCATTGGAAGAATAATCTGTGTGCAAATCCTCTTCATTTGCAGTAGCCATCATCTGATCCTAACTTTTCTTCCTTAATAGCCGCAAGTTCCACGCTAGGGTCTGTATTCAATCCAACCAAAATATGTTCACTTGTATTATTGTCAAACTGAAAATCATCATCGTTGATATCATTGTCTAAGTGATTCAAATGACATTCAATGGGTAACACTTCGTCATCTTCAAATGTATTATCTGCAAATTAAGTATTGGAGCATCGTGAGTATACAATTGTACAGAGGGCTATAAAATATAGAAATAAGCATATGGGTGAACATCAAGTAACATAAAATTTTAGGCAACTCTGTCTTGCTATAACTATGAATAATGATAGTGTGACCGGCCTAGAACATGTACATACTTACAGTTTCATTCCATCAAAAAATGTTAAAGTTATTTACCTCCTTGTAGTCCCTCTTCTATTGTCTCCAAAATTGCTTCTTCAACGCCTGCCATTAGGAGGTCTGGTGGGTCACCTCTTTTCCTTGAACCAAAGAACGAATTAGGCACTTTTGTGGAGCTTGATTACACTGTCTTTTTTTGGTTGAGGAATCTAGGATTCTATGAAATTGGAGTTTTCTTAATTTGGAGTTCTATGAGAAATCGTTTCAATTTGGGCTTCACATTGGACGAAATGGTTTGGGGATAATGTGGAGAAGGTATTGATTTGGAATTTGCTTCAGCGAATCGGGAATTTCATTAAAGGATGAAGAAAAACATTAGTTCAATTAATTGTTTTTGTCTGGGTGTCAATAATTAACGACGTTTGTTGACACGTAGGATTTTCATCCGTCCCGTGTATTTTTTTTTTATCCAGATAGAAGGATGGAGACAACTCGAGTGATGGATGGGTAACTTTTTACAAAAGTGAGCGAACAATGAGTAACATTTTATTTTTGGGTGAGCAAGTAGTAATCATAGCCAGATGTTAGTGATGAGTGATTTAACTAACTCGTTTATCATTTGTGTATGTTGTTTTGTTTTGTATTTGTTTTATTTTTTTATTTTTATTTTTTGGTGCCCGCAATATAAATTAATGCCCTACTATTAGTGCACAGGTGTGAAGCTTAAAGAAGCAGGGGGAGCTGCTGGAACTTTTGTGGGGGAGGTTGCGAAGGATGCAAAAGGAAATGTTGCTGATGTGGCAGGGAAAGTTGGGTCAGTAGTCAAGAGCCGGTGGACGCTTCTTCAACAGCCATCTACCAGACATGCCATGCAGGAAAGGCTTATTTCTGCAGCTGCAAGTACCAGCATTTTTTTACGGAGGGGAATTTCAGAGACGAAAGAGAAGGTTGTTGTCGGGAAGATAAAAGTTGAAGAGGTAATACATATAGAGAACTTGATATTGGAAGTCACTCAGAATGTATTTTAATAAATAGGTAAAGTAGAAAATGAAAATGCACAAAAACTAGTGCAATTGCCAGTAAATGAATGAATTAAGTGAAGGACAAGTTGACATTTGATGCACGTTCTGCTTAAACCTAAAGAAGTTCCAAACCATAAAAAAATGACGTTGCTCAATAGCATGTGTTAGAAGAAGGAATTATGTACCAAAATTAAAATTATCCAATGTGTTTGCAAATGATTTGATTGTATCAGAGATTTTGGAAGAAATAACTCTACGTAAGCACGATGGTGAAAAACGATGTCGACCCCCAAGTTTATATGTTGTAAGGCTTAGCTTCTTGTTGTTGTTATGACTTAGAGAAGAAGAAAGGAAGTCGAAAAACAACAAAAAATAAATAAAGAAGAAGAATTTAGGTTGATCCAATTGTATCCCTTTTTGTTCCGTAATTAGATTGGGTATATAAATTTGTTTGCTTTGACATAAAAAGTCCGTTGAATCATTTAGTTGTTTTTGTTAAAGGGTTTTCTGACTCCACGGGATTATGGTGGATAGAAACTTATAAGTCCCTTCCAGACATTTAATATCCTTTTGGCTTTTTGAACAAGATCCGTTGACCTTTATCTGAAGGTTAGGTGCTCTAATCTGTGTATTTGAGAGGAATTAGCAAATGTCATAAAATTGGCATCTTCCTTGACCTGCTTTCTCTACACAGATATTCATGACATTGGCCATCTTGTTCTGTTTTACATGGTTTGGCCACTTGTCTTTCATCCTATGCTTATCTGTCTGTCCTGTGACTCAAATTAACTCTTGAGAGACTTGATAAGAGAAACTTACTATTCAGGTCACAGACTGTAACTAAATTTGGAACTGATGTTATGTTTAGTAATTCTATGGAGAAACAATGCCAGTTTCCATATGAATAATAAATTTGTATAATAACAGGGTATCATCAGAAATTTATAATCTCACAGATTTTACAGTTTAGGAGAATAAAAGGTTCTAATGGTTAGATTGGATTTATAGCAAAGGAACATAGCTGCCGCCATCATTGTTCTGTAGCACTTCTCTACTGCCTTAACACATGATTAAAGTATGCAGAACTGTGTTTCATACTAGACGAAGATAAGCCTTTTTACTTTAAATTGATGAAGGTGTATTCATGATATAATCGTTGTACAGGTAGCCAAGAAGACTGCACAAAAAAGCAAGATTCTCCTTACTGATATTGAGCGATGGCAAAAAGTATGTGCTTCTTAAAAAGAAAATTCTTTTCTTTTCCATTTATGTTGCTGGAAATTGAAAGTTTCTAATTCTACATTCTGCAGGGAGTTGCAAGCACTGATGGTAGGCCTTTTCCTACTTTGATTGTCTTGTTAACTAAGATCACAGTCCAAGAATTTCAATTGGAGTCAGTTTTTTGTTTGGGTGTTTTTTTTTTTTTTAATCATCACTAGCTTCAGTCGAATGTAAAAGTAGTTTTACCATTTTTGGTGCACAACTTCAACACTTGTATCATATGTTGTTGCTGCTAGTAATGCCTTTTATTAACAGAATGCATTACCTAGCATTTTCTATATCTAAATAGATCACAGTATCTGCAGTCTCGAAATATAATAGCTAAATACTTTAATAGACCGTCACATCTTTTGTTCACCTCAGTATTTGGAGTCCCAATTGAGATTACTGTCCAGCGCCAAGAGTCCACAAGGCCAGTTCCTTTTATATTGGTGAAGTGTGCAGATCATCTCGTATTATCAGGTGATATGATGTAAACAGAAACAATCATTTAATCGCAGAGGTTTACATCACTTAATACCAATTTCGGTGTTGAGGGTAACCTTGATGTTTTTATGGATAGGACTGAACTCACAAGAGTTGTTCAAGGCCCCAGGAGACAAAAAGGTGATTCGGCAGTTAGTTTCCTTGTACAATCAAGGTACTTGTATAAGTATTCAATTTTAAAATCTTTTTCCCCAGTATTATTTCAACCACGCATTCTATTGGACCCCCAATCCCCCTTTTTTAACCACACTTTCCAAAAAAATTATTTTTTCCTTGGAAAAATCTGTGCTGACCAAGCGTTATATGTTATTTGCACCACTCCACTTACTGTTTTTGTCTGGCTTTTGTTTTTTGTTTTTATTTATTTATTTTTATTTTCAACTTTTTTTCTTTTCTTTTTGCATGTTCAGAACCAAATGCATCGCTCCCAGAGGGTGTAAATCCAGTTGATGTTGCAGCTCTTATGAAGTGTTACATTGCAAGCCTTCCTGAGCCGTTAACAACCTTTGAGTTATATAATGAAATCAGAAATGCTCGCTCTAGCATACACCTGATGAGAAATATACTGAAGAGGCTTCCAACTGTCAACTACATGACTCTGGAATTAGTTACCGCCCTTCTACTCCGTACTAGTCAGAAGTCTCTTCTTAACAAGGTAGAACACCCCCCCCCCCCCCCCCCCCCTCCCCCCTTTTTTTTGTTTTTTTTGTTG